>NC_043013.1:51406968-51414468 GCF_006345805.1 Octopus sinensis | reverse complement strand
CGACCCCAGTGCGTTACTGCTACTTATTTAATCGACCCCGAAAGGATGAAAGGCAAAGTCGACCGCGGCGGAATTTGAATTCAGAACGTAACGGCAGACGAAATACAGCTAAGCATTTCGCCCGGCGTGCTAACGTTTCTGCCAGCTCGCAGCCTTAAAATATTCTTTTCTACTCTAGGCACAAGGCCTGAAGTTTTGGAGAAGGGGGCAAGTCGATTAGATCGACCCCAGTACGCAACTGGTACTTAATTTATCAATGCCGGAAAGATGAAAGGTAAATTCGACCTCGGCGGAATTTAAACTCAGAACGTAAAGACAGACGAAATAACGATAAGCATTTCAACCGGCGCACTAACCTTTCGTATTTCTTTATTGCCCACAAGGGGCTAAACATAGAGGGGACAAACAAGTACAGGCAAAGGGATGAAGTCGATTACATCGGCCGCCAGTGTGTAACTGGTACTTAATTTATAGACCCCGAAAGGACGAAAGGCAAAGTTGACTCCGGTGGAATTTTAACTCAGAACGTACGGCAGGCAAAATACCGCTAAGCATTTCGACCGGCGTGCTAACGTTTCTGCCAGCTCGCCGCCTTGTGATATTGTATATTATACACTATTAATTCACATACCTTTTACCTACTTAGAGAAGAAACGGTAAACTTAAACACATTGATTTCTTAACTTATAGGCCATTAGCGTTATACTGGTACGTTTTTTTTTCTTCTTTCCAGTTTCTAGTCCTTGGGTTATTTAACAGGTTGTATACGCATTCTATTGTAAACATTAAACTATGTCTGTTTTCCCCCAGAATAACTTTCTCTGTTCTTATCATCTCCTACGGAAGTCCCCGAAATGTGTGTTATAACGCTGCCCTTCATTCTCATTGAAAAAAAGAAAATCTTATAAAATAGTTACTTAATTCGCCACGCTTTAGTTCCTCTGGTTGTCGGGATTTTCTCTGCTGTTCTATTCAGGGAACGAATTATCGTTCAGCCGCATCAAAATACACAGTCTCTGCTGCCAGGAATCCCTGCAGCTGTGCTGTTGCCAAGCCTGACATTATCTTTACACACGATTCCTAGATGAGAAATTTGTTGACAAGTCTAACATTATTATCTTTACACATAATTCCAGCATGAGTTGTGTGAAACTATGAAACTGTCGGACACATTACGAAGTGACTGGTGGCAAATGTTTAAGTAATTAATCCACAACTGTAAACATCCAAAGGCAGCACCGTTTACCTGGCAGAGTTCAAGACCTCCGTAACTAGACTCTGGTCGTCTCAGTAAAGTTATCTCTTCACACAACTGGTGGTCTCATTTCGTGGGTCAGTGGTTCGCATAGAGAAAGACATTCAGTTATCAAATACTTGTTTCAAATTTTGTGCAAGTATCTGCAAGCTATCCTTCAAAACCCCTCCATTCAACCCATGTCGGTAGGATAAACAAACAGAAATATCTCGGTTGTTGTTGTTGATGTTGTTGTTGTCATGTTAGTTTTATGTCAAAGAATGCCAATGCAGTCACAAGTTATTCCAATATATTCAACGTTTGCCACGCTATGAATACGTCTCCGATCATATTACAATTATTCTTTATGTGTGAATGTATGAGCGTAACGATATCCTGCAGTCACCACGCCCGCAGTTGAACCTGGATAATTAAAGATCAAGGCAGTTAAGTTCTTTCTTAAGTTTTAGCACAACACGGTGCACAATTTCTTTAGAATATACAGCGTTTCTCTTTTGTCGTTTCTCTCTCTTTTATTAGAGGTTCTCGTCATCTGCTAAATATTGCCTTATTTCTATCTTCACAGAAAAATACACAACCCCACCTCCGCGGAATTCTATTGTTGAAACACCTCTTTTCGCAATATTTTCCCACAATTTCTTCTTCTTCAGAACATAATCATTTTACTCTAACAAACTGACAGAATGAGATAATGAAAACGATATTTCGCTAAAACATTAAAGATCTTATATTTCAGCTTTCTACACGTTGTTATTTCATCCCCCACTTGCCGTCAAATCTCAACCATAACATTAAACAATGCATCATCCTAGATATGATACCTCAAAACTAACTTTTATGCTATATCTATCTATCTAATTATCTTTTAAAAACCACATATATACTGTGAGACAACAATTTTTTTATTTCTCATAAAAATGCTATAACTCTTTCGCTGTTCATCTCTATACGAATCGGCTAAATATCTCTGAAACACTAGATTTTCTTCACACTCTGCTGTTTCATATATTTTTTATATGCGAGACAACGGCGACAATTTGGCAGATACATTAGATTGTGAGGTAGACCGTTTTATGTGTTAGTTCAGAATATTTCCACTCTTTGTTCAAATTCCACTGAGATTAAATTTGCCTTTCGTCATTTCAAGGTCGATAAATAAAATACAAACTGTAAACGGTTGAACTGGCGTAATTGTAAGAGCATCGAATGAGATGCATCGCGGAAACTATGTAGCTTTGCGCATTTTGCTTTCAAACACTGCTCCATTATACTAAAAAAATTGAACTTTGACACTTATTAAGGGTGTTGCAAAACAACAGTTCGTTTCATTTGTCACCACCTCCAATACAACCCCTAATATAAACACAAATCTCACATCTTGGAAGAAGAGGTAAACGAGCTGGCAGAAACGTTAGCACGCCGGGCAAAATACTTTGCGGTATTTCGTCTACCGTTACGTTCTGAGTTCAAATTCCGCCGAGGTCGACTTTGCCTTTCATTCTTTCGAGGTCGATAAATTAAGTACCAGTTACGCACTGGGGTCGATATAATCGACTTAATCCCCTTGTTTGTCCCCTCTGTGTTTAGCCCCTTGTGGGTAGTAAAGAAATAGGTTATGTTAGAATCATTACTTCTCGAAAAAATATTTAACCCAATCTCAAAACGAGGTTGACATCGGCAGAATTCGGACTTACGACATAGAGTTACACATAAACCCTTAGTGACAGATATTTTGTCCCTTGCTCAATCCGTTCTGTCAAACACTAGCCTAATGGCTGTCGGGTCATATGAACAGTTAAACAGTATTTCATTTACAATTCAAGGATCTTTAGTCAAATCGTACGACAATTATATTCATCTGCCTTTGTGTTTTATTCTTTTATTTTTTTGCATGTTTCAGTCATTTGACTGCTGCCATGCTGGAGCACCGCTTTCAAGGGTCTTCAGTCGAACAAATCAACCCTAGGACTTATTTCTTAAACCTAGTACTTAGTTTAAAAGTCGTTTATATCGAACCGCTAAGTTACAGTGACGGAAATACACCAACACCGGTTGTCAAACGGGGGTGGTGTACAAACACACACATACATACGCACAAACACACATATATATAGATAGATACGACGGGCTTCTTTCAGTTTCCGTCTACCAAATCCACTCACAAGGCTTCGGTTTGCCCGAGGCTATAGTAGAAAACAGTTAACCAAGGTGTCACGCAATCGGACTGAACCCGTAACCATGCTGCTGGGAAACAAGCCTTCTTACTACACAACCACTCCTGCCTATATCCTTATTATAATAATATATATATCCTTATTATTAATAATATATATATATAAATATATATATATATATATTATTAAATTTTATTAATATTTGAAGGAATAAAATCCAAAACTTACAAGGAAAAAATTCAATTTAGTAATACTAAATCAAATTTCCCACAATATGATATATATATAAAAAATTAGAAAAAAAACACCATTTATCAATTCAAAATGAACAATTTAATTACACCATCTAGAAAATTACATATAATAGAAATATTAACATTAAAATAACAATAAAATGTCAAAGATTAAGTAAATTGCAAAAAAAAAAATAATAATAATAATAACGTATATAAATTTATATATAACCCTTTAAATTATAGGCACAAGACCTGAAAATTTGCTTGACTGGGACTTATTTGAACGATCCCCAAAATGATGTAAAGGAAAGTTAAACGCGGAGGTATTTGAACACAGAACGTAAAGACGGACGAAACGCCGCTGAGCATTCCGTTCGACGTGCTACCGATTCTGCCAGCTTGCCGTCTGGTAGTTTAATGATGGTAACCCTTTAACTACAAACACAAACAAAACCAGCAATTTTGCCGGAGGAGACAAGTCGATTGCTTCAACACCAGTTCTAGACTGGTGCTGATTTTATAGACGTTGAAACGGATGAAGGGCAATGTCAACAATGATAGGCCGATTAAAAATATGGATTATATTATGTTCAGAACATGTTATTAGAGACAGAATAACTTTCACAGTGAATTCGCAAACCAGTTTCAATCCGTCAAAGAAGCCATTCCAATTAAAGTTAAGTCTTTCTTAACCTTGGGGAATGATATGAGCAGCAGTTCCTTTCCCATTCTCCATACAACCATTCGGTAATTATTCAGTATCGTACGGATGAATTTAGATGAGTAAAATAATTTCTCATGACAGCGTCATAACATGACTTCATTATGGCTCCGTGCAGAATGGAATTAAGGACTCGAATCTCAACATTAAAAGTAGGAAACAGTCATGAATATGCACACACACACAAACTGATATATATAAATTTATATAAATAAGGATAAGATCGTTAATTTAAATTAAATAACGATCTTATCAAGTGGCCAGAATGAAAAAAAAACCTTTAAAGGTAATAATTATTATTAAAATTAAAACTTGGGGTATCTACGAGATACCGTCATGCTGAAAATAGCAGCCATGATCTGACTATAAAACCACCTTTAAGTGTTCATATAGCACACGGAAAGAAGACAAAAAGACAGAATAAAACTAGTAAAACATTAGTAAAAAATTACTCGATAATTCCAGATCCCGATCCAGTAATTTTTAGTAGTTTTATTCTGTCTTTTATCTTCTCTCCGTGTGCTCTATGAACACTTAAAGGTTTAGCCAGATCATGGCTGCTATTTTCAGCATGGAGGTATCTCGTAGATACCCTAAGTTACAATTTTGACAATAATTATATATATATATATATATTATATATATATATATATATATATATATATATAATAGAAATATTAAAATTACTAAGTCTCTCTAAAAGAGAACAACGGCAGCGTTCCCGGAAAATAATAGTTATCGCCATACTAATATGGCATTCTTATAAAAATAAGAATAAAGCTGTCCGCTTATTAGCTCCATGAGGCCATCGCCTTAAGTTAGCTATTTGATACACAAACTGTATCCATATAACCTTCGAACAAGGTTATATGGATACAGTTTGTGTATCAAATAGCTAACTTAAGGCGATGGCCTCATGGAGCTAATAAGCGGACAGCTTTATTCTTATTTTTATAAGAATGCCATATTAGTATGGCGATAACTATTATATATATATATTATATATATATATATAATATATATATATATATATATACATATATATATGCATGCATACATATATGTATATATATATATATATATATATACATATATATATGCATGCATACATATATGTACATATTTATTTATAGATATATTTATAGATGCAGCGTCAACGAATATCACCGGGCGATTGACCATCCTGACAAATTCCCCCTTAAATAATCGCCGGAAGTTTCCAGAAGCCGGCACCAGCTAACTGTCACCATACACTATCTAACCTTCAACTGACTATTGGAGGGGAAGGCCGTATAGTTTTGTCCCTTCCAACAGTGTCGTCTTAGTTTCAGTTCTAGCAGCCAGACAGTTCCAGCTGTTTGGTGGTACAAGCCTTCAAACCAGGAGAGAGGCGAATCTCTACTGCGCCGGACAAAATGCTTAGCAGCATTTCATCCGTTTTTACGCTCTGAACTTATATTCCGCCGGGGTTGGCTTTATCTTTCATCTTTGGGGGCCGATGGAATAATTACTAGTTGAGCACTAATGTCAGTGTAATCATCTTACCTGCTTCTCGCTACTAAGGCCCACCTGTCAATCAGCAATGTTGCTTAAGTGCCAGCGGGCCTCACCAAGAGAAGCTATATCCAAGTCGGCATGTTATGGCTTTGGAGCCATTTTGGGTCTTCTCGATTCAGTCATATATAGAAGCTGCCTTTGTCGATTGCCCCCTGTATCCTTCTTCTTACTTTTCTCAGCTCTCAGCTCGAAAATGCAAATCTTCTTATAGATATAGATATATATGTATGCATATATCCATATGCTTTCCATGTTTCAGTATATATACGTGTATATTCGTATGTGTGAGAGTTTTGTGTACGGGCATGCGTGTGGGTGTGGGTGTAAATATACATGATTATAATCCATGTACCTTTAAATGTACGACATCGTGTTCGTATTTATTTTTCTGTTTCCCACTCAATATAAGTTAACATGTATACAAGAAATGTAAACAAATGTCTCCTTTTCCACCCCCACCCCCGTTCTGTTCGTTCTACAACTTTTTAATACAATTAATAAATAGCAAAATACATGTCTTTTACTCCTGAATTCTATACTACGCTATTTGCTTGTTTATATATTTCTTTCGTATTTGATATACTCTTTCTGTTCTTTCACACAAACAGAATGCAGTATCTAAACCGAAAAAAAATAGGCTATTTTGTTGCTTGTGTTTAACTGAACAAACTAAAACTAAAAGAACAAGTACAAATAATATATTAGGAAATACTTTCTTTAATCGTGTTCTTAATGTCCATGAATCGATAATATGTAACACGCTTTCTCGGAGCTTCAGAAACACATACTACTTAAGTGCTAACGATTGCAACTAATTCTTATCAAATCGTGGAAGAAAGAAAAACACCGCGTTGATTGTTTTACTCATCTTTTACTTACTACAATAATAACAATAATTATTTCTACAATAGTAGAAGGCTGAAATATAGGGAGATGAGGAGAATCGATTACATTGACACCATTATCCGCCTGGTACTTTATATTATTCATTTATTTTTCGAAAAGTTGAAATATTATATATACATATATATATACATATATATATATATAATATATATATATATATATATATATATATATATATATATATATACCTCTATACATACATACATACATAAATATATATGTATATACATATATACATATACCTATATATATGTACATACGTATATATATATATATAATAATGATAATAATAATAATAACAATAATAATAATAATAATAATAATAATAATATAATAATAATAATAATAATAATAATAATAATAATAATAATAATGATAATAATAATAATAGGGAGTATAACTCCAAACTTACAGGGAAAAATTCAATTTAGTATTAAATCAAATTTCACAGTATAAAGATATAAAATATGAATTAGAGATAAAGCCATTATTATGCAACTCAGACAGTGATAGACATAAACCAATACATAAATAACAACTAATATATATATATATATATATATATTTTATTTGTATCGTTTTTACGTCCTGTTTGTGTCACATTTTGTTCTTTCCTTGTTTTTACCCCTATGCGAAGTAATTTCCTTTAAT
>NC_043013.1:51399468-51401968 GCF_006345805.1 Octopus sinensis | reverse complement strand
ACTGTTGAAGAGTTGAGTACCAAGGTTTACTCAAACATTGGACATAATTTTCAAGATCATGATTGGATTTGTGAAAGAGCCGTACCTGCACCGGAGAATGAAACTGTCCAGGTTGTCGATTGGAAACTTATGCAATCAATCAATACTCTTTTACTCTTTTACTTGTTTCAGTCATTTGACTGTGGCCATGCTGGAACACCGCCTTTAGTCGAGGACTTATTCTTTGGTTGCCTAGTACATATTCTATCGGTCTCTTTTGCCGAACTGCTAAGTTACCACCATGTGTTGTCAAGCGATGTTGGGGGGACAACCACTGACACACAAACATACATACACACACACGCACATATATATATATATCCATATATACGACAGGCTTCTTTCAGTTTCTGTCCACCAAATCCACTCACAAGACTATGATCGGCCGGAGGCTATAGTAGAAGACTCTTGCCCAAGATGCCACGCAGTGGGACTGAACCCGGAACCATGTGGTTCGTAAGCAAGCTACTCACCACTCAGCCACTCCTACCCCTACAATACTGAATAAAAAAAAAGGATTTCTCAATCGATACGATAGTGGACCCCAATGTGGCTGTGAATTATCCTACTTTGGATCCTTCTGGAATGTCTTCTCACAAACTGACATTGAAGAACGGAGTTCCAATCATGCGTTTGAGCAATCTGGATCCTCCAAAGCCGTGTAATGGAACAAGACTGATTGCTAGGTAAATGCATCTACATCTTTTAGAAGCAACAATTTCCACTGGACAAGAAGAGGAAGAAAATGTGTTCGCACCAAGAATTCCACTGATTCCAGCAGATATACCTTTGAAATCAAGAGACTTCATTTACCAGTAAGAGTTAGATTGTCAATGCCAATTAACAAATGTCAGAGATAAACACTGAAAGTTGTTGGACTTCACCTCATGTAGCAGTACTTTTCTCATAGTCAACCCTATGCTGGTTGTTCCAGAGTTGAAAATGGCAACAATCACTTCGTACTCACACCAAATCGAAAAACAAAGAATGTTGTTTCATGCAGCTGCCTTACAGGGATCTCCAAATGTCACAGTGATACAAAATTCTCTAAATGTGATGCTCTGTGATATAAATCTGAATTGATGAAATAGATATGATGGGGCAATAGATCTAAAGAATTAACCTGAATGCTTTATTATTATTGTTCCTTTTAGCTTTGTGTCGCAGGTCCAATTAGCTCTCTGCAGGTCCTGCGACACGGAGCAGGCTTTTAAGTTAGTGATGAATAAATAAAGAATATTAACTGACAAAAAGAAAGAGAATGAAACAAACCTGTAACAGACGTTGTCGGTATATTCGAACATGCAACGTTTGCTAAGGAGGAATGCGAATGACAAGTTACTTGCGTACAGATTTACCTCCCCTTTACTGAAATGTACCTTGGTCACCAATTATCTCCCCTAGCTAACAAAATCTCTGACTCCAAATTGTATCCCAGACTCAAACTTTGTAAAGCGTTAACGAAACCGGTTATTATTATGCTGGAAGACATATATGATCAGCTATAGCCGATTTATTAATATCTCCTCGTGTTAAAGCTTTGCGATGTTTGTCTACCCTTATTTTGAGGTGTCGGCATGTTTCGCCTTTGTATAATCTAACACCGTTGCATGAGATGGAGTACATGCAGTCTCTTCTGTTGGTGGTTTTACTCTTGTATTACTCTTGAATACTGTCCTGATGTCAAATGGGCCGCATATCTTTTTGTATCTTTTCGGAGAGGCCTTCAACATAGGGTAGACAGATTGTGGGCAGTTTATTGGGTTCATCCTCTCTTTTCTTCATAACTGGAGTGGATAGTATGTTTTGTTGTTGTTATTGTTTTTATAGTTGTTGCTTAACAGATTGTTACTGAGCTTGATCATTTCTTCGTGGTGGGTATCACGATCGCTACTTATATTCTTTGTCATTTCCCAAGTTCATTTTCTATCATGAATTTGAAAGAAGGCGAGAATACAGAATTATATATATATGTATATATATATATATCCTTTCGTGGTACTCCGTCGGTTACAATGACGAGTGTTCCAGTTGATCCGATTAGTGGAACAGCCTACTCGTGAAATTAACGTGCAAGTGGCTGAGCACTCCACAGTGAAAGAGTACAGCAGGGTTCACAACCGTAGCCTCGAGGAGCTTTAGTTGTTTTCACTCAATAAACACTCACAGCACCCGGTCTGGGAATCGAAACAGCGATCCTACTACCTGCGAGTCCGCTGCCTTAACCACTGGGCCATTGCGCCTCAATTTATATATGTGTGTGTGATTGTGTGTGTGTGGGGGAGAGAGAGAGAGAGAGAGAGAGAGAGAGAGAGAGAGGAGAGAGAGAGAGAGAGTGTGTATACATATATATTTCTGTATGCACATGAACAGATACTCATACTTAGGCACATATCGTTTTTTATGCATAATCGTATACATGCACGGGTTTGTTTTTTAAGCAGATGTTGGGTGGATATCG
>NC_043013.1:51391968-51396968 GCF_006345805.1 Octopus sinensis | reverse complement strand
TAATTTTATATGGTGAATATGCTGTCCATTGACTTTTTATACATGCTAGGCCACTGATAGCGAAATTTCTAAAATTTGACTATGCTATATTATTATTATTATTATTATTATTATTATTATTATTATTATTATTATTATTATTATTATTATCATTATTATTATTATTATTGAGTGAGAGAGCAGTTCATGCCATCAAAGTGACACTGGGGTAAAATATACGAAGCCCAATATACCCATCATGACTACCCGTCTGATAACAGCACATGACCTTGCAGGTGGGGCCCAGTTAGAATTTTCTTCTGGTCGGGTAGCCGATTTCGCTCAAAAGGTCCCTGAATAAGGTTTGTTTAAGGATGTTGAAAGAACCACCCATGTTTCCAGAGGTGAATTATTCAACCCCAAAAAATCCCTCTTAAAACATGGCTATGATGCTCCCCCACTACTTCTGCTCGTGATCAGAGATGCACTTATCGTCAGCCACTAAGGGACATGCTCAACTGGTTAAGGTCAAACAACTGACAAGCAAATCTGTGGTATTGAGCAGAATATTTGCGTAAGCCATCTTTTATACCAAGACAAAACAATGTACATGATAACACTTGCAATCAGTTAAGATCAGAAGCCTGTAATTATTATTATTATTATTATTATTATTATTATTATTATTATTATTTATTACTGCTTCCATAGAATACGACTGTATGCGGATATCGATTAGTTGCTGTTTCCTGGGTGTATTTTCTCAAAGCTGGAAACCGGAGTGCAAAGCGTTTTCGAATTTAGCAAATATGAACACAATGGTATTACTAAACAGCTTGAACTCTCTGCAAGTGCAGATTCATCAAAATCCCGTTGGTTAAACCTTTATCTAAGGCGATTATTCAGCGAAATTATTTTTATTCCATAGTCGTTTCCGTTTGTACATCATTGTTAGTGGATTTCGCACCACGAACAGGGGCAATGTGACACAGAATATAAGGATTTAACATTCATGCATGATTGTGTGGTTAAGAGGGTCACTTTGTAATCAGGTAGCTGGAAGTTCGCATCCACTGTACAGCACTTTCAGCGAATGGCTTCTACTCTAGCCACGAAGCCGGCAAATATTTGCCCAGTGAGCAGACGTGATCGACTTTTGTAAGTCCATCGCATATGTATGTACATGTATGTGTACGTATGTTTATATATATATATATGGAAAGTTTACGAAAAAAGCAAGAAACGAAGACAGGTGTTGTACAAAACAAACAGATGTATTAGTATAACGCTCAGGAATAGAAAAAGTCTTTTACGTTTCGAGCCTACGCTCTTCTACAGAAAGAGACACATAAAAAAACAAGGAGAGAAAAAATGTGTGTAGTGTCTAACGATCTATCATGGCGACTAGTGCCGGACAGAAGGGTCAGACAGGAGAGGGGAAAGTAGGGGAGATAACAAGGTAGAGATGACTGCTAACACAAAGGTGCCCCCAACACAAATGTGCGTGTGTGTATAAGAGAGTATGTATGTGCGTGTGAAAGAGGGCTGGTGATCTGGACGTGTATATATATACATACATACATACACGACACACACAAACATATATATGTATAAATATATATACATGTCTCTGTGTATGTGCGTGTGCGTATATATATACGTACATACGTTTATATATATGCATGTCTGTATGTGTGAGGGTGCGTGTATGTATATATATATATATATATTCTTTTATTCTTTTACTTGTTTCAGTCATTTGACTGCGGCCATGCTGGAGCACTGCCTTTAGTCGAACAAATCGACCCCAGGACTTATTCTTTGTAAGCATAGTACTTATTCTGTCGGTCTTTTAGGCGAACCGCTAAGTTACGGGAAGGTAAACACGCCAGCGTCGGTTCTCAAGCGATGTTGGAGGGACAAAAACACACACAGAAACATATACACAGATACATACATATATATATATATATATATATATATATATATATATATATATATATATATATTTAAATGGATGAATGACTTATCCTTTGTTTACCGTTAGCCTGGAAATTTCAATAAACAGTTACCAAGGTAGCAAACTTCCCGCAAGTAACACGGATGAAGCGACCTATTCAAAGGTAGAAACTCCGGGTTAATGTGCAGTAATTTGTGTATTATAAGTAAATAAATGGAGTTGAACGAAGATGTTATTAAAATTCTTTTACTTTCGACATATGTTTCGAAGACAACATGGTTTTATTCCAAAGGAATATACATACATACGACGGATTTTCAGTTTCCGGTTACCAAATCCAATCACAAGGCTTTGGTCGGTCCGAGGCTATAGTGGAAGACAGTCGACAAAGGTGCCACGCAGTGGGACTAAACCTGGAACCGTGTGGTTGGTATGCAAGGTAATTACCACACAGCTACAACTGTGAAAATAAGAAGGGCATGCGTAATAAAGTCAATAGACAACATATTTTCGTATATAATAGTGTATACATAATCTCAGTATTTAAACACGAAAGAGGTGACCTTTGACGGGGTACTTTACATGCTAAAAAGAGCAATCAAAGCCTAAACAACGAGTAAAAGCAATTTTCAAAGGGAATGAAAATATAAAATATTTTTGTAGTAACCTTCAAACTCGAGTTTCCGTACCAATATGCGAACAGATTAATTTGCCATCCGTACTTCATCAGTGAGGTCGCTAAAATTAATGCATATTTATGCAGCAAATAGCACCGAAAACATACGTGCTACATACTTATACATCATAATTTTCGAATCCACCGCGCAAGCGCAGTTAGATTCAGCAGCAAAATTGATGGTAACTACAAAAATGTTTTTTATTTTCTTTCCCTTTGAAATTCCATTTATTCGTGGTTTCGGCTTCAACTGCCCTTTCAACTGCCCTGTTCATCTTTAGACAATGCATTGTTTCAGCGTTTTTTAATGGTAAACCAGCCTGATTAAATTAAATCAAGTCAATCTTCCAAAGGCCAACGGAATTCATCAGTAAAGGAGCCAGGAGGGAGAGAAATTACACGAGGCAGCTACCTTAATGCCTCGGCAATATCTGACCTAAAATTTTCAAAATCATCGTACTCGCGCCAATTTATCGGCAGCAAATATAAGCTGCCGATTCCATTTCGGAATTAAACAGAAAATTATCAATTAATCAATATTAGGGTAGCAAAAAATTCAGTAGAAATTATTTTGCCACCAGCGGTCTAGTGAGAAAAAGGAAATAGTCAGAGACTATTAATAAATTCAACAACAAATTGAGGAACGGCCATAATAGGCCGTTCGACCGACTAGAAAAAGCAGCCAGGGCTTCAACCGCAAATAGTAGTAATTCCGTAAACAGAGGAAAATTAAAAAACATTTACCCTGTTCATCTTTAGACAATGCATTGTTTCAGCGTTTTTTAATGGTAAACCCGCCTGATTAAATTAAATCAAGTCAATCTTCCAAAGGCCAACGCAATTCATCAGTAAAGGAGCCTTGCGTTGGCCTTTGGAAGATTGACTTGATTTAATTTAATCAGGCTGGTTTACCATTAAAAAACGCTGAAACAATGCATTGTCTAAAGATGAACAGGGTAAATGTTTTTTAATTTTCCTCTGTTTACGGAATTACTACTATTTGCGGTTGAAGCCCTGGCTGCTTTTTCTAGTGGGTCGAACGGCCTATTATGGCCGTTCCTCAATTTGTTGTTGTATATATGTATATATATATATATATATATATAAATACATACGTACATACATACATACATACATACATACATACATGCATGCATTTATATATATATATATATATATATATATATATTCATGCATATTTACATATATGTGATAGATAATTTTGTCGCACATGTAGATGCATATATTAATAGTGAAATTTGCTCTGGGAGACGGACTGGCTGGCAGATAAATAGATAGATAGATAGATAGATAGATAGATAGATAGATAGATAGATAGATAGATAGATAGATAGACGACGGACAGACGGGCAGGCAGGCATCTAGAAATACAGATAGACAGCTGAATCTAGATGTAAATTTATGTAAGTTTATGTAAATACTTAACTTTGCAAGCACTAGAAACATGAACATGACTGGATGCTTAATTGAATACGGATCCACTAAGAAGACTGAATAGGAGAGAAAATGAATGAAATGGGAATTAAAATTATTCAATAATAATGCATGCAGCATTTTGACCACATTTAGGAAATCATGAATCTATTGATGATTAATTAATATTTTATATATCATATATATATATATATATATATATATATATATATACTAGCATTAAAGACCCGTCGTTGCCGGGTCATAGTGCTACTGCATGTATATATGTGTTTATATATAGGTGTACATATTACATGTACATCTATATATATACATCTACACATTAAATGCAAAATACAAAGTTATATCTTGATATCGCTAGTGATAACAATACTCAAAATATATAATAAACTGGAATTGTTACCTCTTCTTTTTCTCTACATTGTATACTTTATAGACAATAGTCTTTTCTTTAATTTAATTTTTTATTATCCATCTGGACTATTCCATTTCTGCACGCTAATTATATTTTTAATTTATTCCCATTCATGTGAAACCCCTTATTCAAGTCCAAATCATTGATGCAATTTTATACCAATTGCTATTTTTAATTTTGTATGTTACGATTATATTATACTTTAGTTTGATTTTAATTATTTCTTACTACATATAATTCAATTGTTATTATTTTTTTATTGTTAAAGTGAAAGCATCTGACATAAAATAGAGAAATATTTTGGTTTCACTTTTAACACGTAATACTGAAATAGTGGAGAAGATATGATATTGCTATGGGCTCGCTCTAGGCAAGAACTTTTTTTTTTGCCCATGAAACTACATGGACCCTAAGTAAGGCATGTGTAAAATTTGAATGAAATTGGTTGAGTAATTCTCAAGTTTTAGGGAATCGTAGTGGAGAAGATATGATATTGCTGTGCGCTCGCCCTAGGC
>NC_043013.1:51379468-51386968 GCF_006345805.1 Octopus sinensis | reverse complement strand
GTCTAACTTAAATCTCGTGGACATACAATTCTCTTTTATTCCAGTTTCCCTTTACTGAAACAGAAGCCAATGTGAGGAAGAGACATGTAGATTACATCTTTATATTTGGTCCTAGCATCTTGCCCGTTGGATAATGTAACCTTGAGTTCTCTGAACATTGAGAAAAGTTATGAAGTTATGACTTCATAACTTAAAATTGAATAGAAGATCTGAATACCACCTGATGAATGTCCTTAGAAGAGACACGAAACAATTGTAGTGGCGAATTTAATTTTATTTAATTTATATAAAATTTTTATGTATTGGATTAAGTCTTTCTTTGTTTGATTTGCATAATAGTGGTTTTGTCTCTAATTAATATTATATAATATTTTACTATAAAATTGGATTCAGACCTAAATCTGATTTTTCCCTGTAAATTTGGATTTATTCCCTAATATTGATTATTATATATATATATATATATATGTAGGTCCCGGGTTGAGTCGGGGTTAACCACAGTAAATAAGGTACTCAATACATAGCTGAGTAAATTAATTTATTTTATAGAAGGAGCTTCTACAGGACTAGAACTGCTTCATTCAAATGAAATCTTCAGGAAGCTCCTGAAGATTTCATCTGAATGAAACAGTTCTAGTCCTGTAGAAGCTCCTTCTATAAAATAAATATATATATATATATATATATATATAATGCATGTATGTATAAATATATACATATGTACACAGATATACACGTACACATGCACATTAATAAATATATTTATATGTACACCCATACATGTACACGACAGCGTTCCGAACATTTTCCACTTATTAAAATCATTCAACAGCGTTAGACAAAGTGCTGCACGATAAGATTGAACTCGAGACAACATGGTTCCGAAGCAGTCTTCTTATCCACAAAGCCATTCATTGATAATACAAGCAACTGAACAGTACGTTGAAGACATTGGTTGCAATGATAGAGTTAGGTGTAATTAACCATTGTTTAATTAAATCCCTAATGAACAATTCAATAACGGACTCAGAGAAGAATGTTTACACTGGCCAACTTGCGAGAGATTTCCATTATTTCATGATAGAATTAGGACGAACATTTGAATGTTATCGAGTGTAGATACAAACGAGTGGTTAAGAAGACAGCTTTCGAACTACGTGGTCGTTGGTTTACTCCTAGATCGGGAGACATTTTGGGGTGATCGTCTTTTACTCTCTACTGTTACCACAAGCTAATACGAGAAAAAATGGTGGACGGAATCAGCGTGAAGCCTGTTACTAGAGTCGTAGAAGCAAGCGTGTAGTAGGCTGAATCCAGCACCCAGATTAACACAGCCATTTGATTTCCGAATGAACACATCTATCTGCAGTCCAGCTTAAAACAGCCATCTGATACCCAGATTAACACAGCCATCCACCACTGCCCAGGTTAACACAACGATCCACTGACCGGAGTAATGCAGCTGTCCACTGCGCAATTTAACGCAGCCATCCACTGCCCGGGTTAACGTAAGCGTCCACTGACCTGGTTAGCACAACCGTCTGGTTCTCAAGCGTCTTTAGTAGTCTAAAGAAGCATTTTTGGCCCAGTTTGAGAGTTTTAATATCCCGTCTTTCTTTCTTTCTTTCCACAGTTCTCAGGGCCTCCAAAAGGTTCAAAAAATGTTTTCCACACACTCGAATGAAGCTTTTAAAAACAAACGCAACGCACGAAACACTAGTTTAATTTTGATCAAACAGCATCATGATAAAAAGAGTTCCGTTCTTAACCGTTCTGCTTTTCTTTTGAATACAGTTCATCTGCGGATATAATATCCAGCTCGCTCTATTTTAAAATACGTTAGAATATATTTTAAAGGTATTTGGTCGTTATTTATATTAGGCCATTCAACCAAGTTATAGCACTGTAGTCGCATAAACGTAAAGGAATGATGATATACATGCTTAGGGAATGATGCCAGTGGAAAAAAATATTTGGATCTTAATGGCTATGAACACGGCACAGCACCGATGACATAAAACATGTCATCCAGCCTTCATCTTGCAAGACAGCCTCCTATTAAGAGAATCGTCTGCATCTTACAATGATATATAAAACAGAATAAAACAGAATAACACGTGTAAAGACATGTTGTGTCATTCGTATCGTATCGTAGCTGAGAAAACGGAAGTTGGTTAAGGTTTTACAACAAACAACCAAACAAAGACACTAAAATACATATCATAAGCTGAAAAATCACGTGACAATACGCCAACGTCCATCCAAAAATACTCTCAACTAATTCAGACCAAATGGTAGTGCCAGACGTATATACAAGATAATATATCAAAATGGCCTTTGAAAATAAGAATTCATGGAAGTTATCAAAGAGATGAATAATGCTAGAGTTTTAGCTTCTGGCTAATTTTGTGGTTTTTCTTTTAGTAATTCGTTTTTTAAAATGTTGAAATTCTTCCTAGTAGATCGAAAATATACAAAAACGAAAAATAGAGAGTTCTGGCTCACTATAAACTGCAGAAAGTTTAGGAAGGAAGCCAGGAACATGTCTTATGACAGACTCAAACAAATAGCAGATGTGTCCTACGAAACACTATACCTTATCAAATGCTATTATATATTTTCTCCCTTTCCATGAAATAAAACTTGCCATCCGCTCTTCCATCTTGACACAGGTCTAAACAGGAAGATGGTGCAGTTATTTTTTTAACAAAGTATACCATCAGGTTGAATGCTTATAAAACATAAACTTTCTTACTACTAAATTTTGACTTCAAATCTCATTAAAATTTAATTATTAGTAATTATTATTATTACTATTATTATTATTACTATTATTATTATTATCATTATTATCATTATTATCATTTTTATAATTGAGTGAGAGAGCAGTTCATGCCATCAAAGTGACACTGGGGTAAAATATACGAAGCCCAATATACCCATCATGACTACCCGTCTGATAAAGGTACACCAGGCACATGCATCACAACCATATGTGCGCGACATGGTGATCTCATATCAAGATAAACAGCACATGACCTTGCAGGTGGGGCCCAGTTAGAATTTTCTTCAGGTGAGTAGCCCATCCCGCTCAAACGGTCCCTGAATAAGGGTTGCTTAAGGATGTTGAAAGAACCACCCATGTTTCCAGAGGTGAACTATTCAACCCCAAAGAATCCCTCTCAACACATGGCTATGATGCTCCCCCACTACTTCTGCTCGTGATCAGAGATGCACATATCGTCAGCCACTAAGGGACATGCTCAACTGATTAAGGTCAAACAACTGACAAGCAAATTTGTGGTATTGAGCAGAATATTTGCTGTAGCCCATCTTTTATACCAAGACAAAACAATGTACATGATAACACTTCCAATCAGTTAAGATCAGAAGCCATGAGAGCCACTGCCTGGTACTGCATCAGGGCAATTTATTATTATTATTATTATTATTCAGTAGTTTTATTTTTATAGCGTGCTTTCACTTCACTACCGAGCGCAGCTCTGTGTGCCTTGGGTATGTGCTGTGATTTGTTGTGATGCTCTGATGGTTATTGTATGGAAAGTGTTCTGCGTAGGATGTGTGCAGTGCCTAGTAGTGCAATTTTCTGTATGTTATATGTGTTTGTAAGTCCTGGTGTTTTTGTTATGTATTTGTCTGAATATTTTTTTATCATGCCTAATGCACCTACTATGATAGGAATTGTTTCTGTTTTTAGGTTCCACATTCTAGTTACCTCTATTTCCAGGTCTTTGTATTATTATTATTATTATTATTATTATTATTATTATTATTATTATTATTATTATTATTATTATTATATCATTATTATTATTATTACGAAGGCGGCGAGCTGTCAAAATCGTTAGCACGACAGGCGAAATGCTTGGCGGTATTTCCCCGGGTTTAACTTTGCCTTCCATCCTTTCAGGCTCGACAAATTAAGTACCAATAAAATTTCAGGCCTTGTGCCTTTAATAGAAAGGAATGTTATTATTAACGTAAAGTATACTAGCCATCTCAATATGGCTAACCACTAAGGGTGGGTGTTACTGTAGCTTTTAGCCCCAGGAGATCATCGTCTCCAGCTGGCCTTAGGCACACTTTCTGTGCTCTTATGCTATTTGCAAAGGGAGGTCATTCCTCTCTCGTCAACCTAGATGATACGCACGGACTTAGTGGTTAGCCCTATTGAGATGGCTAGTATACTTTACGTTGTCGAGCAGTTACTGTTTACATCTCGTTCAGAGATTTATTAATGTTATTATTATTATTATTATTTTATTGTCTTTGCACATCTTCTAACGCTGGAGATGTACTATGGTATCAGCTGTTTACTACCAGTGAACTAAGGTAACGCACCTTATTTTTCGAGCACCTTCCGCTGTATTGGAGCAGTTCCAAGCAGTGCTGTTTTCTGAAAGCGATCCACCTTTATTGCAGCCCCTATTTGTTCCATATACTTCTCAATATTTTACTCACTGTTCCCAGGGCTTTCAGCAACCACAACTGCTTAACCTCCCAAGCTAACCTGTTAACAGATGTATTAGTATAACGCTCAGGAATAGAAATATATATATATGTATATATTAATCAATACAAGGGTAGCAAAACATTCAATAGAATTTTTTTTCGCCACTAGCGGTCCAGTCAGAAAGAGAAAATAGGAACAGACTATATATATATAATTTCAACAATATTAAGGAATGGCCCTGATAGGCTATTCGACTCACCAGAAAGAGCAGCCAAACTCAAACTGCTAAATAGTAGTAATTCAGAAATCAAAGGAAAATCAAAAACATTTACCCTAATCATCCTTGGACAATGCATTGTTTCGACGTACTTTTTGGCAAACCAGCCTAATTAAATTTAATTTAATTTAATCAGGTCAATCTACCACTGGCTCGTCTCATCGGCAAGGAAGCCAGGAGGAATATTTATTCCTTGCCGATGAGACGAGCCAGTGGTAGATTGACTTGATTAAATTAAATTTAATTTAATTAGGCTGGTTTGCCAAAAAGTACGTCGAAACAATGCATTGTCCAAGGATGATTAGGGTAAATGTTTTTGATTTTCCTTTGATTTCTGAATTACTACTATTTAGCAGTTTGAGTTTGGCTGCTCTTTCTGGTGAGTCGAATAGCCTATCAGGGCCATTCCTTAATATTGTTGAAAAAAAAAAATATATATAAAGTTAATCCAAACATGAAAACAGAGAAAACACAACAACGCGAGGACGTGGAACAAATATAGTATTATTGGACACTCAGGAAGGAAGGGAAGAAGAAGGGTTTTACATTTCGAGCGGAGCTCTTCGTCAGAAACATATGAAAAGGAAAGATCCAGAGAAGGGAAGACGGAGGAAAAAAATCACCAACGGTACACACGCGGATATATATATATATATATATATATATATATATAATATATATATATATATATATATATATTATATATATATATAGATAGATAGATAGATAGATAGATAGATAGATAGATAGATAGATAGATAGATGTAGATATACATATAGACAATTTAAATATATATGTACATACACACATATATAAACCTACTTACCTACCTACCTACCTACATACATACATACATACATACATACATACATACATACAATCATACATATATAGCAATCATAAAGCAATTATTTATTTTAATTATATATATAGCAAGAGGTATTCAATAAGCTTAGATCAATTTAGTGTTATATTTCTGGACATGTCTAACTCACTAGCGCCACCTGGTAAATTTCCCTCAAATACGATTAGGTCATGTGGTGTGTCGCCATTGTCTACTCAACCAAGGAGTTGATAATGGCCGAACTAATCCAGGCCGTCATTGATATTGCTATCTATAGTTAAACAAAAGACGCGTGTCTTAACGGTTATGGCATTCCGCTCACGGCCATAAGGTCGAGGGTTCGATTCCTGGGTAGTGCTTTTTGTCCCTGAGCAATACACTTTATTCCACGTTGCTCCAGTCTATTTAGAGGGCAGAACTGAATACTGGCTGCAATTCTAAGCGCAGCCTGGTCATATTCTCTGTCCGGCGAAATCTCCCTGAAAACTACGTTAAGGTTACGATTGTCTGTGGGATACTCAGCCACTTGTATGTTATTTTCCGTTCATCGGATTAACTCGAGCCCTGGTCGTCGTAACCGATGAAGTGCAAGTATTGTTCCTATTAAACAAACATATTCATAACAATAATTCATATCGATTCTTGTTTGTAAATGTGCACCGAAATACCGTATTTTTTTTAAACGTATTAGTAGTATTAACAGCAGAGGTTATGCGTTGTAAAATTTGTTTTAATTAATATAGTCTACTGTTAACGGTTTATTCAACCAGTCACTGCGATAAATTCGATCTCTAGCTATGAAATATGAAGTTATTGATTTTGGAAATATTGATTGGATGATTGAAATAATCACATGGATATTTCAAGAGAAGCAATACTAAAGTCTATATTAGTGGAGTTTAATCTACAAATATTAACCACTTCTACATATTATATCACCGAGAATTAATATTTTAGAGTGCATTTCGGCGTAGAGTATTAGATATATACTTCATACAAAATACAGCAATTACAGGGGGAAAAGGGGCAGGTCGATGACGTCCACATCAGTACTCATCTTGTATTTATCTTATCGACCCCAAAAGGCATGAAAGGCAAAGTTGACCTCGGCGGAGTTTGAAATCAGAACGTAAGGACAGACGCAAGTACCGCTAAGCATTTTGTCCGGCGTGCTAACCTTTCTACCAAGTCGTCGCCTTTGCCGTAAAAAAGATACCTTTCTACTCTAGGCACAAGGCCCGAAATTTTGGAGGAAGTGACTAGTCGATTAGATCGACCCCAGTACGCAGCTGGCACTTAATATTTCGACACCGAAAGGATGAAAGGCAATGTCGACACCTCCACGGAATTTGAACTCAGAGCGTAGTGGCAGACGAAATACCGCTAAGCCTTTCGTCTGGCGCGCTAACGTTTCTGCCACCTCGCTCCACCAATCAACCAATATGCACACACACACACATATATATATATATATAATATATAATATATATATATATCAACAATCAAGGAACGGCCATGATAGGCCATTCACCCACTAGAAATAACAGCCAAAGCTTCAACCGCAATAAAGATTAATTCCGTAAACAGGAGAAAATTTAAAAAACATTTACCCTGTAATTTCTTGTACGATGCACCGTTTCATCTGCTGTTTAATGGTAAACTAACCTGATTAAATTAAATCAAGCCAATCTTCCATAGGCCCTCAGATTCTTCAGCAAGAAATAGCCAAGTCGGAACAGATATTTTCACGAGGCATTTCAAACCCTGCCAAGGTAATATCTGACCTAAAATTTTCAAATCGTCGCACTCGCGCCAAATTTATCGGCAGCAAATAAATATAAGCCGTCTATTCCATTACGGAATTAACCAGAATTCATAATTAATCAATATAGGGTGGCAGAAAA
>NC_043013.1:51364468-51376968 GCF_006345805.1 Octopus sinensis | reverse complement strand
GACTCACAAAGAAAAGCCTTATTGGAACAGGCGAAGCCACTACCAACCGAAACTCAGATTAGAAGGACGGATAGGGGCTGGCCGTGGCACATTCTAGAGAAGCTTGTTTTAAACATTGGAACGTAAGCTTTTCAATGGACACTTTAAGGGAGACGGAAGCAAGGCAGAAACACTATGTGCTCTGATCAATAAGTATCCGGACTATTGCTGTAATAACAAAGCTAAAGCACAGAGAGTGAAGCCTCCATTGGACACAGATTGGCCTGAAACTCTGATGTGCATGCGCTCTAAGTTTTAATGTTCTAGCTCACTACTGCTGTTTACAGCAGTGCTTGGAAGGAAGGTGTGTAGCATGCAATCGCTGCATTGAACATGACAGAGAAAGTTGAGCAGAGAATCTGCATCAAATTTTGCCAAAAGCTTCGCGATACCTGCTTCAGAGGCCTATGCAAGGTTTTCAAAACGCTTTCATTGTTCTCGACACAATCAAGGGGATCTTGTGCAACTGAAACCCAAGTGACATTTTGGTGAGCTGAGCGCAGGTTTGGTACAAACTTGACAGACACGCGTCTCATACCAAAATCTTTAGTGATAATGAACAGAACTGAACCATAACTAATCTGCACACCCTCTGATAACTCACGGGCGGTAATTCACCGATTTCCCTTCACACGCGCATTTGCGATTTTTTCTCAGTTCTTCTTGTAGCGGGCCTCCTAGAACATTCGTCAAAATCGACATTTTTTCAGCCATCTTGGAAACATCTGAACTCGTACACTTGTGTGCGGCTCATACACCCTTCTCCATATAGATTCTGCAACTTTGTGTAGGCCTCTGAGCAGGTATCGCCATGATAACTTTCTCTGTCATTGTCAATCCGACGATCACACGCTACACACGTTCCTTCGAAGCATTGCTGTAAACACCGGATGTGAGCTAGAACGTTTAAACTTAAGGTACATGTACAGCAGAGTTCAAGGTCAATCTGTACCAAGCGGCTTCACTCTTCGTGCTTCAGCATTGTTACTATGGTAACAGTCCGGATACTTATTGTTCAGACCATAAAAACTGTAGCACTGGCGGGCAGCTACATATGTTGATAAATGCAATTCGTTGCCAAATATCAAGATGATGGCGACCTTTTGTTGGTGCGCTTAAGCTTTAAAGGGAACAAAGAACTTAATGAATGAAGCATGCAAAACATACCACCATACAAATAGCATCACCTGAATCGACCATGAATTAATGAGACAGGTAGTTTTGCGGGTAAGAATGTGATTCAAATGACCAACCGATGTTGTAGACGGTCGGTTAACATTTTTTTGTATAGTGAGAGTTAAAACAATAAAGCCATGAATGTTTGCAACGCCTCCGTGGATAGCGAAGGATAGCGAGGAAGGGTAGCAAGTTGAAACTTCGAAGTTTCTGTCACCATTGTGATTGTAACTGTATAATAAATATGCACATTACAAAAAGTAATGTGTAATAAAAAAAACTGCGTATGTGCGAGTATGTGTGTGTATATATATAATTATATATATGTGTATATATATACACATATATATATATATATGTATATATATATATATATATATATATATATATATATATAATTATATATATATATATATATATACATATATATATGAATATGTGTATATATATACACATATATATAATTATATAACTGTATATATATATAATAGAAATATTAAAATAACTAAGTCTCTCTAAAATTATAATTATATATATAATTATATATATATATAAAGGGCAAAAGAAAAATTCTAATGCCAAATATGCCGAAAAAAAGACAGAAATTGTCAATTAACCATTATGATTTATGTGTCTCGAAACAAACCGATAGAAATTTCTAAAAAATGTTAAAGAAATTTCTATCGGTTTGTTTCGAGACGCATAAATTATAATGGTTAATTGACAAATTCTGTCTCTTTTTTCGGCATACTCGGCATTAGAATTTTTCTTTTGCCCTTATATTGTAAATTATTTATAAATTTAACCTTTAAAGGTATTTTTTGATATGCTGGCCATTGATGAAATTTTTTTTCCGAAAAAAAAAAAATTATCCTACATTAGTTATATATATATATATATATATACATTCCTACATATATATATATATATATATAGGCATATTAACAAGTATTTATAGACTTAATTGATGGTAAGAATCTCTCAAGCGAGCTGAACACCAGATGGAGTTTAGAGAAGAGCCACCCCACCTTCGGCAAGTATGTCAACTCTTAACTTTTACATCCCAATGGGGCTGTGCTGCATCCATGTCATGACTGCTGGGCGCCCTTCTGCTGATATTTTCAAACCATTTTTGTATCGGAGAGATGTGTATTTAACCTGCATGGAGATTTCATCTGCTTGTAACTTCTCTCCTTTGACTCAACTGATAATCTTGTACTAAAAGAATAAACAACTCTGGTTTCCATGGTAAGACTGAACACGCACCCGCACACACACACACACACACATACACACACACTCACACATATATATATATATATATATATATTTATTTATTTATTTATTTATATATATAGATGATGGGTAAATTGTCGCAGTTTTTTGTCGTTATATTTTTGATTTCGAGCATGAGCATTATTTGTTTTTAATTTTGTTGCTTACACAGTATAGTAGAGTCAGTTAGGCCTCGTCTCTGAGAGAAACGGCAACATGGCGCAATTCCCTCTCACAGAAATTCGGAAACGACATGCTGGTACTGCTTGGCATTCGTGCCGGAAGCTTCAATGCGAACATATCAGAGAGTTTCGGTGTCAATCTGAGGACAGTGTAATCTGAGAGCATGTCCCAAGAGTGATAAAAATCAAACATCCAGTCAACATCACGGTGTCGGACGTGTTATACCTCCAATCATCTTCCCACACGGCCTCAGACTCAGCACAGAGGCCTACGTCAAGTGCCTGGAGGAGGTAGTGCTACCTTGGGTCAAGAAGGAGGCTGCTGAAACACCTTGTGTCAGGTAACAGGACTCTGAACCTTGACACACAAGCAGGAGAACCTAGTCATGGCTGTCAGACAACATCACCCCTAACATCTGGGCATCTAACTCCCCAGACTGCAACCCCTTGATTATTAGATGTGGGGCACAGTTGAGCGGGAGACCAACAAAACTCCTTGTAACACCAAATATGAACTGAAGGCAAGGATTATGCCAGCATTCACCAGCTTAAACAAAGAGACCATCCAGAAGAGTTGCAGGAGATTCCGAAATCGTCTGGACGCAGTAGTTGCGGCCAATCGCGAAATTATTGAATTAATTTACTCTTTAGTAAATTAGTATTAATTAGAATTAATTTACTCTTCAGTAACTTTAGTAAATTTCAAGATATTTTAATGTAATTTTGGTATATATATATATGTATATATATATATATATATATATATATATATATATATTAATATATATATATATGATATATAGATATATATATATATATATATATGTATATATATAAATCTGTTAAAATGAGATGTCAGTGTTATTTTCATTTTTGCGTAATTTCGACGACAGTTTATTCACCGCACCTTCTGTCTGTGTGTGTGTGTGTGTTTGGGTTTTGAGTGATTGTGGGTGTGTGTGTATTGCCTGCAAACGGTATGATCTTGACTAAAATTTGAGAAGAAGCTCCGTTAATTAGTTCTAAACCCAATAACAGTAACACACAAAACATAATTATACTGAATATCCCATTTTAACGTAGAAACTATTTGAAACCTTAATGATTGCTTCCACCAGTTATTGTCAAATATTTCTTGATTCAGCAAGTCTGACATATTATATTTCAACATATTAACTATACCCGTTAGTATTTGTTGATAGCACTTACTCATCGTTCAAAAGTGTTCATGTGATTGAATTTAAACAAGCGCCGTCTGTTAACGTATATTTGCCTTGGTGTGATCGATGCCTTTAGAAAGATTAGCTGGGCAGAAATTTGATTCACGCTTGCAAAGTTTACATTTACATTGTATAACTTTTGTATGAGGCAATTTTTCATTTTAGATATGTGGCTGACAGTATATTATATTGAGTTCATATATATATGTACGTGTGTGTGTGTGTGTGTGTGTGTGTGTGTGTGTGTGTGTGTGTGTATGTGTGTGTATGTGTGTGTGTGTGTGTATGTGTGTGTGTGTGAGAGAAAGAGAGTGTGTGCAAATGTCTGGAATGTGGTCTGTGTGAGATGTTGAGGATGGTGCAAAAATGTATGGATTGTTAACTTTTGACGTAATCTAATGTGTGTTTGTATATACAAATATGTATGTTGTTATACACGTGTACTTGTTTGTATAAATATATGTATGCATGCACTTGTATGAGTGTGCACTCACACACACACACACATATATATATATATATGAAGTATTTATTAAGTATCTTTGAATAAAGTACGTGTCTGAACAAACAAGAACGGATTTATTCACTAAATTGGATCTTGCCGTCTGCATACACTGTAAGAATATCGGGTGGAAACAATTCTATGTAGAGTTTGATACACATCTGATATTGTCTGAGTGTGCAAATTAGTTCGTCCCCAAAAGGTGCTTCAATTAAAGCACCTAATTCAACTGAATCTAAATTACATTTATTTATACACATACATATATATATATATATATATATATATATTATATATATATATATATATATATATATATATATATATATATATATATATATATATATATACATATAATACATATATATATATACAGGGTGCATAAGATATTTGAGGTCATACTATGTGGATCCGTAAAGCACTTAAAGGTTTCCTGCCCTGAAACAAAGAAAAATGAAATGCTTAGTGATATTTGGCCCGTCGCTACGTTATGAGTTCAAATTCCGCCGAAGTCGACTTTGCCTTTCATCCTTTCGGGGTCGATAAATTAAGTACCAGTTAAGTACTGGGGTCGATGTAATCGACTAGTCCCCGCTCCCCCAAATTTCATGCCATGTGCTTAGAATAGAAAGGATTATTAATACGTAAACATATGTAAATTATATTTATGTATGCATAGGGCTAGGATTTCTAATGAGACTAAATTTGTGTGTGTGTGCGTGCGTGTGTGTGTGTGTGTGTGTGAGTGTGTGTTGTGACTACCAGATGGTTGTCACAGAGGAGATGCAAAACATCGAAATATGGATGTTCTGTCAGCTTCAGCGCCCGAAGCAGACGATTCTCATCTACCAGCAACCCAAATATACGTGCTTTAATGTACCATGCACCCGTATGAGATAATCTCCAATGGCGAATACAGCAATATCCGGTTTCTGACAAAACATTCACGTTAACTTGCTAGTAAAGATTGCGTTTTGGTATTAATCCTGTTTCCGTTTCTAAAAATTAATTATATACGTATTCGTTTTTAGCGACGAAATTGTTATTAGTTGAAGTTAGCAATCTCTGTATCTACCTTAAAGCATTCTTACTTTTAAAAGCCTTCTAAACTGTGCTATTCATCTCTTTCTGGTGTATATTGTAAAAAAAAAACACGCAAAAATATAAAGAGACGAGAATTTTCCAGCAATGGCGGTGGCATTATTAAATCCATATTTCTGCTTCTTTGAACATCATCAGTAACTGGTATCCAGTGGCATCGCATAGTGAGTTAATATCGGCCACTAGCTGATGTAGTTCAACTGTGATTGAAACGCCATTGAAGTTGCGTTTTACCAACCGGCGAAATTTGTAAATATGCACACAAGCACATTATATAGATAGAAAGATACGTGTATGCATGCATATAATAAATAAATAAATAAATAAATAAATATATATATATATATAAATAAAGTGACTACGAATATTACCTGTCAATACAACTACTGCGTTGATCTCTCAGACAGATTTTAGAACCGGCATTTTTGCTTACACACACACACATATATATAATGGGCTGTGGAAAATGAGCGAGGAGATTTTGTACTTCAACGAAGCGTTCTGTTTGTAGTGAATACTGTTAAATGTATATATATATATGAATAGTGACTATATATATGTATATATATTTTTTATTTAAAGCAGCAGAAAATTCAACAAAACCTGTTACTCTGAGTTTCCCGTTGCCATTCATCGGACAGTTTTTGCTAGAATAGAACCGATATGTCAATTCTATCCAGACATTTATGTGTTTACTCCGGTATATATATATATATATATATATATATTATATATATATATATGAATAGTCATATAATCAAGATGATAATCTACCTGTTTAAAATTTATTGAAATTGCAATTTAATTAATGTCTTTAAAATTATTGAGGCCTTATAGTAATTAAAATAAGTCTTTGTAAAATATATTTTTCGTAAGAGTAAAACATATAAGCTTTCTGAGAAAGCTGTTTTATTCTGTACAACCCATTTAATAGAATATATAAAATAGGAGCAATAAGTTATTGTTTACATTAGGAGATTACAATATAATTTATAAGAAAATCAGTTTTGGCTATATTATGTCTTAAACAGGAAATAGGACAATTTGAATAGCAGGAAACTTTGAATATACTATGAGTTGTCATAAAATGTTGTTTGAGTTAACGTTCAATTATGAAACATATATAAACAGTTAAAAGTAAACGGATTGAATAAAAAGAATGGCTATAAACATATTTACGATTGCTTTTTAATGTACATTCTGAATTTAAAATGATTCAAAACAAGATTCAATTCAAAAGATATGGTTCTGATGTGATACGAATTTAGTAGAACTTATTGCATTTTCTGAAGGGTGGGAACTTTTGAAGCGTAATTATAAGTTGAAATGATCAAAATGTAATTAAAATCTGCAATGAAACTGTCAGTGGAGTAAAAGAAGACAAAATGAAGAATTTCAAAAAAACATGAACAAGATTTCAAAATATATAGGTTTTAGTTTCCTCCAGTAAAGAAGGAATGGTGTTCCAGATTCATCCTGTTTACTAGGGGAAAATCTGAAGATAAAAATTGGACAGAGAACAAACGTGTAGGCAATACAACACTTTTCTGGTCTGGTTTACATAATTTTTAGTAAATATCAATAGATGTTGTTAGATTTCTCCGGGGAGAAACGTGAATTCTGCATGGAGGCAATGCGCAGGCACCTGGGTATATATTCTGCATGTTTGTGAGAGGCGTTTTGGGTGATTGCTCTGTGTATACGAGTGTCCGATGTATATGTTACAGTGAAGGTATATCTATCTATCTATCTATCCGCTCAGTCGAAGTCGAATCTCGGTTACTCGTTGGAACAGTGTCCTCCAGTCAGTTCTATCCTGGGCCGCTTCTTTCAGATTGGCTATGTCCATTCCGGTATCACTCTTGATGGTGTCAAGCCAGCGGGTTCTTGGTCGGCATCCTCCTCTCTTGCCACTGACCATTCCGAGCATGATGTCCTTCTCCAGGGATTTTCTCCGCATAATATGAAGGTATATTAGGTGAAATATTTGGGTGTATGTGTGCTACTGTTGCATGAGTGTATATACTTAAAGAGGGTATGGACCATGTTGGGATGTGCAAAGTTAGTGCGTCAGAGGAAACTGCTTAGCAGTACTACTTCCGACGCTTTACGTTCAGACCTCAAGTCACGCCAAGATCGAATTTACCTTTTTCGTTTCGCGGTCGACAAAATGAAGTACGTCAACGTAGTTCAATCCTCTTCCCCCAAAATTGCAGGCCTTGTGCCACAAATTGAAACCACTATAATAATAATAATAATAATAATAAGGTGATATTAGTACCAATAATTGTCGGAGCCCTAGGAACAGTGAGTAAAAAGCTTGAGAATTACATAAAACAAATAGTGGCTGCAATAAGGGCGGAGCACTTGCAGAAAACAGCGCTGCCTGGAACCGCTCGAATACTCTGGATGGTGCTCGAAAAATGAGGGGTGTTGCCATAGTTCACTGGTTGTGAACAGCTGATACCCTAGTACATATACAGCGTTAGAGGCTGTACAAAGACAATAACATAATAATAATAATAATAATATAATAATAATAATAATAATAATAATAATTATTATTATTATTATTATTATTATTATTATTATTATTATTATTATTATTATTATTATATATGTTTGGCTTTTGCTTTGTATTTGTACAAGCTGACTTCAAGTCTCACCCATAGACCACAAGGGACAACAAGTTTGAAGTTCAAGTTTGTGTTATGACTAGGGTGCCATGTCTGTCAAAACATAAGTAGATTAGAAGTTTGTTTTAAAAATTATTATTATTATTATTAGTAGTAGTAGTAGTAGTAGTTAGTAGTAGTAGTAGTAGTAGTAGTAGTAGTAGTAGCAGCAGCAGCAGCAGTAGTAGTAGTAGTAGTAGTAGTAGTAGTAATAGTTGTCGGAGGAGGAGGAGCAGTGTGGCGAGCAGACGTAATCGTAACCGTATGGGATACAATAATAAATGGCATTTTCTTCAGCCACATTTCTTTCTGACTTCAAATTCCACCGAAGTCGACCTTGTCTTTCATCAATCTGGGATCGATAAAATATGTATCAGTCAAGTTCTAGCGTCAATGTAATCGACTTATCCGTACACTCAAAAACTGTTGCCCTTCTGCCAATACTTATTATTATGAATGTTTTTTTTTCCTTCTACAATATTTTTCCATTTCTCGCCGAGTGTTTTCCGTACACCTGGGGCAGAGAAGCTCATTGTATGCATTCCCAGATTACACACGCAAATTCACAGGTAAAATATGTATTTAAAAAAATTAATAAATAAATGAATTCATGAATGAATGTTGTTTTCACAGCGATAACGCTCTTCTCAGTACATGAGCCGTTCCAGTTAACAAGATTTTTTGCACTTCCTGTAGGGATGGTAAGCCTGGTATCATTTTCAAATATGTTTCAGTACCTTATTTTATCATTCCTAGAGATCCTACAATCACTGGTACTGTAGTCGCCTTGAGATGCCACATTTTTTCAATTTCTATTTGCAAGTCTTTATATTTACTGATCTTGATAAATTCTTTCGCCGCCAAATTGTGATCGCAAGGAATACACATGTCAATTAATAAACACACCTTTTTTGTCTGATCTTTTATAATAATATTCGGTTTATTAGTTTTTATAGTTTTGTCGCTATGTACGGGGAAGTCCAAGAGAATCGACACATTTTCTCCCTCAGTCACAGCTTCAGGATGGTGTTTATACCATTTGTCAGCGGTTTTGATTTTATAATGCCGATAGTGTAAATACTGGCCGACTCGGTCATATCTTGCTTCATATTCTACGGGTGCTAAGACTCTACACCCTGAGATTAGGTGGTCTATAGTTTCAAACTCATCGTTACAGAATCGGCATACCTGCTCTTGTACATTTTTGTAGGCATCTTGGGTGCGTTTGATCCAGTCTGCCTTTTCATTGTATGGGGTTCTCATCACTCCAGATCCCTTTCCAAAAATTTTCACCTTCTTCCGTTAGGGGTGGATTTTCAATGTTTATTTTTTCTTTCCCCATTTTCCTGTAAAATGATTTGGCATTGGATTTGAACATCTTATTTTGCTTTTAGTATTTGACTCTTTTCTCAAATCTGCGTATTCTGAGCTTTTGCTTGCAATGTGCCTAACACCAACGCATTTTAATCAATGTCAACAGCTGTGAATATCTTTAGGGTTTTATGGTATTCTAAATATTTTATTTCACATCAAAAATCACACTATGCAGAAGTTTGCTTTCCTTGTGACATATTGTTTTACTAATCTAAATAATAAAATATTTTCTCCCGGTGTATAAATTCGTTTGCCCACTTAGTATAGAATAAGAAAGTGTATCTTTATTTACTTAGTAATAAATTACACATAATTTTGCTAATAATGAAATTTATGAGGACTAAATTACAATAACATAAATATGCTTTTATTCATACATTATTAAAATATAAATTTACATTACAAATCTAAAACTAAATTATATTAACAATATTCTGCTTCCTTTTGAATACATTTAACCTTTTTTATAACAAGCCGCCATTTTAAAACATTTTTCAAATTTCTGTTCATTGTTGTTTTATGGTGTACTCTCATATCGTAGACGACTATTGAAGACCATGCAACTATTTTCTGAACAACCTTCACAGAGGATTTGTATATAGCAATCAAATTTCTTTGCTGTACATTGGCTCATTGTCACCGTAGAATCGACATTTGCTTATAGAGGTGCGCGGTGTGCCGTATGTCGGATGGGAAAATGATATCAGAGCTGCATGAGGCGAAGCGTGTTGTTCGAAATCAGGTTGTATTGCTTTCCTCGTGTGTTGCATTCACCTCTTGCAATTGTGAGGACAAACCCCGGTTCACTATGCCACGCGCCTTTATTCACATACACTCACACACACACACACACACACACACACACACACACACACACACACACACACACACACCACAAACATATATATATATATATATATATACATATATTAACACACATATACATATAAATTTATATATATATAAATGGCGTAAAATTGCATAATCCATTTACAGTTAAGCAATTGTGTAGAATTAATGTACATTTTTGCTATTTTTCATTTGTCCTGCTCGTTTACGTTCGTAGTTGTGCTAATTCTCCTTGGGAACAATTCTTGGTGGTTGAGACCATTGCGGATCTGTTTTTTAGCACAAGAGCGTCCACATAGTGAACCCTCTCTTATATTTGTGTATATATATGTATATATATATATATATATATATATATATATATATAGAGGCGCAATGACCCATTGTTAAGGAGTGCTGTGTATTAAGTCTATAGAATTGTACGTAAAGTATATGCCAGTATATACATACATAACATACACATACATACATACCATACACACATACATACATACATATATATATATATATTATTTTTTTATTTATATATAGATTTTTTTTCTAGTTTCAGCTCAGAGCTGCGGCCATGCTGATGCACCGCCGTTTTGTGCTACAATCTTATTGCGACGAACCTCGTCTAATATGTGGCACTTGGTGAAGAATGGAGTTTGATATAGCTACTCTCATTTGCACCTCTTGCCGTGAGGTAGGTTCATCTGGGATTCTTGACAGGAAGATGTCCAGCTTTGATTTAAAAACCGCTACATCTACTTTGTGCAAGTTCCTCAAACTCTTTGGGAGAATATTAAAAAGCTGTGGGCCCTTGAAACCCAGGCTGTTGCAGAAGCTGGTCCTGAAGCGTGATGGCATTGCTGGGATCTTTGGCACTATGCAGTGTGGTCCCGTTCTAGCATTGGTGTAGCTTACAATGCCAAAATTTGGCACAATTCCTTCCAGGATCTTCCAGACATATATTACTGCATACCTCTCCCGTCTTCTCTCCAGGAGTAGAGTCTTAGCTGTTTCAACCTTTCCCAGTAGCTGAGCTGTTGCAAAGAGACGATCTTCTTTGTGAATCTTCTCTGGATTGCTTCAAGGTCCGCTGTTAATTTTACACTGGTGGGTGACCATAGCTGTGAGCAGAATCAGGCGACTGAGGACGAATGTCCGCCAGAGGACCATCATGGTTCCTTATCTCTGGTTCTGAATGTTCTTAGGATCCACCCAGCCAGTCGTCTGCACTTTGTCGCCATCCTGGTAATGTGCACTTGGAAAGAGGTATCATCACTCATGTCGATATCCAGGTCCCTCACAGACTTAGGCTCTGGGATTGAAATTCCCTGTGGACCGGTGTATCCTATAAGTTTAATATTCAGTTTTGGATGCTGGTAGCGCAGGGCCTGGATTTTTTCAGCATTAAACTGCATATTATTATCCTCAGACCATCTGTAGATTGAGTCCAACTCCTGCTGCAGGTGTGCAACATCGCTGGGGTTCTGTATTTTCTGCGAGACTTTTGTATCGTCTGTATAGCTGGCCAGAGTGGTTATCCGGGCATTTGAGGGCATATCTGAGAGGGCCACTATAAAAAGCAGTGGTCCCAAGACAGTGCCCTGTGGAACACCGCTCACTATGTGTGTGTTCATAGAGGTGGCTCCATTAACCCCTTCTGCCTGACTCCTATCTTTCAGGAAGTCATGCAACCACACTCCAAGTTTCCCAGCTATGCCGAGGTCACGTAGTTTGTGGCATATCATAGCATAGTGCATTAGGTAATCATCTTATTCCAATTTCCTTCACTTTTCAATGATTAGCAGATGAGCAACTAACTTTTGATACAGACACAACACAGTTTTTTTGAGGAAAGTTTTAAGGAAATACCCAATAGGTTTAAATTTAATTCCGTGAAATATTCACGGGTCTCGCTACACACATATTAATGAAAACATGTGCGCACAATTTTCTCTATGCTGAATATAATATTGCATGGAGAAGGTTGCACAGCACTAAGTATTTCAAGTGCCTAATGAATATATAGTCTCCTCTCATACGATTTGTTTTTATAGCTTATATATGTGTGTGTGTATGTGTGCATACACATACACACATATACATATAACATACATAC
>NC_043013.1:51341968-51356968 GCF_006345805.1 Octopus sinensis | reverse complement strand
TTTGTTTCGCGGATTTACATCTATCAAGGGATTACTGTATTCATGTTCTGAGTCCTTTTTCCCTGCTTGCATCACCAAATCTGTATTGGATTTAGTTAACACCTTTACCAAAAACTCCCATTTCTTTAAAAAAACATCATTTGATCAAAATAAACATCATTAGATCAAACGAAAAAACATTTGATCTCTAGAAATTTTTTAAATCGTTGAATCAAAATAAACACAATCGGATTAGAATGAACATCATTGGCTCAAATAAAAACAGTCGCATCGATAGAAATATTTCTGGATCAAATTAAACATTGATGGATCAAAATGAACATCATTGATCAAAGTAGACATCCAGAGTTAGTCATCACCAGACGAAAAGAAACATCGCTGTATAGAATTAAACATCATTCGCTCAAAGTAAACATTAGATTAACGTAAACATCATTGAATCAACGTAAACATCGGGTTGTTGTTGTCGTTGTTGTTAAGCAACAAACGGGTAAGGGTGATTAGGTGATGGTCTGGGGCTTAGGGGTGGGAGACCTCAGGCCGTGGAAAAAAAACTTTTATCGTCTTGTTGTAGTCGAGGGCTCTTCGTTGACACCCGACACCACTGGGAGGTGGCCCTCGAAGTCGCTGGAAATGGAGATCTCCAGGTTCAAATTGTTGGACGGCAGTAAACATCGGGTGAATGTAAAGATGATCGGAAGAAAGTAAATTTTATTTGGATAAAAATAAATATCATTGTATATTCTCAAAATTTCGTTTACGCTTCAAGATCCCTTTGAGTGAAGAGCACATAGAACTAATATCTGCACACTATCCATCTGTAATAATAAAATATGAACTCCCATCGGAATTTACATACCATGAACAAGACCCCTTCTACACAGCACATTCCTTGGATAATGCAACTACAACTGTAACATAAAAAATACATGTTGGAATATACAGGCAGGGAGAAGTATATAGTGAGAAGAGAAGAGATAAGTATGTTAGAAGGAAGAGAAATTGTATTGGTCAAAAGGAATGGGGAGAAAAGAAGAATGAAAGAAAGGGGAAGAGAAAATGAAAGGAGTGCTAGATGGTGGTCAAGATATTGTGAGAGGGTGCGGAGAGGAGAACCATCAGTGAATAAAAAGAATAGGAAGAGATAAGAATGGAAGGAAGGAATATGTGTGAAAAGTGGGAGGTGGGGAGATATATTTAAAAGACACTAAGGATAGATAAAGAATGTGGTACGAAATTTTCTAAATGGTATAATTTAATTTTTCATTATTGAATTGATAAAAGGTGTTTGTTTCTAATTTATATATACGTACGTACATACATACATAAATACATGCATACATACATACATACATACATACATACATACATACATACATACATACATACATACAATACATACATACATACATATATATGTATAGAAATTAAATATAAATTACAAAATGGGACAAGAACGCAAAAACACACAAAGAGACGACACAAAAAAACAGACGGGTCATTCGAAGCCTCTAATCTTCAGTCGGGAACCGGATCATCTTAGCAATTTCAGCTGATTAATCCTGATATCGTTCCGATACGACCAGCCCCAAAGAAAAACTAAGCTACGAGCATTAGATTTCTTGGAAAGAGGATCGAATGTATACGAAACAAGGACAGAAGGCCACACGAATATAAATACAAGAAACAAAAAATAGAAATAAAAAACAAGAATAGTAATAACAGGACAAAACAGCGGGTGTCTTACGACTTCAGACAATTTTTAACTTATCTTGGCTGGCGTATTTTGAAAAAATGCCTTTGCGGCAAACGAAGACAACAGTGTTAACATGGCAGAGGTCAAGCCGAAAAGACCAGAATATACACACAGAGAGGGATAGAGAGAGATCTAGATCTAGACAGATAGATAGACAGACAGACAGACAGAAAGACAAATAGACAGACAAACAAACAGATAGACAGACAGACAGACAGACAGACAGACAGACAGACAGATAGATAGATAGATAGATAGATAGATAGATAGATAGATAGATAGAGAGAGAGAGAGAGAGAGAGATCTAGACAGACAGATAGATAGATAGATAGATAGATAGATAGATAGATAGATAGATAGATAGATAGATAGATAGATAGATAGATAGATAGATAGATAGACACACAGATAGATAAAAATGTTCTAAGCTGCTAACATCATTCGTTCACTTATCTTCATATTTTCGCCTCTATAATTCCTCTGCCCCTAACTAGAAATCTATGATGTCCCCTGAGTTGACTCAAGGATTACTACAAACTATTTTTTGTACAGATCTCGATCATTATTATCTCTAATACTTCTACCATTATGAAATTCTATGTCGCAACAATTATTTCGAAATATAAAAAATAGAAACAGAAATACTTTTTCCAAAAAAAAAAAATCAATATTTTTCCCAAAGCAGTTCAATATATACAAACTGGCTTGTTAGACGATTGTGATGTTGGTCTTGGAAAGCTACGCCTCCCGCAGCTAGTTAAATGTTAACACAGAAGAGAAAAAATCGCTGCCTGATGACGTTCATTTAACTTTGTTATTACGCCAGTGGTTGTCGCTGTAGTTTTTTGTGTTGTTATTGTACTTGTTGTAGTTCTTTCTTTGCTGACAGTGTTTACAATGTGCCATGAAAGGTTTAAATAATAACCCCGCACTCTCCTCTTCGGCATTCACTTTTAAACTAAATAACGCTATGAAATTGAAGAAAATAACCATCAACATTTTAGACATTTCACTTAAAAAAAACTTCAAAATAATTTTTAACTTCTTTTATTTAATGAAGTAACGCGTCGGGGTGCGCGTGTGTTAGGGTGTGTAAGAATGTTGTAAATGTGTGCGTATGTGTATTATGACCGTAGGGATGTATTTATGTATGTACGTACGTATGTGCATATGTTATTGTCTGTATGTATGTAAATGTATGTATGTAAGTTAGTAGATAGGTATATATGTATATTTGTAATTCTCCGTATATATGTAAGTGTATGTATGTGTGTATGTATATACACACACACACACACACATATATATATATATATATATGTGTGTGTGTGTGTGTGTGTGTGTGTGTTGTGTGTGTGTGTGTATGTTTATATGTAATTCTCTGTATGTAAATATATGTATGTGTGTTATGTTGGTAGATAAATATATATGTATATATGTATGCTGATGTATGTGTATATATGTATTTCTGTGTATGTATATATGTGCACATGTATGTGTGTATATACGCATGTCTGGAAGTACGTCTATACTTCATCAAAATAACTATTCTTTATGTTTTCCTCTGCTATTTCATTTTCTGTCTTTACTCTATGTGCGTGTGTATGAGTATACATACCTACATACATGCATATATATATACATATGTATTTGTGTATGTGTGTGTGAATCCGTATATTTCAGTAAGTGTGTGTGTATGTGTATATATATATATATATATATATATATATATATATATATATATTATATATATATATATATATATAATATATATATATATATATATATCAATTTACTCGCGTCTCTTAATTTACTTATATTTTAGTTTGAAATTTATCTCCTTCGCCCCCTAGTTTCATTTCTCACTCTAATTTATTCCTCCTCTCTCTCTCTCTCTCTCTCTCTTTCTCTCTCTCTCTCTATCTCTCTCTCTCACTTCAGGAATTTATAGATATGTGTGTTTATGTGTGTGTATTCACATATATACAGACATATATATATATGTCTGCATAAGTGTGTTTACGTATGTGTGTGTGTGTATTCATGTATGCCTATATATATATATATATAATATATAATATATATATATATATTATATATATGTATGTATGTATACTTATGTATGCATGTTTGTATGTCTCCATATATATCTTTTTCTCCCTCTCTCTCTCTCTATCTATGTATCTCACCCTGCATATATATATATATAATATATGTGTGTGTGTGTGTATACACACACACACACACACATATATATATTATATATATATATACATATATATATATATGTATTCGTATATGGAGGTGTGTGTAGGTGTTTGTGCATAGTCAATATCTTTATTTCATGACAAACATTCGTTTTTTTTCACCCCTCCCCCACCCCTATTCTTTCTCTATTCTTGATCTCTCCATTGCTTTGTTTCTTCTCTCTTTCTCTATCACTTTTTAATTCTCATTTATTTTTCTTCTTTCGTTCTTTACTCTTGAATCATTAGGTTTTCTTTGACTCTTCTTCAACACAATCATTTTTTTTTTCCCTTTCAAATTATTTTTAGTCTTTTTTTTAATTTTTGCTGTATTTTCATAATTTTTTTTTTTTTTATTCCTCTCCCTTTTCTTCAAACCTATCTTTACAGAAGGACAGAATAATATTACTGGGAACTAAATTCGCCTTGGGCTCTCACAAGTCACTCAACAACCACGACAACAACAAAAACCACAAAAACAACAACAACAACAAACTTAACGGCAGCCATTATCTCCTCGTTAACTGTTATGTAGATTAACAATTATTCTTTCGATTTTACGTCTTTATTGTTTTCCAAACCGTTTTCTTGTCATCATGCTCTGGACGTTAAATATTTATATCAGTAAGCCGAAGAGAAATATATGATGAAACTTATCTATATATATATCTGTCATCTCACAGTTGTGTCTTGCGCAACTAATTATAGAAATATCAGCCAGACATAGAATTTATTGAGAAAGAAAGCAAACGATGTAGGATCATAGATATAGCATGCCCATCTGACAACGAGTTATGCAATAAGGAAGAAAGAAAAGTCGTTAGATATAACAGGTTAGCTTGGGAGGTTAAGCAGTTGTGATCGCTGAAAAAGGCGGTAGTAGTACCAATAATTGTCTCGAGAATTAAAAATCTCGAGAAGTATATGGAACAAATAGGGGCTGCAATAATAGTGGAACACTTGCCGAAAACAGTACCGCTTGGAACCACTCGAATACTCCGGAATGTGCTGGAATAATAAGAGGTTTTACCTTAGTTCGCTGGTAGTGAAGAGCTGACACCGTAGTTAATCTCCAGCATTAGAAGCTGTGCAAAGGCAATAATAATAATAATAATAATAATAATAATAATAATGATAATAATAATAATAATAATAATAATAATAATAATAATAATCCTTTCTACAAGGAGCACAAGGCCTGAAATTTGTCGGGAGGGGACTAGCCGAATACATCGACCCTAGAGTCTTTCTGGTCCTTAATTTATCAATCCCGAGAGAATGAAAAGCAAAGTTGACCTCGGCGTGATTTGAACTCGGAACGTAACGACTAGCGAAATACTGCTGAGCATTTTCTCCAGTGTGCTAACGGTTCTGCCAGCTCACCTCCTTAATAATAATAATAATAATAATAATAATAATAATAATAATAATAATAATAATAATAATAATAATAAATGCCCCGATACAGTACCAGGCAGTGGCTCTCATGGATGACTATGTGTGCATCTTTGATCACGAGCAGAAGTAGTGGGGGAGCATCATAGCCATGTGTTGAGAGGGATTCTTTGGGGTTTGAATAATTAACCTCCGGAAACATGGGTGTTTCGTTCACCATCCTTAAACAACCCTTATTCAGGGACCTTTCGAGTAGGATGGGTTACTGGACCAGAGGAAAATTCTAACTGGGCCTCACCTGCAAGATCATGTACTGTTTATCTTGATATGAGATCACTATGTTGCGCACATATGATCGTGATGCATGTGCCTAGTGTACCCTTATCAGACGGGTAGCCATGATGGGTATACTGCGCTTCGTATATTTTACCACAGTGTCACTTTGATGGCTTGCACTGCTCTCTCACTCAATAATAATAATAATAATAATAATAACCACAACAATAATAATAATAATAATAATGATAATGATAATGATAATGATAATGATGGTGAAGATGATAGATTTGCTCTTCCTTGAGATGATGATGATGCTATTACATATAAAAAATTGGAATTTTCTCTTTTTGAATTCCATAAATCCGAAACTGACTATAATGCATACTGCTTGGCTGGGAACAGTTTTCACGTCACATCATTGTAAGTTTGGAGTTTTCACCTTGTAAGAATGACAGCAGAGTTATTACTCAATTATTATTTTCAATAACGAAACTTACACAACTTTTTCTTTCATGTAGATCAAGACGATGACCTCAACACGAAAGGCAAAAAAAAAAATTAAAGTTTCGAAGCAATTTTAAGTGTTTCCCTGTTTGAACTTCTTTTCCTGACATTTGGTCGTTCTTTTGACTTTGCTTATCTTTTCTTTGCTGCGCTGTTCAGAATTTGGTTAGATCGCATCTTTATCTCCGATCTTCTTTACTTGACTGTTCTGCCTAAGAGGAGTAAAGCTATAAAAAGAGAAGAGAAGTTAAAAATGGAAAAAAACTAATATCGCAATGTAGATCTCAAGAAGATACAAAGTTCCTTTCAACGACAAGATAATGATGTACAAGGAAATGCTAGCAAATGAAGCTTTGTTAATCTTATTATTAAGGCGCCGAGCTGGCAGAATCGTTAGCACACCGGACGAAAGGCTTTGCGGTATTACGTCTGCCGTTACGTTCTGAGTTCAAATTGCACTGAGGTCGATTTTGCTTTTCATCCTTTCGGGATCGATTAAATAAGTACCAGTTACCCATTGGGGTCGATGTAATCGACTTAATACCCTTGTCTGTCCTTGTTTGTCCCCCCAATGTTTAGCCTCTTCTGGGCAATATAGAAATAATTATCAGCGCTGTTTCTGGGAGGTTCGTACGATTGTGATAACATCTCTATATAATAATCACCGATATAAATATTGGCGTATTGGGTGATTGGCTGCTTAGCTGGTTGGGTGGCTGGCTGGCTGGCTGATTGGTTGGTTAGTTGGTATTTCCAGTCACGCTTTCCATCGTACATAGAGTGAGTGAGAATAATATAGAGTAAGAAAAGAGAGGGAAAGTGAGAGGTGAGAGCAAGATAGAATAAAAGAGAGATTACGGGAGAGGTTTAATACAAGAGATGTTGGATGAGTGTACGTACTAGGCTTGGGTGGCAGGCAATGAGTAATGGAAAACTACTCACGCATGCACCGAGAGAGGATGAATTATGAAAATAGAGGAGAAGCAGGAGGATAGGAAGAGGAGGAGGGTAGAAAGAGAAGGTGGAGGGTAAGAGGAGAAATAGAGAAATAGGAGGAGAAAGAGAGTTGGAAGAGCAGGAGGAAAGTAAGAGAAAGAGGAAGGTAAGAAGGAGGGTAGGAAGAGAAGGAGAAGAAAAAGGAGAGTAAGAAGAGGAGGAGAAAGTAAGAGGAGAAAGAGGAAGGTAAGAAGGTAGGGAGGAGGTAGGAAGAAAAGGAGGAGAATAAGAGGAGAAGGAAGAAGGTAGGAAGAGAAGGAGGAGAGTAAGAAGAGAAGGAGGAGAAAGAGGAGCATAGGAAAGAAGGAGGAGAGGAAGAAGAGAAGGAGGAGAGTAAGAGGAGAAGGAAGAGGGTACAAAGAGAAGGAAGAGGGTAGGATGAGAAGGAGGATGACAGGAGGAGAAAGAGGGAAGTAGGAGAAGGAGGTGGTGGGAGGAGAAGGAGTAAATACCAGCATGTCTGGGAATAGTTTCACAAATGAGAAATTTGATTGACTTAATTTATTTCCAAAGGAATCATCCTAATTTTTCTTTCGATAATTATTATCGATTTCTTCATTTTGTATAAGCACCAAGAAATTTGATAAATGTTTGATTACGATTATTGCCGGTACACCAAATTCCCTGATATTGCCCGTGGTGACAACATTATACTTCCAAATTCGGGCATCATTTAAGGGGACGTAAACACACCAGCACTGGTTGTCAAGCGGTGGTGGTGGTGGTGGGCAAACACAGACTCAATGATACGGACACAAACACACGTACGCGCGAAGACCCCCCCAACACACACACGCACACAAACACACACAAACACACACACTCACACACATACAACGGTCTTCTTTCAGTTTCCGTCTATTACCTCCACATTGTTCGGTTCGAGGTTATAATTGAAGGCATTTGATCAAGATGCCACGTAGTGGGACTGAAACCGGAAACCTGTTGTTGAGAAACAAGCCTTTGTAGTGGATAGGCGCTAAAATATCATCCGAGGTTTTTATAAACAGCGGTAAGAGAATTACCTTGTAATGCAATACTTATAATTCCATGTAGATGTGAATAATAGACAACGCACGAAGGCTTAACAGAACAATAATAATTTATTGGAAGAAGAATTGGTGATAGGATTAAATCGAAGCTTGCTTACCGGCAACCCCTGCTTAGCATTCGGAGATAGGGCATAACAGTATCCTAGGGGACTAGAAAGAACAATCAGGCTCCTTGTCATGGAGTCACAAATCCAAGAAGGGCGTATACAGCAATATAGAAATATAACCCAATTACTTCATAATGTAAAAATATGGATCGTGACAAATGTTCGAATAGTCATATAATCAGTTATTAAGTTCTAGAATGTTTGTCCATTATAAATTTTCCGCGTGGTGATGAGTTCAGACAGAAACATGACAATACGTCTTACTCTCCTGGAGGTCAGACTGGAACTGAGGAAAAACCTACCCGAGCCTCACAACAGGCGGCAGGAGTGTATATCAATACGCATAGATGGATAACTGTTCCGCCAAAGGTAAACAGTACTCCTACACCTCTAACCACACAGCCACACCTGCGAGTACGCACACACACACACACACACACACATATATATTTCTCTCTAACTTAATGCAATGAAATTGTAGCCTGATGATCCGTTGAGCTTCAGCAGCTAATTGCACTTGTAACGTCTAATGCAGAGTTTGCAAAGAACCACAACGCTGAAACATACGTAGGGAAGAAATAATATAAACTTGAGTTTATCATAATTTCTCCTACATTTCCTATGCATATTATAACTAGTAACAAATAAACCACTGTACTGGATGCAGACTGCCTGATGCTACTGTAAGTGTAGCCCCTAAACTCAAGATTAGCAGTTGCACATCTAAATGTATACATCAGAGATAATATACATATAAAGCACGTACGCACAAATGCACAAACACACACACACACACACACACACACACACCAGCACATAGTCATACGCACACCACTTACATATAACGCATGTATCCACCCGTGTTTGCAAGCCCTGTGTTGTGGGTTTCGTTTTTTACCCTCATTGTAACTCATTAGCGAGTCGTTGAACTCTGTCTCCTTCTGAACGAAAAACAAAGCAAAATATATTCCCCACCCCCACTAAAATTGCTCCATCTTACGTTACATTTGTTTATCGTTCTTTGTCTTTTGTGAGACTTTATTTATTTTCTGGGAAGTTGTCAAATTTGAACGGGATGGGTTCTCACCAACGTTCCGTTTTGAATGTCAAATAACATTTAACAATATCAAAAAAATATGTTTCGTTTTGCCTAAATTGGGTGAAAAAGTTAATCAAAAGAAATGCTAACCTTTCCTTCAAATAAACACAAAATGAAATGATACAGAAAATGTCAAGGAATTTCGAAAAAGAAATAAAGAATCGAAAACATGTAATCTAGAATCGTAACTATCAAGAAACATGTATGTATATATCGTTGCTATTATGCAAAAATGTTGTAAGTCCAAGACTTTAGTTTTTTTTCAGAACACGAAAAGATAGTTTCCCCATTCCATTTCTTTTTACATTAGCGACAGTTTCAGTTTAACCACAATACTTTGTTGCGTGCATAAAATCAGAACTCCATACATGTATGATATTTTCAGTGAGAAATATATTTGCAAAACTGTCATTTGTAGGACTTACCCACACATTTGAGAAATGTTAAACTGTTGCACTACACTTTTACAATTTTTGATATCTTGGCAGCTGGAAATACGATAGTTTGACTAAAAGAACCGGCAATTGTAAGCAGAAATAAGTGTTTTAAAAAACGCATTTGGCCAAATTTGGACATACAGCTGTTTAACATAATAGCAACGATGTCTATGTATGTGTGTCTTTTTTGTCTGTATTTGTCCCCTCACCACCGCTTGACAACCGATGTTGTTATGTTTTTTAGTCCCCGTAACTCATAGATATATTTCTGCATTTTCTTATTTTGTATATATATATATATATAGGGAGAGTTTACGAAAAAAACAAAAGACGAAGACAGGTGGTGTACAAGACCAAACAGAGGTATTAGTATAATGCTCAGGAATAGAAAAAGTCTTTTACGTTTCGAGGCTAACGCTTCTACAGAAAAGATACACAGAAAAAAACAAGGAGAGAAAAAAATGGTGGGTGGTGGGGGCTAACGATCTCTCTCTCTCTCTCTCTCTCTATATATATATATAGATATATATAAATAGAGAGAGAGAGGGAGAGGGGGGGTTATGAGAGTTAATGGTGTCAATAAGACCTAAAGATGTCAGGTAATCTTGAGTAAGTGCTATGAAGAGACTCCAGGTTCGATGAATATGTGAATAAGGAAATCAACGTAGGTTATATATCAGCATGTGTATATATATATATATATATATAAAATGAACAGAATGAGATGAAAATCCAAGGCTCTGAAAATTTTAGAATATTTATAAATAGATGGTCTTACAGCTGTTTCCGGGATATTTATTATATCCCTTAATCGGAGATGGTGTGTGAGGATGGTTAAGCAAAATTTATTCTAGATAAGATATGAAATAGAGAGTGAAGTGGAGGAATGAAAATAGACGTGAGATATGCAGGGATATTGTATCTGTAGTTCCATTATTTAGCCAGAATGGGTATATAATATATATTATATATATATATATATATATATATATATATATATATGATTCCTGTACCTTGTAAGTTCCAATAGTATTTAAAATGGTCATTCCAAGCATTTTAAACGGTGTTGTTGAATCGAGGTTTTTTTTTTAAAAACTCGATTCAATAACGAAATCTCACGGTTGGTAAGCAAGCTACTTACCACACGCCATATATATATATGTGTGTGTGTGTGTGTGTGTTTGTGTATGTGGTTTTTTGTGTGCGCGTATATATGTATATAATATATATATACGCATACATATATATATTATATATATATTCATATATATATATATATATATATGTATTATATGTATGCGTATATATATATATATGTATGCGTATATATATATATATATATATATATACGCATACATATATATATATATATATATATATATCTATACTATATATATATATATATATATATATATTACGGAGATGTACTCGCATAGAAGTAATTTGATCTGAGATCGTGTGCTGAAACGAAAACAATTGCAGCGTGGAAGGTGTTTATAAGCCATTTAAGAAACACACAAAAGCCGTTCGATTCACTCCAACATTTAGTTTAATTGTCAAAATATTTTGCAGCACGGACTTTGTCAGTGAACAGGTCGCGGATTTTAGCGGCGAAAATCTTTTTGACAATTAAACTTAAATTTTGGAGTGAATCGAACGGCTTTGTGTGTTTCTTAAATGGCTTATAAACACCTTCCACGCTGCAATTGTTTATATATATATATATAATATATATATATATATATATATATATATATTATATATATTATATATATATATATATAATATATATATATATTCATATATATATATATTATTATTCATATATATATATATATATATATATGAATATACATATCCACACATATATATATATTTATACACACATATATATATATATGTGCATATATACAATGTAACACGCACTGGAATTGAGCCCAGAAATTTTACGTAATTTCAATGTAGTTACAGGGGAATTCTTAAGCCTTTTGCTATAGAATCTTGTTTATTTGACTCTATGGGATTCTGTCAGAGTTCCCAGTAACCGTGTAATGGATGCAAATATTTCAACATGCATCAACATATGCACATCCCTATATGGTTAGATATATCGTTTGAAGCGAGCAACATCTACTGGGAGTTGTGTATCAAGCGTTACAGAATACCAAGAAGATTCGGTATAATTCCACCCAGTTTTCATGCAAACACTTCAGAATAAATCCAAATCGTAATATGTATTTGGATCAATAGGATTTGTATCAATCTGCGTGTGAGAATCTTTGGTTATGCTTTGTTTAATCCCAAAAGAACTGGTTAATCTTTATCCCAACGAAAGAATTGTGTTTATATTTTTTTTAACTAAGCTGGTAGATATCGCAAAACTTAAATTATATTTATGGTCATTTAATTAAGCAAAGTTTGAACGTTTCAATTTAAGATTTATTAAATGATAATAATTTTTTCCACATGAAATTCATAGAATTCAAGTTGTGGCATTTATGCCGTTCCATATTTTTTCCTTGTAAGAATAGGAAACATTTACCTCATATTGTTGAGATATCTTCTAAGGCTTGTCTCATGTCTGCTGTAGTTAATACAATTCGAAATATTACTGTTAATACTGACACTGATGTTGGTAGGATGGTTCTAGACAGCTTTGGACAAAGGGATCTGTGTCAGGAAAATATGATTAATACCATGGGATTATAGTGAAGGTATTTCTGTAAACACTTCATATACACACCTTATGGCTGCAAGGTGTTTTTGCATATATATATATATAGTATATATATATATATTATAATGTGTGTGTGTATACACAACACCACAACACACATATATATATATATATATATATATATATATATATATATATATATATATAGGTTATATCTGCGTCAGTTTGCAACGTATGCAACTTTATAGAAGTTAGATCGTCTATGAATGATGATTCGGTGAAAATTAACAGTACACTGTTAGGTAGGTGAACGTTAACAGTACTGTATTATGTTTTACCTTTTATTAGACTGCGGCCATGCTGGGGTACCGCCTTGAATAAGTTATAGTCGAATAAGTCGATTCCAATACTTAAATCTTTTTTTTTGTTTAGCCTGAATTTAAAAAAATACATATGTATAAAAAAAGAGAGAAAAAAGAAAAACACCTATAAACCTGACTTGTTTGATCTACAGCATCTCATGGGCAGTTAATGAGCGCAACAGCAGCAGCAGTGCCATCTTTTTGTGGAACCACAACGGCCATTGTACAGACAGTAAAATGGTGGTGGTGGTGGTGGTGGTGGTGGGGTCAGTATCAATGATGAAAACATGACTTTTCTGGGACCAGCAACTCGATCAGACTCCCGTGAACATGTAGAGAACGCCGTTGTTTTTTTCTTCTTTTTCTTTAAAACACACCAACACCGGTTGTCAAGCGGTTAGTGAGGGACACACGCAGACACAAAACAAAACAAAACACACACGCGCGCGAGCACGCACACAAACACACAACACACACACACACAACACACACACACACACACACACACACACACATAAACACAATATACATACAGATATAACAGATATATTTGTGTGTTTATTATGTGTGTATGTTATGTGTGTGTGTGTGATGTGTTAGTTTCAGTTTCCATCAACCAAATCCCCTCACAAGGCTTTGGTCGGCCCGAAGCTACAGTGGAAGACACTTGGCCAAGGGGTCATACAATGGGACTGAACCCAGAATGATGTGGTTGGGAAGCCACACCTGCGCCTCCACACAACTATACCTGAGCCTCCACACATGACAACCGATGCTGGTGTGGTTATGTCCCCGTCACTTAGCGGTTCGGCAAAAGAGACCGATAGAATAAGTACTGGGCTTACAAAGAATAAGTCCCGGGGTCGATTTGCTCGACTAAAGGCGGTGCTCCAGCATGGCCACAGTCAAATGACTGAAACAAGTAAAAGAGTAAAAGAATACTGTTATGGTTGTTTAATTTAACAACGTACTGTAACGTTGCTAAAATTTATGTATCGTGAGGTAGAGGTAAGTTAACTTTATACAACGATATTGGGGAAGGTGAACAAATTACTTAGTTTAAAGTTAACATAGTACTGCTATGTTCAAGAAAGTGAACATGTTATGATATTGGTTAAAAGTAATAATCTGGGTAAAATTGGACCTATTTTGATACAACCGATTAACAATACACTGTTATGTTGGTAAATGTTACCGTTGCACCACTATGTTCAGCAACGTGAACTTACGGTGATTAAAGTGCAAATTAACTATAGGCATTGGAAGTGAACGCAAGACCACATTCTTGGGAAGTGAATTCTTACCCACACACCCATGACTACGCCTGCAACGTTAACTTTCCGCACCAGAATATAATCGCTTTAAGGCGGCGAGCTGGCAGAAACGTTAGCACGCCGGGCGAAATGCGTAGCCGTATTTCGCCTGCCGTTACGTGCTGAGTTCAAATTCCGCCGAGGTCGACTTTGCCATTCATCCTTTCGGGGTCGATAAATTAAGTACCAGTTAAGCTCTGGGGTCGATGTAATCGACTTAATCCCTTTGTCTATCCTTGTTTATCCTCTCTGTGTTTTGCCCCTTGTGGGTAGTAAAGAAATAGGTATCTCGTCTGCCGTTACGTTCTGAGTTCAAATTCCGCCGAGGTCGACTTTGCCTTTCATCCTTTCGGGGTCGATTAAATAAATATTAGTTACGCGCTGGGGTCGATATAATTGACTTAATTCGTTTGTCTGTCTTTGTTTGTCCCCTCTGTGTTTAGCCCCTTGTGGGAAGTAAAGGAATAAGAATATAATCGCTTTTCACATACATAACAATATGTCTGTTTAACAGTATTATCTTCATTAACACGCGCACAGACACGCACACACACACGTATGAATTATGGAACACATCTCAGTGACTGGTGACAGTCCACGTGTGCAGTGAAAGGCTCCTATTTAGTTAAATCGAATACTGTGAACTGTATTCTTTCTAATGATTTTAATATTGCTGGCGTAGGAAATAGTTGACCAAAGATTCGCTCATTGGAACAGAACCCCAAACCACGTGGTTGTGAACTGGATGTATTAACCACGCATCCATGCCCACGCCAG
>NC_043013.1:51326968-51336968 GCF_006345805.1 Octopus sinensis | reverse complement strand
ACCACAGATTTGCTTGTCAGTTGTTTGACCTTAACCAGTTGAGCATGTTCCTTAGTGGCTGACGATATGAGCATCTCTGATCATGAGCAGAAGTAGTGGGGGAGCATCATAGCCATGTGTTGAGAGGGATTCTTTGGTGTTTGGATAATTCAACTTTGGAAATAGGGGTGTTTTGTTCGACATCCTTAAACAACCCTTATTCAGGGATCTTTTGAGCAGGATGGGCTACTCGAACTGAAGAAAATTCTAACTGGGCGCCACCTGTAAAGTTATGCGCTGTTTATCTTGATATGAGATCACCATGTCGCGCACATATGGTTGTGATGCATGTGCCTTGTGTACCCTTATCAGACGGGTAGAAATGACGGGTATACTGGGCTTCGTATATTTGTAACTCAGTATAACTTTGATGGCATGCACTGCTCTCTCATTCAATAATAATAATAAAATAATAAATAATAATAATAATAATAATAATAATAATAATAATAATAATAATAATAATAATAATAATAATAATAATAATAATAATAATAATAATAATAATAATAATAATAAGAAGAAGAAGAAGAAGAAGAAGAAGAATAGTAATAAGAATAGCAGTAGTAGTAGTAGTAGTAGTAGTAGTACTAGTAGTAGTAGTAGTAGTAGTTGTTGTTGTTGTTGTCGTTGTTGCTATAAGCAGAAGGCCTGAAAATTTGGGCGGTGTGGAAGTCGTCTGTATCGCCCTACCCCTACCCCAACCACAACCACGATTAACACCAATACACTACTGGTACTTAATTTATCAACCGTGAAGAGATGAAAGGCAATTTTCAACTGAGAACGTAAAGACGGACGAAATACCGTTAAGCATTTTATGAAAGGCTGCAAGCTGGCAGAATCGTTAAAACAAGGCGGCGAGCTGGCAGAGACGTTAGCACGCCGGCCGAAATGCTTAGCGGTATTCCATCCTTTCGGGGTCGATAAATTAAGTACCAGTTACGCACTGGGGTCGATGTAATCGACTTAATACCTATGTCTGTCCTTGTTTGTCTCCTCTGTGTTTAGCCCCTTGTGGGTAATAAAGAAATAGAAATAGGTATTCCGTGTGCCATATATTTGGGTTTTTTTTTGTTTTTTATATTATTATTATTATTATTATTATTATTATTATTATTATTATCATTATTATTATTATTATTATTATTATTATTATTATCATTATTATTATTATTATCATTATTATTATTATTATTATTATTATTATTATTATCATATTATTATTATTATTATTATTATTATTATCATTATATTATATTATTATATTATTATTATTATCGTTATTATTATTATTATTATTATTATTTTTATTATCATTATTATCATTATTATAATTATTATATTATTATTATTATTATTATTAATTATCATTATATTATTATTATTATTATTATTATTATTATTATTATTATTATTATTATATTATTATTATTATTATTATTATTAGTATTATTATTATTATTATTATTATCATTATTAATTATCATTATTATTATCATTATTATTATATATTATTATTTTATTATTATTATTATTATTATTATTATCATATTATTATTATTATTTTATTATTATTATTATTATTATTATTATTATTTTATAGTCTGTTTTCTCATTACTGCCGTTGTTTGTATTTATCTCACATTTGTTTTTTTTATTATTTGTTGATATTGTTTTGCCTATCTTTTACAATGAAAATGCCAGATTTTGCAATTGTGTAAAATTTATGACTTTTCAGACAAACACGCGCGCGCGCACACATCCACACAACTATACGCGCAGATATACACACAGAAACACACACAACACACAATGACATCGAGATGCATACACACACACACACACACGCACATATACGCACACATCTTCATACACACAACTACATCCACACACCCCACACACTCCCATATACAAAACAACACCCACAGACACACAGACAGATACACACACACATATACGCACACATCTTCATACACACAACTACATCCACACACCCCACACACTCCCATATACAAAACAACACCCACAGACACACAGACAGATACACAAACACATATACGCACACATCTTCATACACACAACTACATCCACACACCCCACACACTCCCATATACAAAACAACACCCACAGACACACAGACAGATACACAAACACATATACGCACACATCTTCATACACACAACTACATCCACACACCCCACACACTCCCATATACAAAACAACACCCACAGACACACAGACAGATACACACACACATATACGCACACATCTTCATACACACAACTACATCCACCCCCCACCTCCCCACACACACTCCCATATACAAAACAACACCCACAGACACACAGACAGATACACACGCACACACGCACCACACTTAATCGCAAAACCATTCCTTTCGTGTCTCCGCTCTGCTCTTCTTCGCGACCGATTGTCACAAATCTTGATTTGGTCGTGCCACGACCGATTCATCGATTCCGTTCGTCCATCGATTCTCCTATTCAATCATTTGTATTCTTAACTATTCCCTCATTCTTATACTCGTACTTTCCTTCTTTCACTCATTCATTCATTTGTTTGCGTTTCCATTCGCTTATTCTTTCATTCACTCATGATTTCATTTATTCATATGTTCCTTCGCTCATCTGTGCATACGTGCATTCACTCATTCACTTATTCGTTCATATGCTTATTCACTCATTCATCCATTCGCACATTTGCTCATTCACTCATCCATCTATTCGCACAGTCACTCAATCGTTTTTCATTTGCTCATTCTTTCAATCGTTCTTTTGCTCATTCATTAATTTAGGAATTCACACATTCGCTCATTCATTCATTTGCTCATTCGCTCATTAATATATTCGCACATTCACTCATTCATTCATTCACCGCTCATTCTATCAATGATCCATTCGTTCATTAGCGCATTCATTCTGTTGTTTTTTTTATTCATGCATCCATACACTTAGTAGTTCATTCACTCCTTCATTTATCCAGCCATACATTACTGCCTGAAATGAATGAAAAACCCACCCTACCCCTATAGTCGTAGACAACGTGGTCTAAGGTTTATGACGTTCGAATCGGGCTTCTGACGTTGAGACTTGTTCGAACCCGCTAGAAATCCTTTGAATGCATATTGTTAAGCAGAAAATTCATAGCACCCGCTAGCGAGACTGTTCGTTACATGCATTTCGGAGTGGTTATTTCCTCTTCAGCAACAGAGACCGGTAAGTCAGGCGCAACGAACTGACACGAGAGGCAGGTTCCTCCGATGATATTTCCGTCATCGTCCATAACTGGTTGCGCTATTCAGCGTCTCGCCGTAAATAAGATAAATGCTGACAGCGCTTGGCAGAGATATTTATAAATGCAAACTTGTTACCAGTTCAGATACGCTTGAGGCCTATTCGAACTCGTAAGAAAGCCATTCACTGTATTTAGTGAAAGAGAAAATATCTCGTCGTCGACAAATTCACAGCGCCCCTTAACCGGATTTCGAAGCGTGCATTTCGGAGTGGTTATTTCCTCTCAGCACAGATTCCGGAAAAGAAGACGCTAAGAACTTAAACGGGAAATATGTCCCTCCTATGATATCTACGTCTTTGCTCACTTCTACATTTACTTAAATATATGACACAACCACAGTTGTGTGGTTAAGAAGGTCGCCTGACAACCACGTGGTTCCAGGTTCAGTCCTACTACATGGCATCTTAGGCAAGTGTCTTTTACTATAGTTTCGTGCTGACCGATACTCTATAAGGGAATATGATGGACGGAAACTTCGTATAAGCTTATATATGTATATATATGTGCGTCTTTGTTCTTGTGCTTACCCACACTACTACTACCTCCATCACCATGCCATCACTTCACCAACGGTATTGGTTTGTTTATATCCCTGTAAGCTAACCGTTCGGCACAGAGACTGATCGAATAAGTACCAGTCTGAAATATACGCTCTGGTGGCCATTGGTTCGACTAAAACCATTCGAAGTGGTGCTCTAGCATGGTCGCAGTCCAGTGAGAGGAACAAGTAAAAGATAAAAGATTCAATTTACCAGTGATTGCATATTTGTTACCACGATCTTATTCTTGCGCGCGCACACACACACACACACACACACACACACAAACACACACACACACGCACGCACACGCACATGCACACCTGTATGAAGAATTATATAAATACAGCTTGGAATTATCAAAAGAGGCCTCTCTGTTTGTAAATGAACAAATGTGAATTTTATATTTGTAAATTTACTGCTTATTTCTCGGTTAAACACCTAAACAAATACGAACACAACATGCATATGTGCAGACAGGCTCTTTCATGTAAGATACATACGTATATAATAGAGAAAGGACCGATTATTAGAAATGAAGGTTTATATGTATATATGTGTGTGTATTGCATGTATGTATGTACGTATGTATCTATGTTTGTATGTGTGTATGTATACATATATATATATATATATATATATATATATATATATATATATATATATATATGTATATATACAATATACATATAATTTTTATATATATATATATATATATATATATATATATCATTATATATATATATATATATATATATACATATATATATATATATATATTATATATATATATATATATTTATATATTTGTATGTAGATACAGATAGATAGATAGATAGACACCATCTGCGCTTCCTAGATGCAACAATATACATACAGTTTTTATTTCGGACACCTACACAAATACAAATAAGGACCAACTGTATGTATATATATATATATATATATATATATATATATATATGAGACACCCCATAGACATACACATATATATATGCACATGTAAATAATAACATATATACGACATACATATATATATATATATATATATATATATATATATATATATATATATATATATATATATATATACAGACCTCCACATGCACAAAGCTTGTTTATTTCTTACTATATATTTATCTACTAAAACAAACAGAAGCAATATTTATACGGATTCTCTCCTAATATGTTTACTTTTCCTTCAAGATTAAATGCTGAAATCTGACGATTTTACACACTTTTATTTTGGTGTCCTTATCTACACATTGCGACATTAAATATGTGCAATTAAGTTTAATTAACCTGTAATACTTAACATCCGAAAATGTATAGCTACCCTTAGATTTCTGGCCATGATATTTAAGGGAGCTAAATCAAATACACGGTCAAAATCTAGCACTGTGTCTAACACCATCCATACTTACGATACAATTTCTTTGGTTACTGAGTTCGATTTCACTGAGTGCCAATACAGCCCCGGTCCGACCAAATCCTTGTGAGTAAATTCGGCAATTAGAAACCAAAAGAAGACCGCTTTCAAGGAAAAAATTTCGTTCAGAGTCATCTTTTGTAAATGTCCAATTATTAAAGTGGTAAAATTATCAGAAAAACCATTTCTGTTCATTTACAAATATTACTGTACCAAGGACTTTCTATTTCCTATTCTACTATACATGGTTTTTTTTTTCCTTCTCTCTCTATTTATTTCCTCTTATCCCCTTCTGTCGAAGAGCGTAGGCTCGAAACGTAAAAGTCTTTCCCATTTCTCTCGAGCGTCAAACTAATACACCTTCTTGTTGTTTCTACACCTGTATTCGTCTTTGTTTTTTTCATAAATTTGAACTATCCCTTTGTCTGTCCTTGTTTGTCTCCTCTATGTTTAGGCCCCTGTGGGCAATAAAGAAATAGATATACTCTTGTTCAATTCAGCAATCCCGGATGCGTCTGGCCAACGAGACACAACAATGTTAAAACATGGGATATACCAGAATTCCTTGAGCTAATGAATCGAGTGTGCTATGACTGAACATTCGTGGTGGAGGAGAAATTGTTTCCCTGTAATAAAACTAGAACGATTAGCATACCCACGTTCGAGTCAGCCGGAACGTATTAGAAATTAATGTTAGTCATCGATTTGACTTTTCGCTGTTCACCCTACATATGAACATTCGATGCATATGCTGAATCTGATTCTATTGTCAGCATGATGTGCAACAATTTTGTCCTTTTGGCGTAAAATCTGAGGATTTTTTGTAATTAGGAAATTTTCTAGAATTCCAATCTAGGGACCTTTGTCTGCCAGGGTTGACCTTGCATCTACACACATATGCAGTTGTGAGTAACTTGCTGTTCTTTTGTGCGTGCAAGACTGGCAGATTTTCATGCATGCGAATATCTCCTCAACGCCCCAGTGATACTGACCATTGACTCTCCGAACGAGGTTTCCAGTTGATCCGTTTGACGGAACAGCCCGCTTGCGACATTAACGTGCAAGTGGCTGAGCACAGAACGGACACAAATGCAATTAATATAGGTCCCAATGCGATTCAGCATGACACAGAATGACAATGCTGGCTCTTGTCGACTCATTTTTGCCAGGTGGGTGGACTAGAATAACATGAAATAAAGTGTCTCGCCCCCACCCCACCTCCGTATGAGTAAATACAGCTTGACGCCAGTGGCTTCCTAAGTTTTGCTCGCAAAACGAAAAGGGCTGGCGCAGATATTGCAAGGCATATCATTACATGGAATCATTGATAGCTTATCGCCACCCGCTTATCAAATAAATTTTTAAAATAAAATTTTACAGTATAATTAATTACGAGAATTCAATTTAAAAACAGTATTTTTTTTCTTTTATTTTTGTGTCGTCACCTTTTTTAATAAGAAATATTTAAAGAAATTTAATGAAAATATTCGACGAAATTGATAAAGATGCATAAAAACTCAGTTCTATAGTATTGGTTTCAAATTTTGGGACAAGGCCAGCAAGTTCGCGGGTGAGGGGTAAGTCGATTATCCATGGCCCCAGTACTCAACTTGTACTATCTTATCGAAGCTGAAGGAATGAAAGGCAAAGTCGACCGCTGTAAAATTTCAGCTATAGAACATAAAGACGGACGAAATCTCGTTAAGCATTTAGTTCGGCGTGCTAAGGATCCAGCCAGCTCGCTACTTTGGTTTCATTCCTCTTATATTGATATACTCAGAATATTTCATGTAAAATATGTTTGGTGAATTCTAGTTATTGCATTGTTGTTTGATTGGAAACTCATGATTTTTTTCTCTCTTAAATTAACGCGCCCTTCCAGGTTCAATTTGCAAATAATTCAGACCTCATTCCTATTTCAAGCGTGTATTGATACCTTGGATAACCATATAAAATCCCAAATCTCAATATACGCTAATTTGCAAGTCCCTGAATTAGAATGAAGGAAAGCTACACTGCGGAACGATCCTGAAAGATCTGCATTGACATTTTTAGTTAATGGAAATCTCTAGATAGACTTCAGATATTTACAAAATAAATCCATCTTTTATAGCAGTGTCTCCCTACCATATTTCACTTATGAACCCCTTTCGTTCCTATTTTACTCAGGTACACTGCCATAGCTATTCGATGTCTTAATAAAAATCCTATTATAGTTTTTTTCGGAGATTTACTTGCATAACAAGTGACCTGATCTGAGATCAAGTGCTGGAACGAAAACAATTGCAGCGTGGAAGGTGTTTATAAGCCATTTAAGAAACACACAAAAACCCTTAGATTCACTTCAACATTTAAATTCAATTTGCCAGAATATTTTCGTCGCTTTGAGACCGCGACCTGTTCACTGACACAATTCCGTGCTGCATAGAATTTTGTCAATGAACAGGTCGCGGTCTCAAAGCGACTAAAATATTCCACACTGCAATTGTTTTCGTATTATAGTTTTTATAATTTAACATCATCAAGAATTGTATAAAAACAACTGTTGCAAAATTTTGCGTTTTGTAGAAGTATAACTACTTTATTGCACATAAATTTTTTCAACAAAATTCTATATGGACCACAGTTGAGAACCACTGTTTCGTAGTTTACTATGCAGATACTGTTCATTATCTTTCATATGAAAATTACATTTTCCATAAATAAATGATGATGATGATTCTGAATTTATTTCTCCTAAATCCTAACTTCCAGCAACTTGGTGTGTGCGTATTACAATGGCTTTGAATTTTACGTGCATATTTTATGAAGTAGGTATTCAGTTTGTTATAACCTGTTCAATCTTATTAATGCATTAAGATAACATTCTGCAACATATTTATCTCTGACATCAGTTCTTGTATGTATTTCAGACCTACAGACGACTGATCATCTTCGTGGCAGTTTTTAGTATCCGCTAGTTTTACGAGATAAATGATCTCTTCTCTAAATGCCTTCTGATGTGCAGTAGTTCAGTTTTGATAGTTTGCTAGCTTGGAAGAAGTGGCGGGGTTTGTCGATTACATCTACCCCCATTGTTCAACTGGTACTTATTTCCTCAACCCCAAAAGGATGAAAGGCAAAGTGGACCTCGGCGGAATTTGAACTCAGAAAGTAACGGCAGACGAAATACATATTTCTTTACTATCCACAAGGGGCTACACAGAGGAGACAAGCAAGGACAGACAAACGGATTAAGTCGATTACATTGACCCCAGTGCGTAACTGGTACTTAATTTATCGACCGCAAAAGGATGAAAGGCAAAGTCGACCTCGGCGGAATTTGAACTCACAACGTAACGGCAGACGAAATACATATTTCTTTACTACCCACAAGGGGCTACACAGAGGAGACAAGCAAGGACAGACAAACGGATTAAGTCGATTACATTGACCCCCAGTGCGTAACTGGTACTTAATTTATCGACCGCGAAAGGATGAAAGGCAAAGTCGACCTCGGCGGAATTTGAACTCAGAACGTAACGGTAGACGAAATACGGCTACGCATTTCGCCGGGCGTGCTAACGGTTCTGCCAGCTTGCGGCCTTAGTGGTTATGCTAATAATGGGAGTTACAGGAAGTACAATGTTAACAACACATACTATAAAATGGAGGAATTCTCTACACGAATGTTGCAGGGCTATAGGGTATTTGGTCTTCCCGATATCAGTTGGAAATTGGGATCCTCCTGTTAAGGACTTGGCATATAATTCTGTATATATGATAGAGAAAAAACCTCATATAGAAAATATGCTTCATATGCAAATCATTTGATATACCGTGCCAAAAGATAAAATATACATCGGATAACATATACATCAATATGCGCTGGTGTGAGTGGAGGCGCAATGGTTCAGGCAGTGGACTCACGGTCGGAGGATCGCGGTTTCGATTCCCAGACCTGGCGTTGTGTGCGTTTATTGAGGGAAAACACCTAAAAGCTCCACGAGGCTCCGGCAGGGGGTGATGGAGACCACTGTTGTACTCTTTCGCCCCAACTTTCTCTCACACTCTCTTCATGTTTCTTGAGTAACACTGCGATGGACTGGCGTCCCGTCCAGCTGGGGGGGGGGGGAACACATATTCCACAGAAACCGGGAAACCAGGCCCATGAGCCTGGCTAGGCTTGAAAAGAGCGACAAAAAATGCGCTGGTGTGACTGTTGGCAAGATGTTTGCTTCCCAACCACATGGTTCCGGGTTCAATCCCACTGCGTGGTACCTTGGGCAATTGTCTTCTACTATAGCCTCGGGCTGACCAAAGTCTTGTGAGTAGATTTGGTGGACGGGAACTGAAAGGAGACCGTCGAATACATACATGCATGCACGCACACACACACACGTACACACGATTGTTTGTCCTCTGCACTGTTTGACAACCGGTGTTGGTGTGTTTACGTCACTCAGCAAAAGGGTCTGCGATAGAATAAGTATCAATCTTTACAAAAATAATAAGTACTGGGGTCTATTCAATCGACGAAAATACTTCCTATGTGGTGCTGCAGCATGGCCGCATTCTAATAACTGAAGCAAATAAAAGATTATTCTATTGTTTTTTTTTCTTAATTATTTCTAACATTTTTTATGAACTCGAGTAGTTAGATTTAACACATCGACCGATTTGACCCCACACCTGTCTC
>NC_043013.1:51316968-51321968 GCF_006345805.1 Octopus sinensis | reverse complement strand
ATTATCTGATTAACAGATGGCACACCTGGAATCAACAACGTACATGTTCGATCATTTATATATACCTATCAAATCAGATCTTAACCTAAAGCTACAGGAGTTGAGACAGTTTTTACTGAATGTGTAACACGCTGTTATAAATACCCGGAGATCAATAATAGAATCCGACTCATGCCGTAGTCTCAATTTTGGCGAAAATACCTCGGCAATATAAATTATGCGACTGTCATATATGCCTTGTTATCAATTACGTCTAACTCTAGAAAGTTAATAATCTTCTATAGCAGCAGCAGCAGCAGCAGTAGCAGTAGCGGTAGCAGTAGTAGTAGTAGTAGTAGTAGTAGTAGTAGTAGTAGTAGTAGTAGTAGTAGTAGTAGTGGTGGTGGTGGTAGTAGTAGTAGTAGTAGTAGTAGTAGTAGTAGTAGTGGGGCCATCAGCTGTAACATCGCGTCGCTGCATCCACCATATTAGGGCGCCTTTGCACCATTTAGGCGACAACCCTCCAACGTATGGGTCTATTTTGGGTAGTCGTTGCCAGCGAGGGTTTTGCGAGGTTGCAGGGCAAATCCTACTTCAACCTCCTTCATTTGGTCTCATGTTTACGACGCGCAGAGGAAATGTTGTGTATGTCCCTTGACACGCTGGTACCCCACCACACACACACACACATATACCAGACCCCACAGACGTGCTGGTCCCCACACACATGTCGTTCTCCACACACATTAACAATACATCAACATTGCCACTCTGATGATGAGACTTGGGAGGTCTTCAAACAAACGAGTGAATTTAGCAATAACACACAACTAAACATAACGGCCTAATAAGAATATATGAGAAATTTTGATAAATAGTGATTAATATAAACGTTGTTGTGTCCTTAATATAAGATGAGTGTATGTGTGTGGTGTTAGGCTGGTGGTGTTTTAATTCTATATGGAATTTAAACATTTTTAATAGCGTCGTGTCAAATGCTGATCGCCGTCTCCATTACATAAGTTGATATATGTATCGGGTCGTATTTGAAAAAGAGTCTTGGGAATATGATTTTATGTGTATGTGTGATATATGTGTGAATATATATGTATATGTATACGAGGTTTGATCGAAATGTATCTCGATTGGTATTATCAAAAGAAAACTACCACACAAACGAATTCGGGATTTAATCGCCTAAGAAATGGTCCTCTTCTGACGCCAAACATTGTATCCAGCATCGTTTCCATTGTTGGAAATATTCCTGAAACTTTCTTTTTTTTTCTTTTTGGTGGGGTTAACGAGCAGCTGTCCTTTTCCATTCTCTTGGATTCCATACCTGTCTTCAAATCTTGTTCCTTTCAAGTGTGATTTCAGTTTTGGAAAGACTCTAGGCCGTAATAACCATTACACCATGTATCTTTCCACGCTTGCATTCACACACACACAGCCCCATATGCAAGTGCCCATACACATACATACACACATGCACAACACACACACACACACAAAACACACACACACTCACACAAATGCACTCACACACGCGTACATATATATATTATATATATATCTATATATATTATATAATATTAATTAGAGACAAAACCACTATTTTGCAAAACACAAGGAAAGACTTAATCAATACATAAAATTTTAATAAAGAGTAAAAAAACCGCCACTGCAATTGTTTCATGTCTTGATCGACAATATTCAGGTGGATTTCCGATCTAAAATATCAATATTTTAAAATATAAGTATAAAAAATAATTTTAAAATAATTAAAGTATCAATGAAAAAATATAAATATATAATCTATATATACCTATATATAATCCATATAAATCAATATATAAACTAAAATGAACCTATCAACAATTAAATATAAAACAAATAAAAATAAACTATATATACACCCATACACATATAACTAATTATATATAACCATATCTAAATACATACACTAAGTCACACACCTATATATATATCCCTATACATACACATAAAAATGTCTAAGCAACGATAAATAAATAAAATAGCCAAATACTTCAACACAATACTTATTCATACTCCCCACACACACATACAACCCACATTCATAAACAATATACGTATACCCGCTCACACATACATATACAAACATACAGCACTCGATATATACACCAATATATTCACACCCACATCTATACAGATAAATAAATTACGCAAATAATCCACACACACACACACACACATTCACACATACATAAACACTCAAAAGCAAAATAAACAATTCTTTGCACGTGGTGATCGAACGTTTTTTTTTTTAAATTATGAATGGAATAATATATAATCAACTTAAATATACAGAATCTACTACAAAACACCAATAAACCATCATGATAAATGAAACCCACATACATATAATGATAAAACTCCCCCTACCATACACAATTACACATATACACAATCCCATATACACATTCACACACAAATATACATACGTAAAACACACACACACAACATATACGTATACCCCCTCACATATACAAATACATACTTACTAAACTCGATATATACAACAATATTTTCACACCCACACTCATACAGATAAATAAATTACACAACTAAAATACGCACACACACACACATTCACACATACATAAACACTCAAAAGAAAAACAACATTACTACACATAATACGATATATAAAATACGTTACCATAGGAACCTAACATATGTATAAAAAGTATTCGCGCTCTGGAAACGAACGTCATTTAAAATTATGAATGGAGAAATGGAATAAATGGAATTAAAAATTATATTCACGTGGTAAACGAACATTACTTAAAAATTATGAATGGAATAATGTAATAAAATAACAAACATCGTAAATAGACATAAATTACTACGAATTCTTTAATAAACAACCATGATAAACTAAACTCATAAATACATATAATGATAAAACCTCCTTTACTAAACTCTATAACATACCTATATAGCAATCCCCCTAACCTATACATTCACACAACAATACACACACGTAAACCACACACCCACGACATATACAAATACCCCACCTCACTCACACATACCTATACATACGTATAAACCTCAATATATACACCAAAAACCCACTCCCCCCCACACAGACAAATAAACACATACATCCCCAAAAATGGGCGCAATCCCACGCACACCAATCATGCATGTATACAATTGCACACACAGAACAATACATAATCAACCCAAATATACAGACCTACCACAAATCACCAACAAACCACCATGACAAATGAAACCCACACACATACAATGACAAAACTCCCCCCACCATACACAATACACACCCACATAGTAATCCACACACATTACATCCACACACAAACACACATACGCAAAACACACACACACAACACTACGTACACCCCACACACACCCATATACATACGTACCAACACCCGACATACACAACAATACGCTCACACCCACTCCTCTCACACAGATAACAAACTACCAACCAAAAAACGCAACACACACACGTGTGCGTATTTTAGTTGTGCAATTCACCCATCTGCATGAGTGCGGGCGCGAACATACTGTTGCACTTATCGAGCCCAGCAAGCATGCATATGTACATGTGAGGGGGCACACGCACATGCCGTGCGCGTGTGCCCCACGCATGTATACCCGTGCGCGAATGTACACATGGAGACTGCCACACAGGTACAATCGTGCATGGCGAAGGGAACCCCATCACTACACGTATATGGGCCCCATTCATCACGATGGTCCACCAACGATTCGTAGCAAACTCCGCACATTCAAGCCGATCACACATCACTCCCGTGTACGCAACTTCACACATACACGACCGATGCACGCGAGACCGCACCCACCCTCAAGGATGCATACGCTCACCGCATCGATAAATCGAAGGTAGGACAAAATATACATCAATCCAATTTCTCCGCCATAGTCACTGACGCAACCCCTGCCGTGTGTCGAGACTACCACACTCTACAAACTTTACTTCCAAGCACTACAATAAACAACGAAAGTGAGCAACAGCCTCATAACTTACTGAGTATGCGCAGCAGAGTTCAAGGTCAACTGTGTCAAACGGCTACTCTGCGAAGTTTAGACACAGTCCCGATCATATTCAGTTAAACATCGTGCATGTATGTTCATATATATATACATGCATAGATATACATATATCTCCGCGTCTCTCTCACTCTCTTTATTTTTTTCTCTCTCTATTCATGTATATGTAATATGTATATGCAGTGTGAGTGAAATGTAAGTAGGCATTAAAAATTAGTAATAAAATCCATGTTCCTTTTACAAATTTATTCAAACAAATGATATATGTTCTTTATTACATGTCAAAATGAAAGTAAATCTTCATATTTCAATGTAAGCACCGGTGGCATCAACAAGTTTCCTCAAACAGCCAAGGATGGAATGAACGATCTTATGAAGGACGTCGTCTAGTTTATCCTGCATCCGTTTGTCCAAGTCCTCCAGTGTGCGGGATTTTGTTTTGTACACCTCTTCTTTTGTGTAACCCCACACGTAAAAATCACATAGAGTGAGATCTGGACTTCTTGGACTTCTGGACTTCTTGGACTTATGGACTTCTTGGACTTCTGGACTTCTGTGGCCACAGTCTTCAGGTTTTAGCTCCATCACGTAATGGAGTTTCTACAGACAAAATTTCAATTCTTTATGCAAAACCGTATGTATTGTGTGTCTTATTAGTCCACTATCATGAGCTGCTTGACCTATTGATTTTTGCTGGCTGCGATTAAACATTTCCTGTACTATTGCCACGTCTCCGCTGATCGAGGAGTTGTTGGACGGCCATTTCTTGCATCGTTTACAGAGCCCATGGTCATCAGATCTGCATGACAATTTTTTATTGTCTCTGGACGTAGCGTTGCATGTTTACCTTTCCATGCACGTCACCAACAATGGACTTCCACACTTCATAGCGTACTGCTCTCTTAGGTCGCCCCTGCACAGTCAAGCGACCA
>NC_043013.1:51290701-51316868 GCF_006345805.1 Octopus sinensis | reverse complement strand
GGTGTGTGTGTGTGTGTGTGTGTGTGTCTATATATCTATATATTTCTATATGTACATATATATATATACATAAATATATTAGTATATAAAAATATATATATATATAAAAAAACATACATACATATATATATATATATAAAAAATACATACATACTATATATATATCTATATATATATATATATATATATATACATTATATTTATATTATATATATATATATATATACATTATATATATATATACATTTTATATATATATAATATATATATTAGTATATATATATATATATATTATATATTGACTTACCTAAGCAGCAGGGTAGCATCATTTGAAAGCTAAAACGATGCAAAGCGCATTGATCAGCGATGTGTTACAACATCTGATCGCATGGTCGGTGTAAAAGTGGAATATACATTCATACACACACACACATACATACACACACACACACACAGACCACACACACACACACATATATATTATATATATATATATATATATAATTATATATATATATATATATATATGTATATATATATATACACATACTGACATATGTATATATATGTGTGTGTTGTTTGTGTGTTTGTGGGGTTAAAAATAATACTTTACCCAGAGAAATCTATTATCCTCATCTTCTAGTTGTGTTAGTCATTGACCGCGGCAAGCTGGGGCTTTCTAATCGAACGAATTGATCCCAATACTTACTTTTATTTGAAATTCTGGTACTTATTATATGTCTCATTTGCCGAACCTCTATGCTACGGGGACGTAAACGAACCAACACCGACTGTCAGGCGGTGAGGTGGGGACAAACACAAACACACCGATATATGCATATATATATATATATATATATATATATATATATATATAGAGAGAGAGAGAGAGAGAGAGAGACGATGTGCTTCTTTTAGTTTCCGTCTACCAAATCCACTTACAAGGCTTTGTTTGGCCCGCGACTATAGAAGAAGAAACTTGTTCAAGGTGCCACGCAGTAGGACTGAATCCAGAACCGTGTGGTTCGAATGTATCCTTACAATCACTGATTTTATTCTGAATTCACATGGAAACCAATACGCTGACAGTAACAAAGCTAGCTTCTCAACCATGTAGTTTTCAGTTCAATCCCACCTAATTGCATAAATATGATAATAAATACCTGTAGATGTATGTGCACATATATGTGGGACAGAGACAAGGAGACAGACAGAGGGAGAAATACACTTCAGCCGAGATTTATATATTATATAAATCTTGGAATTACAAATAATATACATTACAAATAATAAACATATATTTAAAATAAAGCTGGACCTCTTCCTGTCAGGTGTCCCAGATGAACCAACTTCACGGCAGGAGGTGCAGACGAGGGAAGCTGCATCTAACTCTCTCATGCACCAAATGTCAATTGCTAAAATGCATTCGTGAAGTAAAATCATGTAGCAGCACCGAATGGCGGTGCCCCAGCATGGCCACAGCTCGTGAGCTGAAACTAGATAAAATAAAATAAAATAAAATAAATAAAATATACTCGTTGTGTGGTAAAAAGCTTGCTTCCCAAACACAGGGTTCCGGGTTCAGACCCACTGCCTGGCACCTTGGGTAAATGTTATCTATTATATCCCTGGGCCGACCAAAGCTTTGTGAGTGGATTAGATAGACGGAAACGGAAAGTAGTTCGTCGTATATATGTATATATGTATATATGTAACACTTATAGATTTCTGCGGTTCGAGATCCACTGTTGCAAATTGAATTATATATATATATATATGATGGCAGTCCACTCGTGACCGAGGAAGACCATTAACGACCTTCAGGAACATTGTGCGCTCTAGGACTAACTTATATTTTGCATTTTCGGCTCCGTTGGTGGCTAATGAGCCCTGCACTTGACAAACATAGACGACTGCAAACATTGCAGACCAAGCTTTCCCCATTCACTATACGAGCCGTGCGCTTTCGCGCAGCTCGCTTAAGTTCTTCATGCTGGATACGTGCTCTCTCAAAAGTGTCGATCCCCTCCTTAACCTGCTTCCTCCATCTGTGGCGATGACAGGCATTGTTCTCCCAGTCAGTGTTCTGCATATCACAGGCCTTTAATGAGGACTTGACACAGTCCTTAAATCGCAGCCTTGGTTTCTGCCGGAGTCTCCTTCCAATCACAAGTTCTCCATAGAGTATCTGCTTAGGAATTCTTCTATCCTTCATTCTAATAACGTAACCGGTGCTTGTGCACCATCGCCTCAATACTCAAGATATCAGCTGTCCTTAGGATCTGTGTGTCTGGAATTTTTGAGGTCCAGCCAACATTGAGAATGTGTCTGAGACATCTCTGATGAAAACGTTCAAGTACCCTTACCTGACGTTTGTACGGAGTCCATGTCTCACATGAGTAGAGAAGCGATGTCAGTACGCAAGCATGGTACACAGCAACTTTTGTTCTCCTTGCGATGCCATGTTGGAACCAGACACGAAACTGAAGAGACCGGAAGGAATTAGTTGCTCTCTGCAACCTGAAAGATATTTCCTCATCCAGGGAGTAAGAACGGCTGAGTGTGCTGCCCAGGTAGACAAACTTGTCTACTACCTTCAGAATTGTTCCTTCAACCAAGATAGCTGGTTCTATATATGGATTTCCTGGTGCAGGCTAGAACATTACAACAGTCTTGCCCAGGCTAATGCTGAGTCCAAATGCCCTGCAAGAAGCAGAAATGCAATTCATGAGTATTTGCATGTCATCCACTGTATGAGTGACTAAGTCACAGTCATCTGCATAAAGGAGGTCACGAATATTAGACTGGGAAACCTTTGAATTGGCAGCAAATCGGCGAAGATTAAAGAGGCGGCCAGAAGATCGATATCTGACATATATTCCCAGAGAGCTAACCTTAGCAAAAGCATGAGTAAAAGCAGCAGCAAAGTACAAAGAAAAGAGAGTTGGGGCATATACATATGTATATATACTTACATATATATATATATATATGTATATGTATATGTACATATATATATATGTATATATATATTTATGTATATAAATGTGTATGTATATATGTATATATGTATATATGCATATATATATATGTGTATATATATATATATATATGTGTATATATATATATATATATATATACATATATATATATACATACACATTTATACACACACCCTCACGTGCAAACTCTAACACACTTGCACATCCACACACACACACACACACGTACACGCAAAGTAATTGAAAATAACTTTCTTTTATATAAATTTCGGTAATGAAAAAGTCCATTTTCAAATATGCTTAATCGGTTTACCAGATTTTCTGCCTTGGGATTAAATTTAAGAAATTCAAGTAAGAGCTAAGGGCAGGTAAATACGGCACATACACTCCTTGTTAGTTTTGAGAGAATATCCGATTGACAAACATCTGTTTGCTCCTCATACTTACCTTTGACCCGGCCTGCACAGCTCTATCACATCCTGCCTATACACATGGGCCTCATCAATCATTTATTGATGCTGAATAACATATACCAGATTAATTTATATACCATCATGCTCTGTGAACCCATGAATGTCTAAGCATATACGTATATGCAATATATACTTACTATACACACACATACTCACAAACACATATACATGTGTGTGTATATCTTATATAGACGGCTGCGTGGTAAGGTTTGCTAGAGGCCCAGGCGTAGCTTCGTGGTAAGAAACTTGACTCCCAACCACATGGTTCTGGGTTCAGTCCTACTGCGCGGCACCTTGCACAGGTGTCTTCTGCTATAGGGTCGGGCTGACCAAAGACGTTGAGCGGATTTGGTGGATTCGGTAGACGGAAACTGAAAGACACCCGTCCCATGTATACGGGCATATGGCGTAGTGGTTAAGAGCGCAGGCTACTATCGCCAAGATTCCGAGTTCGATTCCTGGCAGTGACCTGAATAATAATAATAATAATAATAATAATAATAATAATAATAATAATAATAATAATAATAGTAATAATAATTACAACAATATCGAAAATTACCTTAGGAATGAGAACCCAGGTTCCAAATTTATATATATATTTTGGCGCAGGAGTGGCTGTGTGGTAAGTAGCTTGCTAACCAACCACATGGTTCCGGGTTCAGTCCCACTACGTGGCATCTTGGGCAAGTGTCTTCTGCTATAGCCCCTGGCCGACCAATGCCTTGTGAGTGGATTTGGTAGACGGAAACTGAAAGAAGCGTGTAGTATATATGTATATATATATATATATATATATATATATGTATGTTTGTGTGTCTGTGTTTGTCCCCCTAGTATTGCTTGACAACCGATGCTGGTGTGTTTACGTCCCCGTCACTTAGCGGGTCGGCAAAAGAGACCGATAGAATAAGTACTGGGCTTACAAAGAATAAGTCCCGGGGTCGATTTGCTCGACTAAAGGCGGTGCTCCAGCATGGCCGCAGTCAAATGACTGAAACAAGTAAAAGAGTAAAAGAGTATATACACATATATATATATAAACTCCTTGAAATCTAACAAAATAGTGTGAAGCATAAAAGCCGAACGTAATGTGAGTTTCACAAAAGTGATGCAAGTGTGACGCATTTGAAAATAGAAATATTAGTTGGTGGGGGTGGGGATTGAAGGTTAAAAAAGACAATGAACTGCTAGTCACTGTTTTCTCATCGTTTATCCTAGCAAGTAACCCTGGCCATGTTTAATTTCAGAAAAAAAAAAAATTAAAAAGTCGCTACTCTATTGCCCATCGTGCCATACAGTGGGACTGAACCCAGACCTACATGGCTGGGAAGCAAGTTTCTAACCCCACATTCATACCGGCGCCAATAAACATTTATATATACATACATAAGCATATATGTATGTGTGTGTGCATGTGTGTGCGTTAGTGTGGATAAACACACACATAGATGTGTGTATATATATATATATATACTCTTTTACTCTTTTACTTGTTTCAGTCATTTGACTGTGGCCGTGATGGAGCACCACCTTTAGTCGAGCTAATCGACCCCCAGAACTTATTCTTTGTAAGCCTAGTACTTATTCAATCGGACTCTTTTGGCGAACCGCTAAGTTACGGGGACGTAAACACACCAGCATCGGTTGTCAAGCGATGTTGGGGGGACAAACACAAACACACATACATATGTATACATATATACGACGGGCTTCTTTCAGTTTTCGTTTACCAAATCCACTCACAAGGCTTTGGTCGGCCCGAGGCACAGTAGAAGACACTTGCCAAGGTGCCACGCAGTGGGACTGAACCCGGAACCATGTGGTGGTAAGCAAACTACTTACCACAGCCACTCCTCGCCTATATAATATATATATATATATATTATACACATATATTATATATATATATATACATATATATATATATATATATACACACATATATATATATTATATAATATATATATATATATATATATATATATATATATATATATATATATACGTGTATACACTCGTACATGCGAATATATATATATATATATATATATATATATATGTATATATATATGCTGGGGGATTTGAAATAAAAATAGTTCTCGGTTTGGTGTTTTGTATTAGAAAAAAATTCAGCAGGAATGGATTTACTGATGATTTTCCCACTTTAATAATTAGACGTTCATAAATCATTTAATGATTAATGTTTATTAATCATTAATTGATTTATAAACACTAAATTATTAAAGTAGAAAAGCCATCAGAAAAACCATTTCTGTTAATTTCTTTCAAAATACGCCCGAGTGTGTGAACACATACATACATATACACACCCGTGCGCGCACGCACAAACACACACATACACACACGCGCGCACACCCATACACACACACACACACACACATACATCTCTCTCTCTATATATATATGGAGGCGCGTGACTTAGAGGTTAGGGTGTCAGCATCATGATCGTAAGATTGTGATTCCGATTCCTGGACCAGGCAACGCGTTGTGTCCTTGAGCAAAACACTTCATTTCACGTAGTTCCAGTCCACTCAGCTGGCAAAAATGAATATCGCTGCGATGGACTGGCGTCCCGTCCAGCTGGGGAACACATACGCCACAGAAACCGGGAAACCGGGCCCATGAGCCTGGATAGGCTTTAGAAGGGCGCATTTTATATATATTTATATATAAACTGAGTCATCCCATAAATAACACGTTTTTTATACTTTTACTTTTCAAAATTAAGATAAGCAGATTTCTTTTTTAATCTAAAATATATATTCTCCATCTATCTGGTAGACTTGCAAGACCCCTCTTCCAAATTTTACTTGTCCGTGACAAAAAATACTCCTTCACTACTGTTCTGACCTCGTCTACAGAATTCATATTTTTTCCGTCCAAATCATTTTGAAGACTGTTGAATAAATCATAATGAGATGGGGCAATGTCCGGTTAATATGGTAGGTAGGGGCATCGTTTCCCATTCAAACTGCTCCAGCCTTTGGAATATCTTCCCTGAGGTACGTGGCCGAGTATTATCCTGATGGAAGAACATCTTTCATTTTGAAACCAAAGATGGTTGTTCTTCTAGCCGCTCAAGTTGCTCGCAGTAGATCTCCTTTGTTATCATTTGGTTTGGGTTTGAAAATTCAAAGTGGACTAAACCTTTTATATCCCACCAAACAGATAACAACAGCTTACGTGGTTGAAGACCTTTATTAGCCTGGGGTGTTTGTCTTTCTCCTTTCCCTACCCACTGTCTTCGGCACTTGACATTTTTATAGAGAACCCATTTATCGTCACCGATCACTCTTCGGTCCAAAAAGGGTTCATTGGTGAGACGTGGCAGCAAAGAAGAGCACACATTCACTCTCTGAGCGCGAATAGATCCGGAAAGTTTTTGAGGAACGCACTGACCTAATTTGCTGGCTTTTCCGATGGCACGCAGGTGTTGATAAATGGTTGAATAATCAAATCCAAGCCAGTCTGCTAGTTCCTCAACAGTTTCGGTGGGATTTTGTTCCACCAGGGTTGGTAGAACATCCTCGTCTATCTCTACAGCTCTTCCAGGACGAGGCTCGTCTTCTAGGCTGTAGTTTTCGGCTGGGAATTTCTGGATCGTTGACATTGGTTTACACTTACTGTCCGATCCGCTTTATACTGCATTAATATTCCTCGTACTTTCCGTTGCGTTTTTGCCTTTATTGAACTCATAAAGCAAAATATACCGAATATGCCCCTTTGTGACTTCCATTATGGCTTTGGAAAAATAACCGTTAAAATCGTACTGGAATCTTCAAAACTAGGAATAAGTACAAGGTAACATTACTACCTGCTTTTATAACAAATCGATGCAGGTATTTTCCCCCTCCCCTTCCGACTTTTACTTCATGCAATTGAATAAACTGCATTATTTATGGGATGATCCAATATATATATATATATATATATATATATATACTAAATACTATATATGTTTGTGTGTGTGTGTTTGTGCCCCCACGCGCACAATATGGGTTACACGAATTTGTAGCAGTTTCCGTTAATTATTATTCTATTTTGACAGCAATCTGATCAGTTTTCTCCATATTTTCCTTAGGGAATATGGCACGGAACTCTGAGTGAGAGGTAGGGAAATCAGGGTCCTACACAACCTTCTTTCTTTCGGTTAGAAATCATTTTGACAAGTATTGATGCCTTGTCGTTGTTACAGTGTGAGCCATTGTTTACAACCTCACACATTCCTGTCAAGCACGAACGGTTCTCCAATGGCGGCAAATAAATGCGGTGTTTAATTAGTTAATTTATATATAAACTTAAAGGTGCGTGAGTGAAACGATTAAAAGAATAACAGAATAAAAGAATAAAAGAACCAATGTACTATGCTCATGCAGGTGTTTTTTTTTAATCTTTTATCTTTTATTTGTTTTAGACATTACATTTTTGATACTTTTAGATTTTTTCTTTTATTAGAAAAATGTGCCTCCGATATGCCATCGATTACAATGAAGATGCAGTGCACCCTTTGGTGAGAATCAAAGGGGCCAGAAACTGGCTCAACCCAAATGAAATATATTTCTAAACTGTACAATATCATTCAGTACCCGTCTTTCCGATATTCAACAGTCAACACTAAACTTATATATAGACACTGTTTTGTTCTACATTATTATGTTTAACCCTATAGTTTCTTATGTGGTGGTTTAATAAAGTATGTGATTGAGTACTATCTGGTAATTGATATTTGATTTAGATGTATTTCTCCATTTTCTTATCTTGTATTAGTAATTTGTGGTAAATCATTTTACCTTTGCCCATATAATACAGTAAATGAATTGATTGCAACGCAATCCTTTTTTTTTTTTTTTTAAAGACTCGCCGGTTACGACGACGAGGGTCCCAGCTGATACGATCAACGGAACAGCTTGCTCATGAAATTAACGTGCAAATGGCTGAGCATTCCACAGACACGTGTACCCTTAACGTAGTTCTCGGGGATAATCAGCGTGACACAGAGAATGACAAGGCTGACCCTTTGAAATACAAGTACAACTCATTTTTGCCAGCTGAGTGGACTGGAGCAACGTGAAATAAAGTGTCTTGCTCAAGGACACAGCGCGTCGCCGGGAATCGAACTCACAACCTTACAATCATGAGCCGAATGCCCTAACCACTAAGCCACGCGCCCTCACAGCGCAATCCTTAACATTTATGTATTAACCTTGTTGGGTACTTCACTAGCAGTATATTGGATATATGTTATCCCATGGAGGGTTGCATTTACAACCCCTATCTCAATTTGTATATATATATATGTGTGTGTGTGTGTGTGTATAGGTGCATATATATATATATGTATGTATATATATATAGATATAGATGTAGATATATGTATATATATGTAGATATATGTATATATGGTGCTATTAAGTTAGACATGGCCTGGACCAATCTCTGGTCGAAACATATCTAAGTTTTATCTAAGTTTTATATATATATACACTATATATATATATATATATATATATATATATATATATATATATATATATATATATATGTATATATATATACATGTATATATATATACAATATGCACACGCGCATATAAGGATTTTTATTACAGCCACAAAAGCCTATTCACAAAGGGGACAGTACAAATACAGATAGAACAGCATAGTGGAGACGAAAACATAAAACGAATGAAAGATGGTAATACGTACAATGGAATTGATGGAGATGAAATGGCTGCATGCGCCCCACTCACATGCCGTACCATTGAAACGTTCTCACTGTCCGTTTATAATCAGTTTTTCCTCCCTTTACATCTTTTGTTTTATTCCTTTTTGTAAACACAAGTTACTCTCTTTTCGTTTTATATTTTAAAGCCTTTTTCTATAAGGCCTTAATTCATTTAGTTCGACCAATGACGGTAGTTCGTCGAACTCTACCTGGAAAGCTGGTGGTTCGAATCTGCATTTCCTTCCACCTGCAGTACCCTTGCTTGTCTTTTAGAATCGCCTTCACATCCTCAGCGTAACTGTCCTTTGGCAACTTCACCCTTATAACCGATTTCATCTTGGTAATCATTTTTTCCTTTGGCACATTTTTGTCATATTTTACAAAATACCAATTTTTTGTTTACTGTGTAATGTTCTTGACGTCATTTTATCCGTTTCAGTCGTTGTCGCTTCTTCCTCTCGCTACTGTTCCACTTCATGGGTTAGACAACCCTGCAGTCTGCTTTCTTCTCTCTTCTCCTCCTCCATAACTTCTTTCTCAACCTTCTTTACGACTGCTTCCTCTATTTCCTTTGTTTCTTTTTCCTTTTTCTGTCTCTCCGGCGGAGTGCCCTTCCTTTTTCTTTTTTTAACCACTTCGAATCACTCCTCTGCCTCTTTCTCCTCCTCCTGTACCTCATCATTCACTTTCTCCTATTCCTCCGACTGTTCCTTTTCTTGTTCTCTTTCTTCTCTCTGGGAGCAACTCGCCTTCATGTGATCTTTCTCGTCACACAAATAACATCTGGGAAGCCTGCTCTCCACCACTGCTCTCAATCTCACATCTTCAGGTATAATGATTTCTTCTGGAATCTTTATCATATCACTATCAGTTGTCTGAATTGATATCTCGATCCCGTAACCCCACCAGTCCATCATTCTCATTCTTATCACTCTTAGGATCCTGGCATCATCTCCATGTTGTATATTATCGCTACAACCTGCCATGTTTCGTCTAATTCTGGTGGTATTTTTCCCACCCGCACTCGGACAACTCTTCTGCCGCAGTAAGTTGGTAGGAAAACCCACTCTTCCGATTCTATTGCATCAGTGGAGTGCAATATCGCATCCACCTCGCTACCGAAACGCAACTCCACTCTGCCATATTTTCTTCCTTTTAATTACTTGTAAACGTTTCTCAACTTCTTCAATTGATGCTACTTCAATTTTCTTCGTTGATATTTTCAGAGTTATATAAATTATCGTTTTCCTCTTTACACTATGACTCAATTCGAGCGAAGGCGTCAACTTTAGATTGTGGCCTTCTTTTTCTAAAAGGTTGCCGCATTCCTTGAACATTTCCGGCTCGATTTTTATTTCTCGCACCTCCAAATCTTGGACTTCGATAACTTTTCCAGCTGCAGGCGCACAACTATGGCTCTTGGCTGGTTCACATTCCATCGTGCTTGGCGTTGGTTCTCCCATAAATGGAAAGAGAAAAACAATTCAACAAATACTCGTGAGACCAAACAGCAATTTTAAACAGGAAACAAACGTGGTTAATCCAAAAAGGGGAGATCTCCAATGACAAAATATCACACTTCTTCAACAACCCACGCATATATATATATATATGTGTGTGTGTGTGTGTGTGTGTGTGTGTGTGTGTATCCATTCCATAAACGTATGATGATATTTAATATTGACTATTCTCGTGGGTGACATATTCTATCGCTACAATCGCAACAATCAAATTTTAATTTAATGAATGTTTATCCTAAATTATGATTGCGCTAGACTGCTGGTTACTCCCCGCACCTTTTTAGATCTTCTTTGTTATGAGTTCAAATCCTGCTAAGATTAACTGCCTTAAATTCTGTTTTTTTTGGGGTGGGGTGTCGATAAAAAAAAAAGTTTCAATCTAGCTCTGTACGGTGGTGGAACTGTAACAGGTCCGGCGAAAGGCTTTACGTTATCTGATCCAGAATTTGGATTCTGACCACAACGCCTGCGGCCATACTAATAGCATGCTTCAACTGCCAAAATCAATGGCCTTACCTGTCTAGGAAAAACATTGAAGGCGTTGTGAAAGGTGTCTTCTATGCACAGTCAACATTCAGTCTTCCTCAAAACATCTTATTCTGGTCTGCACATACATGTGGCGATCCATGGTCAACGCTGGTATACATATATATATATATATGCATGCACACATATGTACATACGTATGTATGTATCTTAAATACTACGCCGTCGCCTATTTCATTAAAATTGTAATTTTTTCTGTTGTTGATGTTTCATTAAATAGCAAACAATTCTACCAACATAATCCAAATTGTCTGAATTCTTCCTAAAAATCTAACCATAAATACAATTACTTTTAGTTTTTAATTGTTTCCTTCGCTTCTTAGCGTATTAGAGGAGCAAACAGCAAATAGGGAAGAGGCAATAAAATAATTCTCTTCTCCAAAGTTTTAATTTATCCTGGGGTGCCTCGTCAGTATATGCTTATTCGTTGCGTTCCCTCGTTCAATTCAGTTTTCTCACAAACCCCTAATAACCTAACTCCCATGTACGCTGCCAAAGCGTTTTCAGATTCTACAGAAGATTACCAAAGACTGTTGGAAGTCGAAGAATTGCAGTATGATTTAGTCATCGAAACATCGCGACCATGGGAATCCTGTTTGTTCTCTCCAAAATCATATTCCTCTCAATAATGAAGAAACTGAATAATTTCAATAATAAATAGGCAGCTTAGAATTATACACTCCCTGCTATAATACGAAAATCCAGTCTTTCTACACCGACATCAAAATTTTGAGTTTGTTCATTTCATATATATATATTTTTTTTTACGGAGATGTACTTGCATAGCAAGTGAGTTGATCTGAGATTGTGTGCTGAAACGAAAACAATTGCAGCGTGGGAGGTGTTTGTAAGCCATTTAAGAGACACACAAAACCGTTCGATTCACTTCAACATTAAATTTAATTTGTCAAAATATTTTCGTCGCTTTGAGACCGCGACCTCTTTACTGACAAGAAACAGTTTCAATAACGCATTTACCTGATTTCAGTATTGCTCCTTCCCAACTAACCCAAGATTCTTGTGTTTCTTTATTGCTAAACATCTTTTATCATTCCTTCAAAAGATGTTTTATGGACAGCAATTTCCAGCCTCTTCAATGCCTTCAGAAATCCTCAGAACATTTCTCCCATCGCATGCTTTATTCATCACTGTATTAAAACGCTACTTCCATCAACACAGATCTTTATATATCAGATGTTAGAGTAAAGTTCCTGTTAATTGGGACTTTGAACTTCACCCTTTGCCTTATTCATTCAATCATGAATTGCCGGTCACTACAGACTTTGCAATAAATATTACTCTGCTCTCGGAATTGAGTCCCCTTAACACTAAATGACCCATTGCTATTCTTAAACTTACTTTAAAACACAAACACCAATTTAAATTTCCTATAAGAAATTTTAATTCCTCAACAATCTTAATTACTCTCTTTTCATCTATTTCTTTTCCCTGTTATCTCGTTTATTATTTCATAAACCATATTTCCACCACTGTTTCTCACATTGAAATATTTCTTTATTTCCTCAGCTTCTACTTTCACGAATCTTCTATTATTACTTCTTAAACACCATTTCGCCTCTCTGCTCCTCTGTCTCTCATATTTAATTATATCCATTTTAAGGCCCATCTTATTTCCTCTTCATCTTCCAACAATCTCTTTTTGTTGGTTTTATACCCCAATATCTTCTCATGTTTTGTTCCGAAATCCATTTTCTTCTTTTTATCTATTCTCCTGCCCAGAACATCTTTCACTACAATAGAATACACTTCTTTTACACTCTTACATTCGCCATTGATTTCTACACTTTCTTCATCAACAGCTTTAATCATCATAAATCAATTGCCTCCTTCATTCAATAATTCATCAATAATTCTGGCAGGTATTTCGATATCAAACATTTCGATATCAAATACGGTATCCTCTTCTTTCTTTCCTTTCTTTAACCAAATTCTCCCAGCAACTAACTGAGAGTGCCTCTGATATCTGGACCTCGTAATGACCTAACATCTAATGAGGAGCTTTTAAGATGTTCGTTTATCAAACTCGGATATTGCTTATCGTATTTTTGATCTTCAAAATACCTAACTATGATTATAAACAGTCTTGTGTTTAATGAAAAACCCTCCTATGATGGATTTTTAGGCAGCAAAGTAGCTGACCAATCATAGATCGCGTTCATTAACCCTGCCAACCCTACAAACAAATTACGTCCATTGTGTAGACCATTCTTTCGCTGCTTTATTTCAGCTTTCGTATTTAGATTCCCAATCACAGGATTTCATAACTCTAGTTCGTATACATTCAATACCTTCTTGCAAAAATTGCTTGAAAGAATTTCAACAGTTGCATTATAAATAATGCAATTGTCACATATATATATATATATATATATATATATATATGCATATATATATATATATATATATATGCATATATAATATATATATATATATTATATATATATATATATATATATATATGCATATATATATATATAATATATGCATATATATATATATATATATATATTATATATATATATTATATATACATACATACATATATATAAATATATATGCATATATAATATATATATATGCATATATATATGCATATATATATATATATATATAATATATATATATATATATACATACATATATATATATATATATATATATATATATATACATACATATACATATATATAAATATATATGCATATATTATATATATATATCGACATATATATATGCATATATATATATATATATATATATATATATATATATATATATATATATATATATATATATATATATCTATATATATATATATATATATATATATATATATATATATATATATATAATATAATATATATATATATATATATATATCACTGTAGCTGCATATCTATCAAAGAATACAATAGTTGTAATACATTACTTTAAACATTCCCTTAATATATTCCGTATTCTGCCATCGGCTGAAGGTTTTCTTTCACCTATTACTCCTAAATCAGGCTATTCAGAAAGAAACCCACTCAACAACGTCTTATATACTATTCCAAAGGTTAAAAGTTTTATTATTTTCAAAAGCATCATTCCGATTGAAGTTTAGTTTCACTCGGAGATAGCGTGCATTTTCTATTGTTCCATTGTCCTCCTTTTGCATCAATCTAACATCTAGTAGTGAGGTTCAAAAATAATTATCACCTTGTTTGTGCGAGATTGCTGTCTATTAGATTACTGACCGTATGAATCCATATGGGTTTCGTTGGTTGTATACCCACTATGCGTCAGTGATGACACTACCATCACAGGACATGTTCATCATAGATTTGGATAGTTGACCATCTTTCATAAATGCATCTGAAAGCTTTCCACCAAGCACATCGTTTATTGCATATCATTGTTAGCTTCAGTGATGTTACCCTGCTGTCCGTTTTCTCCACCTGACCATAGCCATATGAAAGATGTTTCCGATTCTATCCATTTCCGATTTCTCCAGCATGGCCGCAGTCTAATGACTGAAACAAGTAAAAGAGTAAAGTAAGTAAAAAACAAAATTTTTTGTTTGACTATTTAACTTTTTTAACTATAATTATTGATGTAGTTTGGCAGCCGTTTTCTGTCATGTACTTTTAGTTTAACTGGTTGCTTTGACATTAGATTTATGTTTAGATCCAAGTTTCAAAATCGAAGGTTCGAAAACCGAATTTGTGAATCCAGAGTTACGAATCACAGTTGTTGAAATCGGGTTTCTGAGTTCGAATTTCGGAACTTTATATATTTTATTTTTATAAATATTTTGACTGCACGTCTAGAGTAGCATCAATTTATTTTGTTCGCATATGTTTTGTATGTAGGCTGTTTCTGTCGATCTTTTGTATATATGTATGTATATATATATATATCCTTTTTTTTCTCTCCTTGTTTTTTTCTGTGTATCTTTCTGTCGAAGAGCGTAGGCTCGAAACGTAAAAGACTTTTTCTATTTCTATTCCTGAGCGCTATACTAATACATTTGTTTGTACTCCACCTGCCTTCGTCTTTTGTTTATTTTCGTAAACTTTCCCGTTATATATATATATATATGAAAGATCGACAAGCAGTTGTTATAGCAAAAAATCATACGTTGCACTAATATGTATATAACTGATTTCATCGCTAATCTTGTCTGCATCTGTCCGAAGCGTTTTGGGGTATATGCATGTACACACATTTATATACATGCACACACACACGTGTGTACGTATATGCATATATACATGTATATCTATCTATATATATAATATATATATATATATATATATACACACACACACACAGATTTACATGTATATATCCATATACATGTGTATATATATGTGTGTGTGCATGTGAGAGTAAATATATATATATATATATATATATATATATATATATATATATATATATATATATATATATATATATTCTATGATGTATAAATAACTAGTACTGTGCAATCCCTGTAGCCATTGTGTATATCCGTTCGTAACATTCCACCGATATTATTACATGGAACCACTAATGATTCTCTACATTTCACATGTATTTTTCCATAAGACCAACATTCTTCATCAATTTTGCTTCCGTAACTAGCTCAGGTGCCACCCAGAACACGCAATGACGCTTGTAGTTCATTAAGGAATTTCGGCTGCCAAGTAACTTGCTGAATATGTTAACAACTTAAGGCGGCGAGCTGGCAGAAACGTTAGCACGCCCGGCGAAATGCTTTGCGATATTTCGTCCGCCGCTGCGTTCTGAGTTCAAATTCCGCCGAGGTCGACTTTGCCCTTCATCCTTTCGGGGTCGATTAAATAATTACCAGTTACGCACTGGGGTCGATGTAATAGACCTAATCCGTGTGTCTGTCCTTGTTTGTCCCATCTGTGTTTAGCCCCTTGTGGGCAGTAAAGAAATAGGTATTTATTCTGCCGCTATGTTCTGAGTTCAATTTCCGCCGAGGTCGACTTTACCCTTTCAGCCATTTGGGGTCGATTAAATAAGTACTAGTTACGCACTGTGGTCGATATAATCGACTTAATCGGTTTGTCTGTCCTTGTTCGTCCCCTCTGGGTTCAGCCCCTTGTGGGTAATAAAGAAATAGGTATTTCGTCTGCTGACACGTTCTGAGTTCAAATTCCACCGAGGTCGACTTTGCCTTTCATCCTTTCGGGGTCGACAAATTAAGTACCAGTTACGCACTGGGGTCGATATAATCGACTTAATCCGTTGTCTGTCCTTGATTGTCCTCTCTGTGTTTAGCCTCTTGTGGGTAGTAAAGAAACAGGTATTTCGTCTGCCGTTACGTTCTGAGTTCAAATTCCACCGCGGTTGACATTGCCAGTCATCTTTTTGGGGTCGATGAAATAAAGTACCAGTTAAACACTGGGGTCGATATAATCGACTAGTCACCTTCCCACAAATATGTAAACAACTTAAGAAGCATTCTTTTATGGATGATGGAACGTAAAACATAAGAAAGTATAGTTAGGTAATAGACAGGGCGATTCGAATAAGGAAATTAATAATAGTTTCCATTTTTTATTCTTATAATTTTACATCATTTAAAAAATTTTAACGTTCCAAAAAGTCCATTTGAGCAATCTCGGTAAAAATATGATTTATATTTAATGAAATTACTTTATAGTTTTTCTGTTTTTTATTTCTATATTTATTGGCTTCTAAATTATTTAGTGTTGAAATATAGATCGCCTTTTAATATTCTTAAGACGCCTCTGAAAATATATAGACGCCCAATCATTTATTAATATTCACTGTGTAAATGTATACGACAGACTTAACAAACCGATATCAGATACTGAAATTGCGATATTGTTTAATACTTTACATAAAACAAAATCCACAAAAATATAGAGACAAGCTTATGTTACTAATGTCTTTTGAACCACACCACATCAGAAAATACAAGAATATACGTCAGTCAAGACTACATAGTTTCAACTAACAGACAGACAGTTGCATATTGGTGGGAATGTATTCATGACGTAGTGTTGTTTCTGATAAGGGACTTATTGATGTCACTTTGCATGGCGATGACGCTGTTATAGCATGCGATAGTATAATATATGTATATATTTACAGAATACATTAACAGACAGGAATTCTGCAGACATGACGGTATATATATATATTGTGTGTGTGTATGTATATATGCATGCATATATATATATATATATATATATATATAATATATATATATATATATATATACACGTGCATATATATGTGTCTGTGTGTGTGAATATATATATATATATATATATATATATAATATATATATATTAGTTACGAGCGGATCTTCAGAAGCGATAAGAGGCCGAAGGGGTATGCTCCCACTTTCAGTGTTTTCAAATCCAAACCAGGGAGTTCTGAGCTGATGATAGAAATGTCGAGTTTGACTAATCTTGAAACGTACGTTCTCAAATAACCTTTGCATTTGATTTTTTTAATGTCTCTACCCCCCATACTTTCGTGAGTTGAATTGAGCAAACACTATATGAGAGAGGTTTTCTTTAAGTATTAGAAATAGTTTTATAAATGTTTTTTTAGCTGCTATTTCTAATGAGTTCAGTATGCGGCAAAGTAATTTATTTTACTAAGCCCTTTTATATAATGTAATAATTTGAATTCGCCTTAAATGGTCCCTTTGCATACTGAACACTTGGTGAAATTGATTAATTAATTAATTTTACCCTCAATTGTTGAAATTATATATATATATAATTATATATATATATATATATATAAAAACATACAGATACGTATGTATATGTTTGGAATGGGATATTACATGTACAATATTGCGTGTAGAATACATTAATAGCCAAACGTCTACAAACACACACACTCATATATATATACACACACACACATTTATATATACACACACACACACATGCACACATCCATATATATTATATATATATAATATAATATATAATATATATATATATATATATATATATATATATATATATATTTACATACATATATATGATGATGGCTGCCCCCTCGTTATCGAGTATGGCCATTGCACGAAGCTTAACTGTTACTGGTGCTGAGATCGAATGTGACTTTTATTTGCTTTTTAAGGCTACAGCCAGCCATTCAGTTGAGACTCACAGCACCATCAACAATCATGAACAATGTTGTTATCGTGCAATGCCTGTGCAAGAAGATTGTTTTAAAGTGAGGAAAGGCTGTGCACTGAATCAATCTCACTCACTAAGCCAACAGCAGCCATAATCCGAAAAGAAGAGCAAGTCAACATCATCGGTAACCACTGAGCTGCAGGTTTTATGTCGGAGTAATCCTAGTTACCTAAGTTACCTTCTCCTAGAAGGATGCCCTAACAAAGGCTAGGAGTCCTTCACTCCCAATGGTTTAACCGCGCGATCGGCTATTCAGTCCGATTATTTCTATGTTCCCGCGCATGATACAGCCTTAAGACATTTATTGGATGGCCGTTCACTCTCAAGAGTTTCTCCGCTCTTTGATGGGTTTTGTTTTTTATCCCGCAGGGTGTCCAATACATCCCCTCCTCACCAAGCAAGCTTGGTGGGGCTGCCGGTTTAGTCGCCGACAGCCCGACCATACAACAGGTTGTACTGGGTTACATGTTACCAGTAGCACTCGAAAGTGACCTGACATAAACATACATATATATACATATATATACATATATATATATATAAAATATTAGTTATCGCCATACTAATATGGCATTCTTATAAAAATAAGAAAAAAGCTGACCGCTTATTAGCTCCATGAGGCCATCGCCTTAAGTTAGCTATTTGATACACAATCTGTATCCATATAACCTTTGAACAAGGGAGGTCAGTCGCTCCACACTACTTGGCCGGCAGCTACAGACGCGTTTCGGGGTATTGCCCCTTTTCAATGCAGCGTAGCCAAACCAGTAGGTGTCGCTTCCGACAATCTCTGTTCAAAGGTTTTATTTACCTAGCTTCGGTGGAATACATCCACTTGTTTTCAATAATAGAAATATTAAAATTACTAAGTCTCTCTAAAAGAGAACAACGGCAGCGTTCCCGGAAAATATTAGTTATCGCCATACTAATATGGCATTCTTATAAAAATAAGAAAAAAGCTGACCGCTTATTAGCTCCATGAGGCCATCGCCTTAAGTTAGCTATTTGATACACAATCTGTATCCATATAACCTTTGAACAAGGGAGGTCAGTCGCTCCACACTACTTGGCCGGCAGCTACAGACGCGTTTCGGGGTATTGCCCCTTTTCAATGCAGCGTAGCCAAACCAGTAGGTGTCGCTTCCGACAATCTCTGTTCAAAGGTTTTATTTACCTAGCTTCGGTGGAATACATCCACTTGTTTTCAATAATAGAAATATTAAAATTACTAAGTCTCTCTACGCTGCATTGAAAAGGGGCAATACCCCGAAACGCGTCTGTAGCTGCCGGCCAAGTAGTGTGGAGCGACTGACCTCCCTTGTTCAAAGGTTATATGGATACAGATTGTGTATCAAATAGCTAACTTAAGGCGATGGCCTCATGGAGCTAATAAGCGGTCAGCTTTTTTCTTATTTTTATAAGAATGCCATATTAGTATGGCGATAACTAATATTTTCCGGGAACGCTGCCGTTGTTCTCTTTTAGAGAGACTTAGTAATTTTATATTCTATTATTGAAAACAAGTGGATGTATTCCACCGAAGCTAGGTAAATAAAACCTTTGAACAGAGATTGTCGGAAGCGACACCTACTGGTTTGGCTACGCTGCATTGAAAAGGGGCAATACCCCGAAACGCGTCTGTAGCTGCCGGCCAAGTAGTGTGGAGCGACTGACCTCCCTTGTTCAAAGGTTATATGGATACAGATTGTGTATCAAATAGCTAACTTAAGGCGATGGCCTCATGGAGCTAATAAGCGGTCAGCTTTTTTCTTATTTTTATAAGAATGCCATATTAGTATGGCGATAACTAATATTTTCCGGGAACGCTGCCGTTGTTCTCTTTTAGAGAGACTTAGTAATTTTAATATTTCTATTATTGAAAACAAGTGGATGTATTCCACCGAAGCTAGGTAAATAAAACCTTTGAACAGAGATTGTCGGAAGCGACACCTACTGGTTTGGCTACGCTGCATTGAAAAGGGGCAATACCCCGAAACGCGTCTGTAGCTGCCGGCCAAGTAGTGTGGAGCGACTGACCTCCCTTGTTCAAAGGTTATATGGATACAGATTGTGTATCAAATAGCTAACTTAAGGCGATGGCCTCATGGAGCTAATAAGCGGTCAGCTTTTTTCTTATTTTTATAAGAATGCCATATTAGTATGGCGATAACTAATATTTTCCGGGAACGCTGCCGTTGTTCTCTTTTAGAGAGACTTAGTAATTTTAATATTTCTATTATTATATATATATATATTATATATATATATATATATATATATATATGTAAACATACATAAATATATACATATACATATATGTGTGTGTGCGCGTGTATGTGTGTATGCATGTATGCACGAATTTATTTTGAAGGCAGTGTGGGGAAATATCACCACCATCTGCAGCATCACCGCGAACGTAACCACCAGCGCCACAGCTGTTACCACGGCAACTACAACTACCATGATGAAGATAGCGATGACAACGGTGAAGATAGAGAATCGAGAGATGACCCTCCCATCTTTAGCAGTCACGTGTCCAACTGACCTAACCCCCCCCCCTCTATATTAGCATTAATTGCTTGAGTATTAAACAGACAAGATCGACTTAATGTAAACATTTGGTGGAAACATTGACAATCTAATTACTACCTTTAATTACCCGATCACAATTCCCTTCCAATTGTCCCATAACTTCAACACTTTAAACTCTAGCAAACTTCATCATTGGCAGACATTTCAATGATATAATAATAATAATAATAATAATAATAATAATAATAATTGTGTACAGTGCTCAGGTGCACTACAACTCATCTAAAGTGTATATATAATCAGGTGTAGTTTCGACGGGTTTCGGGAAGCATGAGGGCCTTAAAGGATGCAGTGTCATGGCAGTCAACAACTGATGCAGGCAGTTTATTCCACGCTTCAGCAACCCTGAGCGTGAAAAAATGTTTCCGAAAGTCATGGGAGCTGTGCTGTTTTCTGACTTTGTAGGCATGTCCACGTGTGTTAGACACATGGAGATCAAAAAGGTGTTCAGTGTTGTTGTTGGTGAGGTGGTTGATAACCTTGTGGGTGCTTACCAAGTCCGTCGCCAGACGCCGGAGCTTCAGTGAATCCATGCCCAGGGAAACAAGGCGCTCAGAATATGGTAGGTGTCTGATGGAGGGTATGCGTTTGGTTGCACGTCTCTGGACAGATTCCAGGAGGTCAATGTTCTGAGCAAGATAGGGATTCCAAACTGATGATGCGAATTCCAAGTGTGGTCGGACCATAGCTGTATACAGTTTTAAATAGATGGCTGGAGAGCGGCTAACAAAAGTCTTGCTGAGTGATGCCAAGACACCCTCGGCCTTCTTGACAATTTTAGAGATATGCTTTGTCCAACGCAAATCACGCTCGCAAGAGGATTTCTTGATATCAGTGTTGTGGAGGGAGTATGTGGACGCAGGGTTTTTTCTCCCAAAATGCATGGTGGTACACTTGTCCACAGCCAGTTTCAGTTGCCAGTCTGTGATCCATTGCTGCATTGTGTCTAGGTCTGATTGCAGGAAAGAGTTGTAGACATCAGGATCAGTCCTCTTGATTTCAAGGTACAGCTTGATGTCGTCTGCATATTTCAATACTGTGGCATTCTTTAAATTGGCATCTATGTCATTAATGTATGCCACAAACAGGAGGGGACCAAGGACAGATCCCTGTGGTACACCCGATGACATCTCATATGGTGTAGAGTGCTGTCCTAGAACTGTGACTACCTCCTTTCGGCTGAGGATGAAGGATTTCAACCAGTTAAAAAGGTCATCCCCCCACACCATTGCAGAGAGTTTCACCATAAGCCTTTTGTGTGGCACAGAGTTGAAAGCCTTAGCAAAGTCAAGGTAGACAACATCCACCCATGAGCCACTGTCAGTGATTTGAGTAATGTCCTCAAGGAACTCGACAAGCTGGTCACTGCAGCTGGAGTTAGGGACAAATCCATATTGTGAGGGTCGGATGAGACTGTGAGAGCTCCAGAAGTTCCAGAGTGTTTCTCTGACACACGATTCCATCAGTTTTGCAATACAGCTAGTGAGACTGACTGGGCGATAGTTGACAGGTGATGTGCGGTCACCCTTTTTGAACAGAGGAATGACACTGGCAGTTTTCCACTGCTCCGGAGTAGCACCATTGTTGAGACAGTACTGGAAGAAAATAGAAAGCTAGTGTAAAAGGAAGTGCCTGCCACGTTTGAGAAGCAGGTATGTAACTCCATCGAGACCAGGGGAGGCATAGTTGTGCTTATTTTGAAGGTGACGTCGCAGCATTGCAGTGTAAATTCCATAGTTGTTATGGAGTTTGCTGTTAGTGATGGTGAAGATGGTACATTTTGACTTTCGACAGTGAATATGTTTGCATAGCACTCGGCAATGAGTTCTGCGCATTCCTTGGGGTCGTCAGTGATCTGGTTCGTGTGAGGGTTGCGAAGAGGGCCCACTGGAGAGTGAGGTCTCTGCTTTGAATGCACATATTTCCAGAAAACCTTGCTGTCAGGATTGGCTGCTATGCACTGTTCAAATTCAAGCACTGCATTTTTTGTCACTTGCTTGAGATGGTTGGAGGATTTATTCCGCTTCTTCCTGTTGGTGTCTGATTTATGCAACTTGTATTCCTGTTCAGCAGTCCGATGTTCCTTCCTGGCAAGTCGGACCGCTGAAGTTTCCCAAATTGCCCTTTTGGGGCGGTTCTTCTTTTTTTGTTTACGTGGCACTGATGCTGCACATGCTGCCCATATTGAGTCCAGGATACTCTGGAGTATAGTATTCATATCTACACGTTTCCGGTTATTTAAATGCTACATGAACCATAAATAGCTGCGAGTGAAATATTACCACATCCGAAAACTTTTAATATCTTAATTAGCACAAACCATCACTCATGCACATCACTAAGGGTTTCCAGCATCATAATCGTAGTGGTGGTCAGGCGAAACGGCGAAAGCGCAAAGGAGCCCGGAGACCTTTGTGGAAACCCTGGAAACTGTTCTCGCTTCTGAATAAATGATCACGTCCGTCGAATCGGATCATCCGGAGATACGGATATGGGGCATGAAGAGCACCGCTTCTTGGGGGAGGGGGTCATCCGATGCTCTTTCGTCAACTCTGGAATATCTTAGGACCGAATGACCCGCTTTTTCTTCAAATATCAACATTCTGCTCCGACACACCTAGCTCGAGGATCATTTATCAAACAGTACCTCGGTTTTTTTCAGATATTATATCAGTTATCGTCTGACGAGCTCTCACATCACTGTAGAAGGCAAAAGTGGAGGCGCAATGGCCCAGTGGTTAGGGTAGCGGACTCGCGGTCGTAGGATCGCGGTTTCGATTCCCAGACCGGGCGTTGTGAGTGTTTATTGAGCGAAAACACCTAAAAGCTTCACGAGGCTCGGGCAGGGATGGTGGTGATCCCTGCTGTACTCTTTCACCACAACTTTCTCTCACTCTTACTTCCTGTTTCTGTTGTACCTGTATTTCAAAGGGCCGGCCTTGTCACTCTCTGTGTCACGCTGAATATCCCCGAGAACTACGTTAAGGGTACACGTGTCTGTGGAGTGCTCAGCCACTTACACGTTAATTTCACGAGCAGGCTGTTCTGTTGATCGGATTAACCGGAACCCTCGTCGTCGTAACCGACGGAGTGCTTCCCAGAAGGCAAAAGTCCTTTCACAAACTTCAGAAAACCAATATAAAAAGAATTCTTCCAAGAAAAGAGAGCCACGATTCTAAGAACGTAAACAATTCTTCAATCCCAAACAAATAATCAGAAATTCTTACATGCATTAATCTAATCGTAAATGCGTATAAGCCATAAATTCCACAGTAAAATAAAATACGTCAGTTTGATTGCACAGAATGGATTGTGAAGCTCAAACACAAAGCACCAAAACTGCACCAAACATATAAAGTAAAAATAAACAAAATAAAATTATTTGTTTTACTCTTTACTTTTTTACTTGTTTCAGTCATTTGACTGCGGCCATGCTGGAGCACCGCCTTTTAGTCGAGCAAATCGACCCCGGGACTTATTCTTTGTAAGTCCAGTACTTATTCTATCGGTCTCCTTTTGCCGAACCGCTAAGTGACGGGGCGTAAACACACCAGCATCGGTTGTCAAGCAATGCTAAGGGGTCAAACACACACACAAACACACACACAAACACACACACACAACACACACACACACCACACACACACACACACACACACATATATATATATATATATATATATATATATATATAGATAGATAGATATATACGACAGGCTTCTTTCAGGTTCCGTCTACCAAATCCACTCACAAGGCATTGGTCGGCCCAGGGCTATAGCAGAAGACACTTGCCCAAGATGCCACGCAGTGGGACTGAACTCGGAACCATATGGTTGGTTAGCAAGCTACTTACCACACAGCCACTCCTGCGCCTGTATTATTTACATTATTTACATTTGACGGATATTTGTCCTCATCTTGTTTAACACAGCATTTCGGCTGACATACCCACCTCCAGCCTTCATCAAGGGCATATGGCGTAGTGGTTAAGAACTCGGGCTACTAACCCCAAGATTCCGAGTTCGACTCCAGGCTGTGACCTGAATAATAATATCGAAAAATACCTTAGGAATGAGAACCCAGGTTCGAAATCTCCCCAAGACACCTGATGAAGGCTGGAAAGTATATCAGCTGAAACGTTGTGTTAACACCAAACAAGATGAGGACAAATATCTGTCAAATGTACATTATGTAAATAATAGAAATAATCTACATAATTCCTCATGTCTTAAATATGGAAGTGTATTAAACAAAATAAGTTACCCAAAACTAGAAAACTACGGAATTGGCAGGGTTGTTAGTAATGAATGCATTGTAGTATTTATTACGACATCGGTATTTTGAGATCATATTGCATCGCGGTCTTTTTTCTGTCATTATTTCGGGGTCGGTGAAAAAATACCACCCTAAATCGGAAAATGGTGAAGAGAAGAGAGTGTGATGTCAGTGTATGAGGTTGTCCGTACTTGTTTCTCGTTGAGGCGTGGCACTGTTGTGGAGGCGCGGTAATATTGTGGAGGCACAGATTGAAAAAGGATCCCTAGAGGTCTTCAATGTACGTTAGTGTTCATAGTTGCACTCGGCAAGACGGTGACATTGTGTAAGTAGGTGAGTGTGAGTTACGTACTGTTATTTGGCTGACTATCAGAGCTGAACTAGAGCAACACATCAGCATCACTATCGTTATCACCATCAACAACAATAATGAGCAATAGCAATGCACTATCACCACAAAATATAAAATAAACCTGAAAAGTAACATTTCCCACAAGACAGAGACGAACAATGTTGAAAGAAATCTTAATAAGACAGCAAAATTCCAAAATAAACACGCAGATAAGAATGCCCTTGTCGCAAACAAACAAAAACAGTTGACGAGTGAATCAAAACAACAATGAAATCTTTCAACCTACGAGGTAATGGCAGCACCAACAAACGGCACCAATAACAATACAACTGCTTGATTCTAATGCAATACGTCAACACACACTTATATTAACCACTTCATTCAGAAGATGTGATCACGCAATTCTGGAAACATTTTTGGATTTGATTTATTTATACAAAGTTTAAAAATCGTG
>NC_043013.1:51255701-51288201 GCF_006345805.1 Octopus sinensis | reverse complement strand
CACATATTGAGGTAGTTGCATTTGGTACAATATGTATTTCTTTACTACCCACAAGGGGCTAAACACAGAGAGGACAAACAAGGAAAGACAAACGGATTAAGTCGATTACATCGACCTCAGTGCGTAACTGGTAGTTATTTAATCGACCCCGAAAGGATGAAAGGCAAAGTCGACCTTGGCCGAATTTGAACTCAGAGCAGGCGAAATACTGCTAAACATTTCGCTTGGCGTGCTAACGTTTCTGCCAGCTCTCCGCTTTTGCATTTGGTACAATATGTCAGATAAAATGGTTTGAATTGGTGGCATTGTTAAAGCGCTGGATTGTATGTCACACAGTCAATCTTTTCCCGATTCACTGAGCTCTTCAAGTTCAAATCGTACCGTGGTCAACTTTGCTTTTCCCTCCCTTCGGGCCAGTAAAGAGATTCCAATAAAAAGTCCTGGGTTGATGGATCTTTTAAGGTGTCACACAAGATGCTTTGTGGAATCTGGATTTTTGCATTCTGTCCACAATATCTGCGACGACATTTGTGTTGGGCTGTGCCAGGCCAAGATGGCTGCCTTTTGTTTGAAGAAACAATGGCAGTATTCTTTTCCCGATACACTGCGCTTTTCAAGTTCAAATCGTACCGTGGTCACCTTTGCTTTTTCCTCCCTTCGGGCCTATAAAGAGATTCCAATAAAAATTTGTGGGTTGGTGGATCTTTTAAGGGGTCACACAAGATGCTTTGTGGAATCTGGATTTTTGCATTCTGTCCACAATGTCTGTGCCAGGCCAAGATGGCCGCTTTTTGTTTGAAGAAACAATGGCATCGTGGAGAAAGTAGACAGCCAAGCACGGGCAAATGTCAAGCTTCCACAAAGAAATCTTGCGAGAGTCAGCAGGTTCATAATCAGTTTCATGGATAAATTTACCGACATAGGCCCTTTATATAATGAGCCACAAAATGCAAAAGCTGACCCCGTAGATGTTGTGGTTGCTGTTGCTTCTGTTTTTCTTGTTACTTCACCTCTTGACAGCTCTGATGACGTAGATCTATGTTCGAATGCATAAATGCGACTATTGCATTTACTGTGTCCATTATTAACCATATGCCAGATGCTCTCTCTGTTTCTTTCTCTTTTTCTCTCTCTCTGACTAGAGGCCGGGTTGCCAAAACAGTCTAGTGCACTCTGTCATATAATCACACTAACCCAGGTTCTATGCCAGTCAGTTCTTTGATGTCGTCAGTCTAGAAACGTCTGTGACGGCTACTTTCAACCTAACATTTTTCAGGCTAGTCTTTTAATCAGTGACTCGCGACGCTTTCTTTATTCAAAACAGCTTTTCTAAGACAGCAGCCAGTGTTTTCAGTTTATTCTGCTCAGTCTCCAAAAGATCGAAAACTCAAAGGCTATCCGAATTCGAAATGGAGAGATCAAATAAGTTTAGGCAGGGCGTGGCGTAGTGGTAAGAAGTTTGCTTCCGAACCACATGGTTCCGCGTTCGGTCTCAATGAGTAGCAACTTGAGCAAGTGTCTTCTACTATGGCCTCGGGCCAATCACAGCCTTGTTAGCGGATTTGAAAAACAGGGACTGAAAGAAGCCCGTGATATAGCGCACGCGCGCGCGCGCGCGTGTGTGTGTGAGTGTTTTTCCTCCACCATCGCTTGACAACCGGTGCTGGTGTGTTTATGACCCCATAACAATAGAATAAGTACCAGGCTATAAAAACGTACTGCGATCGATTCATTCGTCTACAAGATTCATGGCCGCAGTCTAATGCCTGAAATGTTAATTAACATGAATTAACGAGTCAAACATTCGCACATTTAGACAGCAACAATTTTGTGTGGATAGAATTTGACAACGCTGAGATACTCTACATTATGAGATTTGGTGAGGGTGCTGGGAGAAGAGATTAAACTGATATAAGGATACTCTTTTACTTGTTTCAGTAATTTGACTGTGGCCATGCTGGAGCACCGCCTTTAGTCGAGCAAATCGACTCCAGAACTTATTGTTTGTAAGCCTAGTACTTATTCTATCGGTCTATTTTGCCGAACCGCTAAGTTACGGGGGCGTAAACACACCAGCATCCGTTGTCAAGCGATGTTGGGGGACAAACACAGATACAAACGTACACACCCATATACATACATATATATATATATATATATATATATATATATATATATATATATATATTCCCTCACTTAACTTGTCTCTTCCTCTCTCTCTCTCATTCTTCATTCTCTCTCTCCCTTTCACCATTCTTCATGGTCTCCTCGCACCATTCCCCTTCTTCTCTCTCTTCCTCTTGCTCCTCCTCCCCCATTCCCGTCGTCCATCTGCGACGATCCTTCCGTCGTAACTGCTATCCTGTCTTTTCTCGCCCGCCTTCTAAGGCTACTGGTCGACACATTTTCTCTCTCTCGTCGTCCACGATAATCCAGCGTTTGCAATACTTTTTTCGTCTGGCGTTAACAGCCCTTCTTATCTTGTTCTCCTTGTCCTGTCTCTCACTGTTATATATTTATTTTTCCACTGTTTATATATATATTTTTTACTGTTATATGTTTGTACTGTCGTTACCGTCTTGCTTTTTTTACCCCTCTGCGAAAAGATCTCAGAATTTTAATTGATTTACTTTTCGCGGGAAGGAAGTTTTCTTCGAAGTATACGTCTCGCTTTTATCCTTCGAAACGTTTAGTAGATGAAACCTTAGCGACTGAAGAAGGGGATTTTTCGTTGTGCTTATTGTCCTGTATCTCTCTCTTTTTTTGCTTGTCTTGTTCCTTGGTTTGTGTCTATGTGTTTCGTCTCTCTATGTGTTCGACGTCTTTTTGGTGTCCTGTACACATATATGCGTGTATATGTACATGTAGAGGTAGGTACGTACATATATGTTTATATATATGCATATGTTCTATTTTATTAACATATATATATATATATATATATATATATATATATATATATATATCTATATATTATATATATATATATACATACGACGGGCTTCTTTCAGTTTTCGTCTACTAAATCCACTCACAAGGCTTTGGTCGGTGCGAGGCTATAGTAGAAGACACTTGCCCAAGGTGCCACGCAGCGGGACTGAACCCGGAACCATGTGGTTAGAAAGCAAGCTACTTACCACACAGCCACTCCTGCGCCTATGGGTTGGACGAGTTGTCTTAAGGTTTTCGGATTCTACAGTACCTGCTGCCATTTTAGAACCAACAAGGAATTGTGAAATTATATATTTTGGTCAGAGACGAAAGAGCGACGTTGATGAGCATCTCCAGGTTCTTCACGCCTGGTTGACGGAAGCGAAGAATTACGTTGCTTAATTGCGTTCATCAACTGAATCTTACATATTTCTCTTGAGAAATGTCGCACATTCTATTTCTGGTGAACTCATAGTTTCAAAAAGGAAACACTCAATTACAAGAATTAAACTTCCTACTTTATTATTATTATTATTATCATTTATTATTATTATGGCGACGAGCTGGCGGAATTGTTAGCAAGCGGGGCAAAATACTTAGCGGCATTTCGTCCGTCTTTATGTTCTGAGTTCAAATTCTGTTGAGGTCGACTTTGCCTTTCATATTTTCGGCGTCGATAGAGTAAGTACCAGTTGCGTACTGGGGTCAATGTAATCAACTAGCTCCCTCCCCACAATTTCTTGTCTTGTGCACACAGAAGCTTGAATTATTATTATTATTATTATTATTATTATTATTATTATTATTATTATTAAAGCGGCGAGCTGGCAGAATCGTTAGAACGCGGGCGAAATGCTTAGCGGTATTTCGTCTGCCGCTACGTTCTGAGTTCAAATTCCGCCGAGGTCGACTTTGCCTTTCATCCTTTCGGGGTCGATTAAAAAAGTGCCAGTTACGCACTAGGGTCGATATAATCGACTTAATCTCCTTGTCTATCCTTGTTTGTCCCCTCTGTGTTTAGCCCCTGTGGGCAATAAATAAAATATGATTATCGGCATTTCGTCCGTCTTTACGTTCTGAGTTCAAAGAGGTCGACTTTGCTTTACATCATTTCGGGGTCCATAATATAAGCACCAGATGGACAGTGGGCCGAAGTAATCTATTAAACCCCTTCCCCGAAATTTCTGGCCTGGTGCCAAAATCTGAGACCAGTCATGGCCAGAAGAGTAGCTTTCGTGACCATCTCCAGGTTCTACGAGACTGCTTGGAAGAAGTAAGTAATTTGTTTGGGTAATTGTGTTGATTGAGTGACTCAACGTGTCGCTCGTGAGGAGTGTTGCAGCTTCACTTTTCGATGGTTTACCATTTCAATAAGGAAATAACAAGTACAAGAATTACATTAAATTAAACTAAATTATCGTGATGTAAACTCCACAACAAAATAAACAGACAAACAAAGAAAAATATGTCTTGATAAAAGATCACCAGGATTAAAGAATAAAGTATTTTTACAATACGTGACTGAAAAAAATAACCAAGACTCATCGTTGATTCAATTTGACATTTCAACATTCTCCATTTGTCTCAGTTCTCTCACCATGCTGCCTCTCAAAACCGTTTGTCTTTAATTGTCCATTGTATTCTATATTGTTTATTATCATCATCATAATCAGCAGTATCATCATCATCATCATTATTATTATTATTATTATTTCTGCTTCACACGAAATTTTCGTTTTCTTCCCAGCTCCCTCTCTCTCTCTCTCTCTCGTTTACGGTCAGTGTTCTTGTTATTCTTAAAGGTATGCATTTTATTTGAGAATTATTATTTTACAAGAAATAAGAATAGTAAAGCTAAAATCTTTCATCGTAACATATGAAACAATATTAATTCTTTGTTAATCAGTAGTGACACTTTCTACACGGTCGTGTACTCTTACTGCGATAACAATGGAACGTCTTCTCATGTATTCAATTACCCCAAAAGTTATCACTTATAAACAGTGAATCCACAATTAAATTTATTTCTAATAGAAATATAATGGTTTAATTGCCCACATAATGATTTGCCGTTCTGTGAATTTTGCTCAGACATTGGTGTTTAAAGAGGTTTCAGTAGCGAGGATAATAAATATGATGTTACCAATATCCTCAGAAGAAAGCGATTTGGGCCTTCTCAAGAGCTCTTAAATTCACTTTCCATTTATTACACGCGGTGACATTTTCGTCGCACATCTGCGTCCTGCTAACTGACTCACTACTACATTATATTGACTTGGTAGATGTCATAATTACAAATCATTGGAATTAAGACACTTACCAGGTTGCTATAGTGTAGTAGAAACATTAACAATTGAAGAATGTTGAAGGGGAGAATCAAGTCGAATGCAATTTCTTTACAAAGCGGAAGCATTTTGCCCCAAAATACATGATGATATGAATTTTTTTAATTTATTCTTAGTTGGGATCATTGTGAAGCTAAATCCTTTGAAAAACTCCTCATACATTAATTTCAAAATTTGGCACAGGACCAGCAAATTGACTGGTATTTATTTTACTGACTTCGGAAGAATGAAAGGCAAAAATCGACCTGGGCTGAATTCGAACTCATACCGTAAGGACAGACGAAATACCTATTTCTTTACTACCCACAAGGGGCTAAACACAGAGGGGACAAACAAGGACAGACAAACGGATTAAGTCGATTATATCGACCCCAGTGCGTAACTGGTACTTAATTTATTGACTCCGAAAGGATGAAAGGCGAAGTCGACCTCGGCGGAATTTGAACTCAGAACGTAGCGCCAGATGGAATACCTATTTCTTTGCTACCCACAAGGGGCTAAATACATGGAGGACAAACAAGGATAGACAAACGGTTATGTCGATTATATCGACTCCAGTTCGTAACTGGTATTTAATTTATCGACCCCGAACGGATGAAAGGCAAAGTCGACCTCGGCGGAATTTGAACGCAGAACGTAGCGGCAGACGGAGTACGGCTACGCATTTCGTCCGGCGCGCTAACGATTCTGCCAGCTCGCCGCCTTAGCAGCTCATGTATATGTTAGGTTACCTTCACCCCGGCTTAAATATCACAAGCACAATTCTTTCAGCATAAATTTGTCAGTTACCAGGTAGCTGTAGTGTGACAGAATCTTTAAAATCTTCGACATTTAAGTAAAGTGTGAATTTAACATTTTGTGCATTATTGAATAACTGGAACTTTTCTTTCACTATGTAACTGCTTCAGTTTGAACTTGTGATTTTAGATCAAATCACTTCCTAGATAAATACATCCTCGAATTTTCTGATTTAGCTGGATCATAAACCTGAAAAGACAGTCAATCGCCGTATATTTTGCTAAATAATAATGAGTACTAATAATATCGCTATTATGTGGTCTTCCTTTAATAAGTAAAATAAACGAGACGTTAAACCATAAAGCTATAGTAATGATCGTTTCAAATTTTGGCTCAAGGCAAGTAATTTTAAGGGAGCGGAGTGCTAGTCCCTTACATCGGTTCCAGTGCTGAACTCTCTCTCTCTTTTACTCTTTTACTTGTTTCAGTCATTTGACTGCGGCCATACTGGAGCACCGCCTTTAGTCGAGCAAATCGACCCCGGGACTTATTCTTTGTAAGCCCAGTACTTATTCTATCGGTCTCTTTTGCCGAACCGCTAAGTGACAGGGACGTAAACACACCAGCATCGGTTGTCAAGCATTGCTAGGAGGACAAACACAGACACACAAATATATACATACACAAACACACACACATATATATATATATATATATAAATATATATATATATATATATACACATATATTCGACAGGCTTCTTTCGGTTTCCGTCTACCAAATCCACTCACAAGGCATTGGTCGGCCCGGGGCTATAGCAGAAGACACTTGCCCAAGATGCCACGCAGTGGGACTGAACCTGGAACCATGTGGTTGGTTAGCAAGCTACTTACCACACAGCCATTCCTGCGCCTGGTAATTACTTTATCAAAACGATGAAAAGCAAAATCGATCTCGGGTGAATTTGAACTCAGAATCTTCTGTCTCTACGTTCTGAGTTCAAATTTCGCCAAGGTCAATTATGCATCTCATGCCTTCGGAAATCGATAAAATAACTACCAGTCATGTTCTGGGGTCTATGTAGTCGACTTATCATTTTACCTCAAAAGCAGCCGGCCCTGTGCCAAAATTTGAAAAGTTATCGCTAATCATGACACTCGTTCTGTCCAGCAGGGTGGGTGGGGTTGATGAAGGCAAGAATGAAGCGAGTGGAGTACAGAGTGAGGACGTGCAGAGAAGATGCTAAATATCATGAGACGTTTAGTTTAATATTCTGCTGGTTTCATAAACCCCACCAAATCTGCATGATGACAGAAACTATAAATAATTAATGATTAATATTGATTTTTAAAACACAAGACTGAACTGAGCGACAGTCGCACCAAACAATCTGTCTCTCTCCCTCCCTCTCTCTCTCTCTCTCGCCCCTTCTCTTTCTCTCTATCTATCTATCTATCTATCTATCAGCTGTCTGTTTTTTATCAATCTACATATCTATCAGTCTGTCTGTCTATCTATTATTTTGTGCTTCTCTCACCTTGTTCCTTGTATTTCTGAAATATGTGGGGCCCCATTGTTTATGTAAAACCACCCAGTGAGGCTATCATGGCCCCAGTTATGAGATACAGTCTAACTTAAAATTTCTCTTGCCCTTAAGAATATTACAAATACTTCAAAACATTTGACATATGTGCGTATATATATATATATATATATATATATATATATATATATATATATATATATATATATATAATATATATATATATATTTATATATATATAACTTCTGGTAACAGTGGTAGAAGTGGTGTCATTAATTTCTTTTTTCTACAGAATACTAATAGACTAGTTTCATTGTGGAATCTCAAGAACTGTTTATATTCTAGAATCTATAAGATCAGAAAAGAAAATGAGAAACGGTTACGAAAAATGCTTCCATTCTTGTGGGGCATAATAGAGAAATATCACTTTTATAACGTTTAATCGGTCTGATATCGCGTATCTTTGGCAGCCATTGTTAATTTTGTATCAGTTTTCTCTAATGGATCTTCGACTTGAATCTTAGCATTGTACAAGATGCGTAACTTCACTTTTTCTCCCGTAATCACAGCGGCACAGCGATCGGCTTCATATTTCAGTCTATAAATTGGGCTGCTTACTTGTCAACAAATACATTGAAGATGATGTTTACATTATGAGAAACAGAGATAGCCGTAAATTTAACAATGATAATATCACGGACTTCCATTTTTTTTTATTTCACATATATATATACTTTTATACTTATTTATTGGTTTGTTTCAGACACAAGTTGAATCAGTTGTTTTTTAATATCTATTTGTTACTTTCTTGTGTATTTAGCTGTTTTGTTATTCTTCTTTAAATCACGTCTATACAGGAGATTACATAAGTAGATTGTATAATAACATAGAGTAAAACGTGTGTTTATATAATTCTACGTATTATTTGCGTCTTATGTCAGCGAAGATGGTGAGATCTGCACTAATAGGAAAACGATTTCTCTCGCTCTAGCTTCTCATGTTCATCTTTTTTTTATCGCAGAGTTGACAGATTCAGGATAATGTAAATAAAAAATTGATTTTCAACCAGTGAAACAACTGACATCAACTATTCAACGAAAATATTGAAATGCTGACTCGTCTAGTAATTTGATTACGTGTGTGTCTGTATATACATATATATACATGTATATATATATATATGTATGTATATGCTTTTTTTATCTCTTATCTTTACTTATTTCAGTTGTTGTACTCTGGTCATGCTAGGGCATGGATTTAAAGGAATTGGTCGAATAAATCGACTTTAGTATTTGTTAGATTTTCTATCGGTTCCTTTTGCAGTTTCAGTAAGTTTCGACGACGTAAATAAACCAATGTCGGTTATCAAGCGGTGTGGAGAGAAAGCACTAGCACACACACACATGAATACATATATATATATATATATATGTGTGTGTGTGTGTGCCGGGCTTCCACACAGTTTCTGTCTACGAAATTCAATCAGTAAGCATTGGTCTGTCTGGGCTATAGCGGAAGAGACTTGTCCAAGATAGCACACAGTGGCATTAAATCTGAATGAGCATGTGCTACCTGTAGGCGGGAGAGAAACAGCTGGGAAGGGGTTCTTGGTGGTCAGATGATCTTAAATATGTGTAATGCTTGATTCGTTTTAGATAGAGGCCATATAATCCCCTCTACTGAAGGCACAAGACCTTGAAACTTTGTGGGGAGGGGACAAGTCGATTACATTTCACTGGTACTTAATTTATTGACCCTGAAAGAATGAAAAGTGAAGTCGACCTCGGCGAAATTTGAACTCGGAACGTAGCGGCAGACGAAATACCGCTAAGCATTTCGCCCGGTATGCTAACGTCTCTGCCAGCTTGCGACCTTGTTGGTAATATAGTACCAGGGTGATTGTATTACCGATGTATTTTTAAGCTACGTATAATGATTATATCATTCCTTTTTCTCGTCAGATACTATGTAAACACCCTTTTGCTATGTCATCTGATTTGGTACAAATAACAGCAATGTATTCTCCATAGTGTGAAAGGGCATGTCCTGGTGGTTAGGGTGTTGCACCCACGATTGCTAGATCGTGGGCTTGATTCTTGGACAGAGCAACGCGTTATGTTCTTGAGCGAAACACATCATTTCACGTTGCCCCACTCGGCTCAGATGTAAACGGCTAACCCTGCAACGGAGTAGCCTTCCGATCAGGGAAAATGTTGACCTGCTCGCCTAACCAGCGGAGTGACCTCATTCGAAAGCTAAAACAGTTGTCGAGTGGTACCCGCGCGAGCGAAAACGACGACCCGGAAGGCCTCCGCGACGGTGGAGTTACGATTTCAAGAGGACGATTGGGATCACGTGGATGAGAAAGGCGCGATCCAGAGAGGAGTGGACAGCGTGCTGTGACCAGCGGTGTCAAATGGACGCCCGGCAGACTGGTCGGTCAAGGTGATTCAAGGTGAACAGCGATGTCCAAACATAGAAAGTAACAAGTTATAGAACGAGGCTTTTAATTATAACGACCGTGGCACATTAATATCAATAGATATCAGATATCATTAGCAAAATATCACAAATGGTTTCTTCGTTGTTCAATCGATCACGCCAATCAGTCACTCCTGTTTCGTAAGCTTATAATAACATGCTTCGATTTTTTTTTGTTTGTTTTCCAAGATTTTGATTGGAGACTGTACATTTCACCTATTTTCTGATAGATTAGGAAGTCCCTAATGAGAATTAACACACGCACTGTCAGTTGTTCACTTCAGCTTTAGTTATTGTTATTTTGATAATTCAGGTAACCTGAGGTGATCTACACCCAGTACTTTTTAGTTGCAGTATGACCGTCCCAAAGTTTAAAATATTACAAAACTAAAGATATTTAGTGTAATGTTTATGTTTCTACAATTCCATCGTTGATATAAACAGAGGATGGTGGTCTGCTACGATGGGCTTTTCAGTGTATTGCTTACAATCCAGTTTCCTGATTTCCAAACAAATGCACTGAGTACTTGAAAGTTTGTTTCTCTCTAAGACATGAGATACTCTGTGTCCTCAAACCCTGCGCGATGCGCACCCTACCTGCAAAATGTATCAGTCCGGACAACTAAACGAGAATGCGTACAACCCACATATCCACACTACACAAATTGTACAGAGAAACAGAGACTGCTATCTTTTATCACACTCTCCTTCAAGAACACTAAGCACCCAGAAATTCGATGATAAATATTTTAATATACAACGCTTTATATAATGGTATAACGTTACCTTTGGATTGCAAAGCGCATCGGCGTATATCGCAGAGGATTTCCCAGTCCTTAAAAACTATAAATTTATGTATATTTCGGTGAATACGTTTTACAATCTCTGAAAGCTAAATAGAAAGAGGATTAGTACAGGACCTATTCTGTGATGAGCAAGGAGTAGCATAATAGGGCCTCTCATTGTAAATAATTTCGAGGGGTTGTCGACAGTCTGTGAATGTTTACAGAAAGGTGCAACCGCAGATAATGCTATACCGAGGTTAGATTTCAATAAAATTTCTGGGGTAAATCGGAAGGGTTTTTATCATTTGAAGAGGATAAGGGTTGGACTGATATCTCTGATGGGGTCTGACCGTAAGTGACCGAAACATATGACATCGATGAAAAAGGATGGGTCATACACAAGTATTTATTTTAATGTCGGTCTATTTTGTTTCGTTTTTAAATATGGCAACCATTTTAAAATTTTATCTTGCAGACTTCATGTATATACATACATATATATATATATATATATATATATATATATATATATATATATATATATATATATGTGTGTGTGTGTGTGTGTATGTGTGTATACATACATATTTATATTCATGTGTATGTATACACATATATGTAAATGTATATATATATATATACATATGTATAATATATACACACACATACAAGCATGCATACATGAGTACATATGTATAAATGCGTGTGTCAGTCTGTCGGTGTGCATATTTTGTGGAGCTGTCTGTTTTTGGTAACATAGACGTATGTCTAAATAAACGGCGTTGTATTTCCGATAAAAAAAAATATGTCGAAATTTGGACTTAATTCTTAAAGGACACGAACAAATGTTGACTATGAGTATGCTGGAATATCTGACTACATATACATACATGTGTGTGTTGGTATCAGTGTGTGTCGTGCGGGTAGCGAGTTTTCTTTTATTTATATATATATAAAAATAAGTAACAGTATTTCAAGTAGTAATGCAGTACGGCCGTTTCAAGCGGTGTCATTTAATTGAACAATGCAATCATTGCATCGATTTTAAATACAGCGCTATCTTCAGTGACGCCATCACTCCTAACATCTGGCCACCTAACTCCCCAGACTGCAACCTTCTTGATTATTATGTCTGGGGCACAATTGAGCGTGAGACCAACAAAACTCTTTGTTACACCAAAGATGAACTGAAGGCAAGGATTATGGCAGCATTCATTAACTTAAACAAGGATACCGCCCAAAAGAGTTGCAGGATATTCCAGTCGCCTGGAGGTTGTGACTGAAGCCAATAGCGCTTTTATTGAATAAATTTACTTCTTAGTATTTCAAGATATTTTTTATGTAATTTTGGTAAATATATGTTAAAATGAGATGTCATTGTTTTTTTTTTTTTTTCATTTTTGCGTAATTTAGATGACAGTTTATTCACTGCAACCTGTAAACACACACTTACACACACACTACATGGAAAGATAGAATAATCAGATAGGTAGGTAGGTGGATGGATGGATGGGTAGGTAGGTAGATAGATAAATATAAAATACAAAAATGTGTGGCATTTAGTCTGTTTGACTTGCACAGAGGCTCTTCTCGGTGTCACCATAGAGTATGTACGGCAACAAAGTTATTGATTTTCTCGAAGCATAGCATTGTAGTAGACTTGTATTTTCTTATTTGTTGTTTACCAAAGACAAGAATACTGGGATATTCCATATTTGCATCGAGAAAGTATGACTTTATCAACTGGAAATCTGTTTGATAAAAATCTTTAACCTGAAGCCTAGGTTGAATCGCTATATTTTCACCCTGGCTAGTGAATAAGGCATTAACAAAGAAGCTTCTAAATAAACATGCACTTCCTTTATTTAAGCTCATGGGACAAATCCTATCAGCGCCACAAGCTAGTAAAACGTTACTCTAAAATACAAAGGCTCTTTTCTTTTTTCAAGAATGATTCACATATTTGCGTCGTACTTATTTACAGAAAAATGCATGGGGGTCATCCGACAGGTCAGACTTTATACAGCAATATGGTACGGTACAAGATGTGTAAGTACATTTGCAGTAAATAACGCAGAGCTGTTGGGGGAGAAACGTACCATCCCTACTCTTTCGGCTTTTAGGATTGCATACCATCGTTCTGACCATTTGTAAATCTCACAACCTAATTCCCTCGATAGTAATTAATGCAACTAAATCTACAGTGTTAGCACACAACCTCAGATCAGGTCATTTGCTATGGAATACATCTCTGTATGTATGTGTGTTATATATATATATATATATATATATATATATATGCACACGCACGCACATACACATAAGCACACACACAAACCTACAAGCACATGTACGCACACACACGTATATATATATATATATATATATGTGTGTGTATATGCGTCATAGCATTTGGCGAGAAATTTGACGACACAATAAAATGTATATGTCGCAAAAGTCTTCAAGGACCTACACAGTTCCCAGACACTGAGCTCAGGTCAAATGTCACCTTACAATTTGTCCACTGTTTAACGGCTGTAGAAATGATATCAATTACTTGTCACATATTATGTAGTTGTAAGTCTAATACACTCAAGTTTGCAGATTTGTTAAAAAATTTTACGTTCTGCCACTCTTTTATTGGCAACTAAAAACCGTATCTACACACATTGACAACTAAAAGCCATATCTACATATATTGGTAAGTGGAAACCATATCTACCACATATTGGTAAGTGAAAAACCATATCTACGTATATAAGTACAGATCTTATTGATTTAAGTATTTCATATTTAAAAATAAACCTATTAAACCAACACTTTGTATCTTAAATTACCCAATTCCCAAACACTAAATACGCAGCCAGTTTAATGTTATTTATTTTTCACGCGATGCTTTAGATGGAGATTGCGATATCTTACAATTTATGGCATACTTTGTATTTATTTAAACGCCTAAAATAAATATGTATTTACAACGGTAACATAAAATAACTTGTCCGATACATTGCATTCTATAATGCCCAAAATGGGCGACTTTATACCACACCGATTTCATGCATTTCGACAAGACATGGCGATCAATTTTCAATTGTATGCGACTGACCATTAAAAGTGATAACCTTTCTGATATCGATGGAGATCGAGCTACTTGTCCAGTCGAAGAAGATAAGAGCTATGTTGTTGCTAAACGAAGTGGAAATAGCAACAGAATCTTCAATCCACTCCTTTTGTAAAGGAATGGTATTTTAGATAGAATAGTTGTAGTTACACTCGTACACGCCTTTGTAAAGAATCTGCATGATGGTCACGGCTTGAACATCTTTTTTTTCTCATACAACTGCCGATTCAAGATTAATATGGAACTGAATGACGACCACAACAACAGTATCAACATCAGTGATAGGAAGAGCCGAGGCAGGAAGAATACCAGGAATGGTTCACACAATCTTGGACACAGTCAAGTATTCCTTTTGTAGTTCTTACTATGAATGGAATCGCTTAGCAACAACTGGGAAGAACTTGGTCATGAGGTAATGAGAACTGTGCAAAAGGCAAGTCTAAAACGGCAATGTCCATTCCATTAGGAATATGGTTCCATGTCATAAACCTTGCTTTATTGGAAGTTGCTAATTTAAGCTGCTTATTTCCGTTGCTAATTATAAATTTATCGACAGTGGAACAGTCAGGGTTGACAATAAAAGCTGTTTGAAATTTAAAGGGTGCGATTCTAGGCTACCAACCTTTAAAGTATAACAAAGTGAAAGAATAAGTTAGGGTGGTTCAGCCCAGACAATTCTTTTATGGGGTAGTGCTTTGGGACCTGATGTATAATCCTGTTTAAGCAGATAAGGGCATGAAAGTAGGGTCAAAACTCAAGAGCCGTCTTTGGCGGTAAACCCTCATCCAACCCCACCACTAAACTCGATTACTGCTGTATTACAACCCACAACAACACAAATGCCTGATCAATAGAAACAAGAATGCGTATCGCAAAGGAAACGGTGCACATTAGCATATTTACTCTCCACTTTTAAAAGACTGTCTCCATGTTAAGAGAATGTCACAGTCGAAGTTATCCAGCAATCACCGACGTATATCCAGATTGCAACGCCATCTTACATGCTGTCCCGCCTCCCTTCTACGGCTAATACTATAAGCTTAGATATATAACGGACCAACGCAACAGCGTTCCCATCTCAGAAAGGTTGAAGAATTGGTTCCTGCTGGAATTGCAGCATTGAATTTCTATTGCATCAAACATAGCCAACCATTAACTCGGAGAAAATAATGAGATTAATGAATCCCATATAACCATAGACAGAAGACTCACAGATTCATTTGTCGTGATGATCGTAGTCTGTGACTTCATGCCATCGCGAAACCATCACCCATGGAATGGCTCGTCTCTTAATATTTAATAGATCAATGTTATCAATAACGGTATTTGACATACATTTATAGATATCGATCTAAAATATGAATGGGATGAGATGGTGATTTCTAGCAGCGTGATTTGAGAGAAGCAACATTATGGAATGCAAAGATGGTCGTCAAGGTTGCAGTGGTAGAAATGTTGTTGTTGCAGTCGTTGTTGATGATGATTGTGAAGATTACGATGATGACGACGGCAACGGCTTCACCGACCACTATGACGATAGTTATGCCAACAATGTAGTGGCTGCGAGGGCTCCTGTTTATACAGAGAAAGACGATGGGTTTCTAGGCCTACATTTAAACTTCCTTAATTCATTCCTAGAGAACGTGTTACATATTTAAAATAATCAGTGTACTTAAGCAAAAGGGGGGAAGAGATGGGAGCTGATATAGTTTCATTTTTTTCTCTTTTCCACCCCCATAAAATGGTCTGCGAAAGAAATTAACGGAATTCAGGTCGATTTAATAATGAATATAGTTGTATAGTTTATTTTAGATTAAAAGACCAGCTGTGAAGCTGGAACTGTACAAATAATGGTAGCAATATTGAAATTTTCATTATTAATTTGTGGATTCATATTTTGGACGGAAATTCTTAAAACAGGCTCACACACACACATACATACACATATATACAAGCAAACACTCACATATATTTAATCTTCTAATTCTCACTATATATATATATACTTGCGCACATATACGCATGTATCTGAATATTAATTTATGTATGTTGTACTTTAAGAATTTCCGTCGCCTAATTATGAATCCACACACGTGTGTATATAATTTCATACACACATTTCCGATAGAAAATATAAACCCATGTCCAGGGAAATGATATATAAAACGCGAATGTTTATTTTAATGTGTGTACTTTGATTTTGTTAACATATGTAATACGGTTTAAATAGCTTTATACATATATATATATATATATGCCTGTGTATGTGCATATATATATATATATATATATATATATATACACATATATATTTAGTATCGCTATCCATTTTAGATTCATTCAATTTCATTAAATCCTTTGTTAATGTAATTCACGTGGAAATAGTTTCACCACATGAACGTAGTATTTATTCCTGTCAATATTATAAGCGTTGCGCCCTCATGAGCTTCAATTATTGATTTTCTATTTCAAAGTTGATCGATTTGATGAATATAGATTTTGTTCATTAAGGAAAGAGTATTTCAATTTGAGTTTTAAAGAATTTTCAGTTGGTGTTGGCAGATTCCGGTGGGTTTTTTTTTCTCCTTATAGATTTTGCCAATGCCAGCGCAGATAAAACCACAACCTCTTGAAAACGAATTATCCAATCATTTTGTTATCGGTTCCTCGATGGACTGTTTTATATAATACAAATAAGTATACACACACACATATATACGTATATACATTACACACCCACGCACGCAAGCACATCCACACACATACGTATATATATATATATATATATATATATATATATATTAAAAGATAAATTATATACTATTGACAATCTAATAATTTATATTATAATATTACAATATTACATACTATGAATATAACATATTATGTAACATAAACAATTATTTGAAAACCCAAAAAGGAACTCTTTTCCTCAGTTTGTTAGTATATATATATATATATATATATACATACACACATGTAATATGTGATTATTATTCGGTAGCCAAGATAAAACTCCGAGTTTCGGATGCCGAAGTAGAAATCCACGCCACCATCTCTTCAGTTATCAGATTTCCACCTCGGCATCCGAAACTCGGTGTTTTATCTTGGCTACCGAATAATAATCACATATTACATTTACGGATAAATTCCTCTATCTACATAATATTGAGGTCTCTTTCTTTCTTTTTGTTATCTTACCGTTTTTATCTATCTATCTATCTATCTATCGATCCATCCAACCATCCATCTATCTATATCTATCTATCTATCTATCTATCTATCTATCTATCTATCTATCTATCTATATATATATATATATATTATATATTATATATATATATATATATATATTATATATATATATATGCAGTTTCAGATATACAAACTTCTTTTCATGATGACAAGAAGAGAACAACTCGGGCTGCTTATCTAACTGAATGAACATAGAGATAAAGTACACAGTATTTGTAATAGCATTTATTCATTCTTTCGAAGTTGATAATTCACTCTGCTGCTTCTTTAAATTTCTCATCGGAAGTCATTCCCGAGGCAACAAGAAACGAACGAAGGAACTTCGTGACTTACGGAACAAAAGCACCGGTTATGTCGCTTATTTTGGTCACTTACTTTGGCTTGGAATAGGACAAACAGCTACAGGCTGGCTGCTAAATAATGGGAGGAGTAAATTTGTAAAACAGAAATGTTGATTGCCGTATTCGGAGTAGGGAGGGATAATTCCTTGGGCTGTTCAGTGGGGTTCAAGCGACAAGTACCATTAAGTCTCGAAGAAGTTTACCAAGGTCAAACTGTGCTTGGATGGCAAAAGATTATGTAAGGTCAGTGATAGAATACTTAATGTAGTTTAGGAAATTAATTTTAATTAAAGCCGTGATGTGAACTAGTGATTATATTAATGATTTAATTTGGTTACGTGAGACAAATGAGATAACATTTTAATTAATCAACATTAATTAAAAATAAAATCTGGGCTGGCAACTTTGGAGTGAATGTGATTGTAGCAGTACTGGGATAAATACGGAGCTGTTTTTGTTTTATTAAACCTCATTAGTGATTTATAACCTTTATCTGTTTTTTGACAGACAAATAGGAATTGAGAATCACAAAGATGTTTTAGTGACGCAATAATATTAAATAAGAACTCAGGAAAATGACACATAGAGAGAACTTCACTATGAAAACCAAATGTTAAGTTCGGTTGGTGCTGATATTATTAATATAATGAACCTAGATATAATTAAATAATTAATTTACTGATTATTGCAGTGTTTCAGTTTCATACGAAACGTTCCGCTATAGACTTGTTTCCGGGTTTACTGAGTCAATGATATGTGTAGGTGGCGTGGTAGTGGCACTTGGTTATCAGGTCTGCAATTTAGGTTTTGTTGAATAGAAATTTGTTAATATGACCGCATGAGAACAAAATTTCGAGCTTCATATCTAATATAGCAGAATATTGACTCACGAAGGGCGGCGAGCTGGCAGAAACGTTAGCACGCCGGGCGAAATGCGTAGCCATATTTCGTCTGCCGTTACGTTGAGAGTTCAAATTCTGCCGTGGTCGACTTTGTCTTTCATCTTTTCGGGGTCAATAAATTAAGTACCAGTTGCATACTGGGATCGATGTAATCGACTGGCTGCCTCCTGCAAAAATTCGGGCCTTGTGCCGAGAGTAGAAAAGACTGACAGCTAATGTTTTGTCTTCATATACGCTACATGATCATTTGCTCTTTTACTGGTGTAGTGCGGTGGTGCTAAACCATTTTTTATTGCATGTGGACCCCTTTCATTCCTACTTGCATATGGACCCCTCTTTTGTTCCTATTTTACTTGTAGCTATTCGATGTTTCAAATTTCCTATCGTATTTTCATATTAGGGATTATATAAAAATTGTCAAAAGTATTTTGTGCATTGTACAAATATAACCAGTTTATTGGATATAAATTTTAAGATCAAATTCGTATGTGAAGCCCCAAGAGTCAAATGGATACCAGTTCAGTTCCACTGATGCAGTGCATAAAGCAGAAGTCTAATGTAAAGTTGGGAACATTGATATTTATAAGATACATGTTGGTTACCATTCTTGCGTTAAATTCCTTAAATGTGCTAGTTTGTTCTTTCCTGATCTTGCTACTATAATGGCCACTCATATTGTTTAGAACTTCTGGCACATCGTCCATAGGTCATCGTATTCTGGTGAGTGCTTAATATTTACTTAACGGTATCTGGGATATAAAAAGGCGGCGAGCTGGCAGAAACATTAGCACGCCGGGTGAAATGCTTACCGGTATTTCGTCTGCCGTTACGTTTTGAGTTCAAATTCCGCCGTGATTGACTTTGCATTTCATCCTTTCGGGGTCGATTAAATAAGTACCAGTTACGCACTGGTTCGATGTAATCGACTTAATCCGTTTATCAGTCCTGTTCGTCCCCTCTGTGTTTGGCGCCTTGTGGGTAGTAAAGAAATAGGTATCTGGGATATAAAGAACATGAATTCCATGAATTTCTGCGACATCGGGAGCCCAAATAGGGACCTCGAAACGTTCAGTGAGTTTTTGTTCACACAGTATAAATAATCATAAAAGGAAAGCAACTTTCAGTATTTCGTTATACTATTGGAGTTAGTCTTGCTAATACCGATGGATTTGGTATTACTCAAGTATAAGAGATTTTGGAGAAAGGGTATAGAAACTGCGAGTTAATATCCCATTCTGTCGAACTTCTTTGATTATTATGCTTTGAAGTTCTTAACCCACTTAATTAGTGGGTTTTTTGCTGCTTTAATTACGGTATTTCCGTGGTGTTTTAATTATTATTGCATGACTGAAGAGAAGTAATATAGTTAACGTAAAATGATAAAATCGGGAATGCTTGTGAGGCAAAGACGATTGCTTTTCATGCATGTGGTTTTGGGATCAGTTTCACTACGTGTCACCTTGGCCAGGTATCTTTTATTATAGCTCCAAATCGACCCTTGCTTTGTGATCGAATTTGGTAGAGGGAAACAGCCTGAAAGTCCATATAAGTATACACACACCACACGTGTGTTTGTGTCTTTATTTTTACGATTGTCTCCTACCCATCGCTTCATGACTGGTATTGACTTGTTTACATCTTCGTAGCTTAGCAGTTCGGCAAACGAATAAGTCGAGAGAAAAAGCACCAAACTTTAAAAAAGCTAATTAAAAAGACGGATTTGTTCGGCTAAAACTCTCAAGGCGGTGCCCCAGCATGGTCGCAGACCAATGTCTGAAACAAGTAAAAGATAAATGGGAAAATATTCGCTGCTTCTGATTAAGGAATCTGCCGTCAGAAACGAAAGAAACAAATGTTGCACAAAAATTTATTTCTAGAAAATCTTCGAATAGATAGCATCCATCTTGGTGTTAAAAACTCCTCAAACTTGGTGACACGGCAGGGTTTTAGGACGAGATGCTGGAATATTTTCGAAAGCATCTATAAAATATCGATACAGGCATGGTCGTGTAGTAAGCCCCAATTCTTAAATGGACTATTAGTCCAAAAATTTGTAAAACTGAAGTAAGAGGTTCATTACCTCGTTTTGTCTTTTTCTGTATTAAAAAAAGAAGAGAATAATGTTTTAGATAAGCAGAAAATCGGCCGGCGCTTTCTGCCTTCTCCCATGAATATCATCCTCATCAATGTCTTAGCCCGCACGCTAATCTGTATCATACCTCTATGGCAAAATTTGTGAAATAAAGCAGTTGGCTTCCGAACAACATTGTCCCGTGTTCAAACCCCTACATGACATCCTGGGCAAGTGTCCTCTATAGCCTCGGACCGACCAAACCATGTGTGTGTGTGTGTGTGTGTGTGTGCACGTGTGTGTTTGTGCTTGCCCACCCCAACCGATTGACAAGCGGTGTTGGTGTGTTTACAAATGATTGAATCAAGTAAATGATTAAAAAAAAAAGAACTAAAAGATGAATATCTTCATGGTATTCATGACTACGTAACATAACATTTCAACTTCTTCAACATGACCAATCAACAATTGGGCAGTTGTGAGATCCTTGATGAAGCAACATCCGCCAGAGATAGACCCAACCCAGCGACATCAAATACCAAGATACAGATACAGAGTGTGGTACCGCCGCATGCCGTATCCTGTTGGCGAGTACAATCAACAAACGTCATGCACTCACATACTCCTTACATATTAAATTCTACGCAACGAGTACATATAGATAAGTCTCGCGGTCTAAATACGGGGTCTATTTTCACAGTAAGGCTAAAATATATTTATTTAGCAAATGAAAGCAGCTTCGTATATGAATTCTGTTCTAATATTTATTTTGCCAGTCTTTCTGTTAATTAATATGCTTAAACGACACAAGACTTCTCTATAAAGATGTTTGAGACTACTTTGCTCAAGTTAATCTCATTCGCTCTCTTTTTCTCTCGCTCTATGTCTCTCTCACTCTCTTTCTTTCTCATTCTCTCTCTCTCTCACTCTCTTACCATCTCTATCTGTGTTCTCGTTGACTTCTCTCTACCAGGTTTGGTAGAATAAGCAGTAATAGAATTCAGTAGGTGAGCATAGAGATTTTATCTTTTTTAATTCATTTTTAATCGGTAGTAGTAGTTACAATATGACTGACATGGTAGTTATCAAACGCTTAACATTTAAAGGCAGCTGGAGAAGTGCCGTGACCGAAACCCTCGACACTTGAGTCACATTGCAACTTCTGCCGATTCAAAACCATATGTATATATACAATAATGCATATAGATATATTTATACACACACACACACCCCGAAAGATACACTCCTCTATATAAACAAATGCGTTTACAGACATACCTATCTATTTAACTGTCTGTATATAAAGATATATATATACACACACACACACACACACACACACACACACACACACACACACAGATACTGAAGTGGTACTCTTTTACTTGTTTCAGTCATATGACTGCGGCCATGCTGGAGCACCGCCTTTAGTCGAGCAAATCGACCCCGGGACTTATTCTTTGTAAGCCCAGTACTTATTCTATCGGTCACTTTTGCCGAACCGCTAAGTGATGGGGACGTAAACACACCAGCATCGGTTGTCAAGCAATGCTAGGGGGGCAAACACAGACACACACACTTATATATATATACATATATGCGACAGGCTTCTTTCAGTTTCCATCTACCAAATCCACTCACAATGTATTTGTCGGCCCGGGGCTATAGCAGAAGACACTTGCCCAAGATGCCACGCAGTGGGACTGAACCCGGAACCATGTGGTTGGTTAGCAAGCTACTTACCACACAGCCACAGATATTGTTTATCTAAGCGCATGCGTGCTTATAGTTTGTGCTATTGTGGTCACGTGATCGAAGTTTTTAGTCTGGTCGCGCCAATTTTCTTTCTGGCTTTACAGTGTAAGCATCGCCGTTCCAATAGCGATGTGCACCAAAGAAGAACAAAGAGCAGTGATCCGATTTCTCTGGTCCCTGACAATTCACTACTGGGCCGAAGTGTGTATGAGTGGATCTAGAAGTTTAAAAGTGGTGGGACAAGCGTAACGCACGAAGAGGGAATTAGACGCCCGTCAGCCTCCACCACTGACGAGAAGATACAGCAAGCTCGAGAGATGGTAATGGTGAACCGGTTCACACAGAAAAAGACAAAACGAGGTAATGAACCTCTTACTTCAGTTTTACAATTTTTGGGACTAATAGTCCATTTAAGAATTGGGGCTTACTACACGACCATGCCTGTGAGTCAATAATAAAGATATGTTACGGCGAAAAGTGCGGATAAATTTTGATTTCCTGTCGTATATATATATATATTATATATATATATATATATGTGTGTGTGTGTGCGTGTGTGTGAGATATTATAGGTAGGTAGATAGATATAGGTATGTGTGTATATATATATATATGTATATATATATAGATATAGATAGATAGATAGCTAGATAGATAGCTAGATAGATATATGTATGAATATATATATATATATATATATATATATATATAGATATATGTATGTATATATGTATGTATTTATATTTATGTGTGCATGCATGTATGTTTGTATGTATATGCGTGTGCTTCTGTTCTTGAATCTGTTTACGTAACGTGTCTACGAATAATACGTAGGTACCTATATGGGCGGAACTTAGAGCTTATCTTCGTAAGCATTTGTTTATTTAGGATTAATGATTTCTTCCATTATTTATTCTATTTAAGATGAATATTGTTTTAAAATGGAAATATATCTTAATGTGTCTACGTAAAAGCCAGAAATATATATGAGAACGGAAATCAGGATATTGTGTGTTTGGATGGTATTACATTTCAATAAAGTTTCATTTTCCAACCACCGACTTGTAATTTCGGCAAAATCATCAAATACATTTCTAATACATATGATAAAGTGATGTATATACGTTGCCAAAATATGCAGAATATTCAATACTGTGCGCAGAAAAATAATTAAAATATTTGTGGCTTGATTACTCATAGAAGCCATTTATTATTTTTTTAAATGAAATTTTGAAACGATATCAATTACTATCATTATTAAAAGGCGGAGAGCTGGCAGGATCGTTGGAACGCCGGGCGGGCGAAATGGCTAGCGGTAATTCGTCTGTATTTATGTTCTGAGTTCAAATTCCGCCGAGGTCGCTGTTGGTTTTCATCCTTTTGGTGTAGATAACTTAAGTAGTACCAGTTGCGTACTGGAGTCGATCTAATCGATTGGCCCCCTTACCCGAAATATCAGACTTTGTGCCTATAGTAGAAAGGATTATAAATAGGCGGTGAGCTGGCAGATTCCTTAGCAACCCGGACGAAATGCTTAACGGTATTTCGTCTGTCGGTGTCGATTAAATAAGTACCAGTTACGCACTGGGGTCGATATAATCGACTTAATCCGTTCGTCTGTCCTTGTTTGTCCTCTCTGTGTTGAGCCCCTTGTGGGCAGTAAAGAAATAGGTATTTCGTCTACCGTTACGTTCTGAGTTCAAATTCCACCGAGGTCGACTTTGCCTTCCATCCTTTCGGGGTCGATTAAAATAAGTACCAGTTACGCACTGGGGTCGATATAATCGACTTAATCCGTTTGTCTGTCCTTGTTTGTCCCTTCTGTGTTTAGCCCCTTGTGGGTAGTAAAGAAATAGGTATTTCGTCTGCCGTTACGTTCTGAGTTCAAATTCTGCCGGTGTTGACTTTGCTTTTCATCCTTTCATGGTCGTCTGCACCGGAGTCAATGTGATCGACTTTAATCCTCTCCCCCAATCTGCCCTTATGGCAAAATTTTGAAATCGTTATTATTATTATTATTATTATTATTATTATTATTATTATTATTATTAGGTGGTTGGCACGCCGGGGAAAAATGATAACCCACATTTCGTCCGTCTTTACGTTCTGAGTACAAATCCCACTGATGTCGACATTGCCTAGGTTTCTGGCCTTGTGCCAAAGTTTGAAATCATTATTATTGAGTACATGCCATCAAAGTCACACTAGAATACATATATACGAATCCCAATATACATATCTTGGCTACCCATCTGATAAGGGTACACCAGGCACATGCCTTACAAAAATATGTGCGCGTCATGATGATCTTATATCAAAATATATAGTGGGGCTCAGTTAGAATTTTCTTCATGTGAGTAGCCCATCCTGCTCACATGGTCTCTGAATAAGGGGTTTTAAGGATGTTGAACAATTATTATTATTATTATTATTACAGATATGTAATATCAAATGTGCCTCTTCTTTCCTATTCTTTCCTTTTTTCTTTTTTTTTTCTATTCGCCAATTGTAAAATTGAAACTTAAAGACTGATGATATCATTCCATCAATGTGTGTACGCTGGTTGCTCTCGTTCATATTTTAGATTTGAATTTCTATAATTTTGAATTTTGATGACTTTTCATTTTGAACTCGACAAAGACAGACTTGCTATCGAAATATCGTTCAACCAATAAAATATTTATTGCAAAGGCATTGCGCTTTTCGTCTCATCTATTTACTTTTGTGAAGAATTACGTCAATCCTTTTAAAATACTATTGTTATAATAATAATCGGGGCTGCAATAAGGGTGAAGCACTTACAGAAAACAGCACTGCTTGGAACCGCTCGAATACTGCGGAAGGTGCTCGAAAATTAAGAAGTGTTACCTTAGTTCACTGGTAGCGAACAGCTGACACCGTAATACATCTTCAGCCTTAGAAGCTGTGCAAAGGCAATAATAATAATAATAATTATTATTATTATTATTATTATTATTATTATTATTTAAAATGTCGCGCAGTATCCAATATCGTGATGTTGTTGATTGAAGATATTGTGTGTCCTGGGGTTTGTACTGTTTGTCAATTCACAACAAAGACCTCAGACAGTACATTACGCAATATGCATGCAGTTTCAAGTTGCGTTGACTTTTGCAGTACACTTAGAGTTTAGGGTATTTCTAAAGTTTCTAGATGTTTAAGCTGCCAGAATCGTTCGTATGCCGGGCGAAAAGTTTAGCGCAATTTCGTCCGTCTTTACGTTCTGATTTGAAATCAAATTCCACTGAGGTCGACTTTGCTTTTCATACTTTCAGGGTCGATAAGATAAGAAAGGTGTTGAGCTTAGGGATCGAAGTAATCGATATATAATCCCTTGAACCTGTTGGCTTTGTGCCAAAATTTTAAATGGATATTTATTTGACATCGATAAGCAATATTTTGTGAGAAATATACTCGACGGTATTGAAGTTGTGCAGGCGTATTAGATGCACCCCGATTTTAGCAGTGCATACTCAGGAATAAAATGTCTGTAACAGAGTAAGGCCTAAGGGAGGCCCAATGTTTTATATACAATATGCAGTAATTTTTTAACATTTCTTTGGAAAAAAGTATCTTATATGCTATCAAACATGTTTGTGTGCGCATGCGTGCGTTCGTGTGTGTATAAACATGTTTAGTAAAACTTTTAAATGAATATTATTTGACATCGATTCGCTTAAATTGTTGCTGGGTTTTTAGAGCTGGATCTCGAGTGTTGTGTTCTGTTCTCCAGGGATCCGGCCAGGATTATAGTTTGTGTAGGCCCTCCATATGCCATATGGTCATGATGGATAAGGGAGTATTTCACAGAGATAACAGCTGTCTAGGACACTGCTCGGAAGGTTTATCCGGGACGCCCCAAGCTGATAACGACAATTCGGGGATGCAGCGACGCGCTGCAACGGCAAACAGACGCACACCTGACAAAAAGAGCAGTAGTTTATGAGCACCGTATTTCATAGCATAGAAGATGCACGAGCGTATGAGGAACACCACCAATTTCAGTAGCACACACACAGACAAAATATTTTTAGTGCATTAAAGCATGTGATATCTGTGAAATACGTGGTATATGTGATATATGGACCAACTTCGCAAATAAGACCTAGGTTGATACTTTGAGATAGTTTCAAAACAAAGAGCGTCAGCTATGCTCTCAAATATGATACACTTATAAACGTTGTACAAACGTTTACTAATGATATTTCGAAATTATATCTAATTAGGCGTAGTGACTGTGAGATAAGTAGCTTGCTTACCAACCACATGGTTCCGGGTTCAGTCCCACTGCGTTGCACCTTGGGCAAGTGTCTTCTACTATAGCCTCGGGCCGACCAAGTCCTTGTGAGTGGATTTGGTAGACGGAGACTGAAAGAAGCCCGTCGTATATATATATATATATATATATATATATATATATGTACGTGTGTGTCTGTGTTTGTCCCCCCAACATCGCTTGACAACCGATGCTGGTGTGTTTACGTCCCCGTAACTTAGCGGTTCGACAAAAGAAGACCGATAGAATATGTACTGGGCTTACAAAGAATAAGTCCTAGGGTCGATTTGCTCAACTAAAGGCGGTGCTCCAGCATGGCACAGTGAAATGACTAAAACAAGTAAAAGAGTAAAAAAGAGTAATTAACATCGATCAGCAATAATTTACTCGTATTTCAATGTTAATTTGAGGAGTAGTTTATATTTATGAAAGGATGAAATTAATATACAGCCTTTTTACCAATTTGCTACTTCCGCTGTACGGCTTTGATGCATTTAACTTCCGTTTATCCGAGCAATTCAATGCTGGTAATAAAGTAACACCAATGGATGTTCAATATGGGGAGAAAGAAGGATTAAGAGAAATGCTTAAGGTGAATTGCGGGTGGTAACAGTAGGGAACTGACGATTCTAAATCTCCAACCAAGGACACAGTAATGGTTCGATACACATTAACACACGTGTCCTTCCTGAGATGCATACTGTGCGAGACCAATTTTTTTAACAGATTACTGATGGGCCAATAATTTTGCATCGCAATCACATGGTCCGCAGATGCGTTTCACTGCTTACCTATCTTGAGCAAAGTATTTTTATCACAGATTGAAAGTCCTTAGATGGAAACGTAATTAAGTAATTAGTAGCTATGTGTCGCTACACACTTTTATATAAATATATAAGATATACAATATATATATATATATATATATCGGTATACACTATTATTATATATATATATATATATATATATATATATATATATATATATATATGTATGTATTATCGTATACACTATCATATATATATATTATATATATATATATATATATATATATATATATATATGCATAAATATATGCATAAGTGCATATATATGTGTGTGGGTGGTATGAGTGTATGTGCACACGCTGGTGTGAGTACGTATGTAAATACATACATACCTACATACACACATATATATATACATATATATATGTGTGTGTGTGTGTGTATCTGCACGCGCTCGTGTGACTACGTATGTACACACATACATATATGCATATATGCATGCACATACACACACATTTTAAGTTTGATACAGGCATTGTAATCCAACGAAGTAAAACCCAATTTATTGAATGAAGTAAATTTTGAAAAGACACCTGAAGAGACACATCTGCACCGAAGGATGCACCGCAACTAGATGTACAGTATCTCACCTGCGAGGGACCGATGCAAGGTGGTCGAAACTATCGTTGTGATTAATAAAGAATTTCGTGAATTCCGTTTTCTTTTTAATATATATAAATACATATATACATACATTTTCAAAATGTAAGAACATGCGATTCGTTGGAGATTTTCTTCCTCCGTCTTTCTTTCTATTGGACTTTCTTGTGTTTATGAAGGAGATCGTTGCTCGAAACGTTAAACCATCTTTCTTCCCTTCCCTGAGCGTGTAATAATACTTCACATGTACCAAGTCCTCGTGTTGTTGTGTTCTTCTTTTTGTTCTTTTCTCTTTTTGGATTTACTACATACATACATATAGACATACATACATATAGACATACATACATATAGACATACATACATATAGACATACATACATATAGACATACATACATATAGACATATATATATATATATATATATAGAGAGAGAGAGAGAGAGAGAGAGAGAGAGAAAGAAAGAGATAGAGAAAAAGAGACAGACAGACAGACAGGTACATATATATAATTCTAATACATGTGTATATTTAAAGAGCTAAAAAACCACTATGTGGTCAGCCATATGCTAGAAGTAGATCACCTGCGATCAAACTAAAAAGTAAAGAATGTTCTCTAGAGGAAAATTCAGCGGACACCAGAACAATATGCGGGCAAGACAGTCTTGCCCGCATATTGTTCTGGTGTCCGCTGAATTTTCCTCTAGAGAACATTCTTTACTTTTTAGTTTGATCGCAGGTGATCTACTTCTAGCATATGGCTGACCACATAGTGGTTTTTAGCCCTTTAAATATACACATGTATTAGAATTTTCTCTGATTTTTCAGATTTTTGTATGCTAGGCTACTGGTTTTAAATTGATATTAATTAAATTAATATTCAATTTATCACCCTCATTATTTAAATGTTATATATATATATATATATATATATATATATATATACCGGAGTAAACACATAAATGTGAAACAAGGTGGAAAAAAGTGTACTCAAATACCAGTGGTAGAGTAATATGCTTTATTTAAAGCAGCAGAAAATTCAACAAAACCTGTTACTCTGAGTTTCACGTTGCCGTTCATCGGACAGTTTTTGCTAGAATAGAACCGCTAGCAAAAACTGTCCGATGAACGGCAACGTGAAACTCAGAGTAACAGGTTTTGTTGAATTTTCTGCTGCTTTAAATAAAGTGTGTGTATAATATATATATATATATATATATATATATATATATATATATATATATATATATATATAAAAACTGTATATAATATAATATTTATTCTCCAATTTGAAGTGATAATTTTAAATATAAGCAAATAACCGAAAAATTATGGGCTTACCTCAGGCTGAATCGAACTCACAAATCGACGCTTTCAGGTTTGTTTATATAATTATATATATATATACACACACACACACGTATATATATATCGACGCTTTCAGGATTGTTTATAAAATTATATATATATATAAATAAAAAGGGGTTTGTATAATTGTGTATAGAGGAATATATTATTCAAAGGAATTCCAACTCTGTTTTTATGTTTTATTTATATTCTTATAATATCAATGTAGGATATAGAATATATAGTATATATTGTCGCGACCTTGAAGCCAGCTTTAATGCAAGAAAGTATACTAGTACCGTAATATTTGATATTCAATATTTCATCTATTCAATAAGACAATCAATACTTCATTTCATTATGCTATATATGCTATATATTCTATATCCTACATTAATATTATAAAGAATATAAATAAAACATAAAAAACAGACAGAGCTGGAATTTCTTTGAATAATATATATATATATATATATATAATATATATATATATATATACCTCGACATACGGAGATTATAATATATACTTGTTTACTTTCGTTTTGTAAACGAGATTAAATTGATGCATTTTGAATTATCAATTAAGCGATGAACGTCAATGCGTATTTCAGTAATCTACTTGTCGTACAATATGTCACTTGTATAACGGTATCGCCAATACACATTACGTAAAAAATGATATATATATGCGTGGTGTAACTGTACGGTATAGTGTTTTATAAGACTATAGAAACTACGAGAGAACATAAAATAATTTGTCTTCGACGGTTAAACTCAAAGTAAATAGAGCAATAGATAATAGTGTGTAAAAATAGTAATCCCTCGACTATCACGGGTGTTACGTTTCAAAACCTCCCACAGAAAGAATTAAAATCTAAAAAAATATAAATACCTATCGGCCATGAAACCCGCGATATACGAAGGTGTCCGCGATATAAATTTACATATATTAGCCAGAAAAATCCGCGATGTATTCAGTGCGCGATAGGTGAACCATGATGTACTTAATGCGCGATAGGTGAACTGCGATATGGCGAGGGGTTACTGTATTGTGTTAAAACCATTCGGTATAAAAAAAGATTAAGTTTTCGAAATTTTCTATCCAAACGATTTGCTTTTCTAATTTTTTTGTAATGTCATTTCGCGCCTATCTTCACCTAAGAACATAATTGTTGGTCAATGACCAAAAGTCTCAGATCAGGAATAAAAGCAGCTAAAATGATGTTTCTCCGAATGATCTCTAGATTAACGTTATTCGACAGTATGCATAATGCATGAATTCTGTGAATGTTTCCATGGCGAGCCGCTACTTCTCCGAATTGAGAGAACTAATCTGTGCTAATCCGTTCGACCGTGGTCGAGACAATGGAATTTACCATGCTACGCCAGACTTCCCGGTCCATCATGGCATTACGGAGGTCCTGTTGCTGGATGCCTGTATCCCTGGAGATTACATCAGGGTAGGAGAGTGTGCGCCCTCTGGTATAGTGAGTAGATGGCTTCCAGAGGAGAAGAGTAGAAATTACCTCTTTTTCAGCTCTACAACAATGTCCAGCAAACTGGACTCTCTTACCTTTCACAAGAGATGACACAGGTGGTAGTTTCCCATATATTTGCATTTTGGTTGGATGGCGCTTCCACGAGTTTAGACGGTCTCATGTAAGCCTGGCAAAATAGACTCTTCATGCCGTGCCAAGCAGCAGGATAACTATGGGCAGGCGGAAAATACGGGATTGTTTTAATCCACGGTCTCAGTTTTAGCCACGCTTGGTTATCCAGCCTGAAAATGTAATTATGTTTGTTTCAGATAAGAGCCTATTGATGAAAAGCCTGAAGATTCTTATACCACGGCCCTGCCAGGTGCTAGAATCCTCAGGTAAACGATGGCTGGATGTATACGTATATGTATGCTTGTGTATATATATTAAAATACAACGGGAAGCTTTATGAAAATAAACAAAAGATGAAGGCAGGTGGAAAACAAACGAACAATTGTATTAGTATGGCGCTCAGGAAATATAAATAAAACAAGTCTTTAACGTTTCAAGCCTACGCTCTTCAACAGAAAGATACACAGAGAGAGAAAAACACAGAAAGAAGGAGAGAAAAAAAATGCGTGCAGTAGCTAACGAATCAACATGGCGATCTGATTTCGGCCAGAGGTCAAAGATCAAACATGAGACGCGAGAGCGAAATAAGGGGAGATAATAGGGTTGATAAAAGGGTTGAGGGACCAGCTAAAAGTGCGTGGGAGGGGTCTGGATGTGTGTATGTATAGGGTTGGTGTATATATTAGTATGTATAAGGGTGTGTGTGTGTGTGTGTGTGTGTGTGTATGAGAGAGTATTAGTGCGTAAGATTGGTCTGGACGTGCGTATGTATGGGGTTGGTGTATGTATTAGTATGTATTAGTACGTATTGGTATGTATAGGTGTGTGTGTGTGTGTGTGTGAGAGTATAAGTGCGTATGCGGGGTCTGGACGTGTGTATGTATAGGGTTGGTGTAAGTATTAGTATGTACTAGTATGTATTAGTACGTATTAGTATGTATTAGTTGGTGTGTGTAATAGTATGGCACATCATATGTGATGTGATGTGTAAAGTCATGTGGTGTAGTGAGGAGAAGAGGGGGAGAAGAGGGGGGAGAGAAGGGGAGGGGAAGAAGAGGGGGATGAGAAGGGGGAGAGGAGAGGATGGGGGAGAAGGAAGGGGATGAGGGGGATGAAGGAGGAAAGAGGGAGAGGGGGAGAGAGAAGGGGAGTGAGGGAGCAGAGGGAAGGGGAAGAGGGAGGGAGAAAGAGGGAAGAAGGGAAGGGGAGTAGGGGTGAAAGGATGAAGGACTGAAGAAGTAGGGGTCGGGGGGAGAAAGGATAGGTGAGGAGGGGGGTGAGGTTAGATGAGGAGGGGGGGAGAGTTGAGACCAAATGGCGTATAAGAGCGAAGAGAGAAGATTAATTCCTGTTCACGGCGCAAACGGGAATCCGGATGGCCTCTGTGTAAGGACAAACCGAACACAGATAGGTGTTGCAAGGAGTGACCGGTGGAGCGGAAATGGCGTGAGACCGGTGTGTCGTTCGCAAGGTGGATGTCACGAAGGTGTTCCGCGAACCGGTCAGCCAAGCGGCGTCCCGTTTGTCCGATGTACAAGGAATTGCAGAGAGAG
>NC_043013.1:51238201-51250701 GCF_006345805.1 Octopus sinensis | reverse complement strand
GCGTCTGTTTTATTGCGGAAGATACATCAAACTTTTCAGTAGTTCGTTTCAGTTTTCCGGCTCTAAATTTAGTCATGTGTATGTATCATTATACACTCTTTAAACAGCGTATGTACAATTCCGGAGGTATTTCATTATGAAATTCCTCTTAATGAAGTTCTCTTGAAAAATCCTTTTGAAGTCTGAAAACGAAGTAAAATATTCCAATTAATATTTAAATCAATTATATGAAGTCAAAATGTAACAATTTTGTTGCGCATCATTTCTACGAATGATATCATTTGAATGGTGCTTATTAAATGCACGACGGTGCTTATTAAACCAGGAGTCCGTTATGTTTCACTGATAAAAACACAGTCAGACGCCTGCATTAGCGCTAACGCAGTAATTACAGCTGTACTTCTAAACGCTCATATGAATCACGTAGTTTATCGCATTAACATATTTATATTAACGCCAGTAACAGCGGCATCGGCAGCTGTAGTAGCAATGATGGCAAAAGCAATAGAGTTGAATGAGATGGAACTCCCTTCAAGCGACGAAGAAAATATTTTAATTACAGCACAGGTGCGTGCGTTACAGTATGGTTAAGAAGGTTTAAGAAGGTAATTTAGCAATCAGTTTATTACAGGATCGATCCCACTGCGCGGGATCCTGAAGCAATTTTGTATAACTTTGTGATTTTCACATTCATTCAGCAATCGCTTTACTACGGGTTCGTTCTCAATGTGCAGCACACTGGGCAATTTCATATGTGTTGCTATGTAGTATGCAGTTAAAAAGTTCATTATGCAATTACAATACTCCGTGGTCGAATCCGAGTCACGGTATTTTCTCTTCGCCAGTGCTTTTCCATCATAACCAGGGTTCGATGAACTGGGAAGTTGGCAGATTCGTTACCATGTTGGGCAAAATGCTTTGCCCCATTTCGTCTCTCTACGTTTTGAGCCCAAATTCCACTGAGGTTGACTGTGCCTTTCATCATTTCGAGGTCGATAAGTTAAGTATTGGGGTCGATCAATGTAATCGACTTAATCCCTCCGCTGAAATTGCTGGCCTTGGGCCAAAATTTGAAACCAATATAATGAATACTTTCTGATATAGGCACAAGGCCCGAAATTTTGAAGAAGAGGCCAAGCCGGTTACATTAGCCCTAGAGCTTGTCTATCATGTAGAAGGAAAAGTCTGCTTCGACAGAGTTTGAACTCAAAACGTAAAGCTGGAAGAAAAACTGCAAAACATTTTGTCCGGCGTGATAACGATTGTTAGCTCGCCGCCTTACAATGAAATGAAATGATCATTTCTGTTAATAGGCAAGGGGGACCCAAAATTGTGAAGGGTGTGGGCTACTTGATTACAGCGACCCCAGTGCTGAACTGATACTTATTTTACCGACCCCCGAAAGAATGAAATGCGTATTCGAGCGCGACGGGATTTGAACTCAGAACGTAAAGCGCAAGGAAATTCTCCTGAACGTTTTGACCGGATTGCTAACGATTCTGCCAGATCACCGCCTTGCAATAAAACGAAATAAGCCTTTCTACTACAGGTACAAGGCCAGAAATTCGGAAGAGAGGAGAGTCGATTACATCGACCCCAGTACAAAACAGGTACTGATTTTATCGACCCCGAAAAGATAAAAAAAATGGTCGACCTCAGCGGAATTTGAACCCAGAACGTAAAGACGGACGAAATGCCGCTAAACATTTTGGCCGCCGCTTTAATAAAATGAAATAATAAACTAAAATAATTATCTCTAAACATTCTCTCTTTAATGTATTTCTGTTGTATTTTCTTTCAATTTGGGAAAAATATTTTATATCCAACATTGTTCAAGTTGTCAGTTACTGCCTGACATTAACGCTGGATTCGTCTTTTAGTACTTGTTTAGAAAATATTTGTCATTACGTCACGTCTGGCGCGTCTGTATTATCTGTTATTTTGACACCTGTTTGTTATATCGAGACAGTTCAGTGATACTTGTATTATATTGCTTTCTGTTAATATGGCTGAACCCTTCCAGAAAGTTCAAACCAGTAACAAAACAGTGAATCGACAAACTCAAATGGAATGCCTGAGTTGACGTCGTGCTGCGGCCTGCATTCCGTTTCAGCCGTCCTGGGTCATTCTTTTGTGTTATCATCGCTGAACACTTTTGCAAGTTCAAACGAGTAGGAAGGCGGTGAATTGGCAGAGTTGGATAGAATGCCTGGCAGTATTTTTTATCTGGTTCTAAGTTCTGCACTCTGAGTTCGAATCCTGTAAGTAGTGCGTCGATTTCTACACCCTCAATAAATTTTCTTTCTTGGAATTAGTTACGTTAAGGGTCTGAGAAACAAAAGTTCCCACCACAGTTCCACTAGTACTCCGTCGATTACGACAACGTGGGTTCCTGTTGATCGTATAAGAAGGTATATTGCTGAAAATATCACGAAATATTTTATAGTATGTTGCTGTAACCTATCTCTAATGGTGACATATATATATATATATATATATTTAAAAAAGGAGATGTGGAACATGAGTTGTGATATATAAAAAAAGGAAATGAAGAAAATGCTGACAAAATAATTTAAGTAAGGGAGAGTGTATTTAATTAGGTGAAAGTTCTTTTTTTAAACAAAAAAAAGAGAAAAATTGGGTTAGAATACAATGTTTATTTTTTGTGAATGAATTCAGTGTATAAGAAAAAAAGTAAGAGTATTTTACAGTGTTCTGTTTCAGAATAAGATATTTAGTAAAAGCGTGTAATATACAGTTTTTTGTGGAAAAGTTCAATGTCAGATTTCAGTGTAGAATAAAAAAAGTAAGAGTTTACCGGTTGCGCATTTGTTATGCTTATCAAAAGATATTTTGAGTGAGATAGAGTTCCTTTCTGATTGATTTTTTTCTCTTATCTGACTTTATGTTGGGTTTGCTGTCTCTTATATGTGAAAAAAGAGGCTCCAGAGTTGTTTAAGATTTGCTTGGTTTCGCGCCTAAAATTTCTTGTGGACAATGGTCAATACAATTTTGATTGGTCATTATAAAGGGGTCACGTGAATGTTTGAATGGAAGTTGGTGTTGGGTTAAGAAAATAGGCTCCAGATATGTTAAAATTTGGCTGGTATCGCGCCTAAAATTTCTTATTGGTCATAATAAAGAGGTCAAGTGAATGTGGTCATAATAGAGAGGTCACGTGAATGTTTAGAATGAATTTTGGTGTAGGTGGTGTATGGAGTTTTCGAAAATAGCGTTGTTGAAAATTCTTATTGTTCAGGCTGGTCAGTAGACGTCATGTGGATATTTTGAATAGCTTTTTAGCGCGTAGTTAAGGAGTGTATTTTATACACATACATACATACATACACATATACATACATACATACATACATACACATATACATACATACATACATACACATATACATACAGGCTGTTCAAAAAGTGTCTCTGCAATATTTTATTGCAAAATAAAATATTTATAAGATGGTATGAGACTACAAAAGAATATATTAGACTTTACAAGTCTTTAAAAAGCTTTAAAGAGGTGTTGAAAGTGTCGTCCTTCATTGTCAATACACAAGTTGACTCTTCTACACGTGTTTTGAAATACATCTTGGAGAGTCTGATGCGGTATGGACCGTGTGAAGGTTATGATTGCGTCTTTTGGCTCATTAATGGTTTTCAGGCGATTCTTGTACACTGTTCCTTTACTTGCTCCCCAGAAAGTAAGTTTGGCTGTGTTAAATCAGGTGATCTTAGTGGCCGAAGTCCTTCCGAAATAATCCGTTCACTGAAAAACTCTTGAAGTAGCACCATGGTGATGCTCGAAGTATGTGATTTAGCTCCATTTTGCTGAAAGTATGAATTATTAATTCCGCTGCCAGTGAGTTGGCCTACAAATGGATAGACACAATTTTAGCAATATCTCTCAGTGTTAATGATGTCTTCAAAAAATATCGGTCCCACAATACGCTTTCTCGAAATTGCTATCCATACTCCATCTTTTCCGGGATGCAGAGGTTGCTCATGCGTCGCGTGTGGATTCTCAATGCTCCAAAATCTTGTGTTTTGCGATTTTGTGTGTCCTGACAGTTGAAACCAAGCCTCATCGGTGTAAAAACACCCATCCAGCACTTCTATGCCTTTTCGGCAACAAAGTTTTGGAACCGATGACAATAATGAAGCCTTTAAGCCTGATCCATAGTCTTCAATTCTTGAATGACCAGCACTTTGTATGGAAAGAAATATAATTTCTTTTTTTTACTGACGTGTGAGCACTTCCGAGGCTGATTTGTTTCATTGCGGAGAGACTTTTTGAACACCCTGTGTGTATGTATGTGTATATATTTATGTGTGCATGTATATATATATATATATATATAGAGAGAGAGAGAGAGAGAGATACGATAAATGAGTTGGATACGCTCAGTAGAGAAAGAACGTATGTCTATTCTCTTAGTATTCTTTGTTTTTTGTTTTATGCAAATATATTTGTAAATATTATATATATATATATATATATATATATATGTATATATATGTGTGTGTGTGTTTATGTCTGTCTACGTGCTTGTTTGTTAGTGCGTATGTGCGTGCGCGTGTAAGCGTGTATGTGTGTGTGTATATGTGTATATAAATACACTTAAACTGAGTTGGGTAGCATGTATTTTAACCAGGCAGCCATGCGCGCACTCTCTCACATACATGTATGTATGTGTTTCTATCTCTCTCTTCCGCTCTCTCCTCCTCCGCACTCTCTATCCTCCCACCCCCTCTACGTCCCTGTATACATGTATATTCACTATCAAAGTATTGGCGTGTATTAACATTACACGAAAATGTCGGCTGACTTTTACAAACAAATACAAATGTTTAGAGTTATGCTGGCGTGTACAAGTCTTATCTCATAAACAAATTCGGTGCAGTTACTGAATCAATAACGTCGACATTGAAACAACCTGACCTTTAACACTAACTTGTATCGTCCATGTGCCACTGTCAATTTTATTTCAAACAATCATAAGTGTCGGCTAACCGTTCGACAGGCTTACATTTAGTTATGTTTCCAGATTGTTCCAGAATTTCTTTACATATGTACTCATGTTTCTATGCATTACACCAACAGATATCATACTGGAGAAAGCTGTTTCTAACAGCTATTTTGGTGATCAAATGTTGAGACCTGAACTTGAGCTGGCAATCTTATATTTACAAATGAATCAAGAAGTTAAGTGATTTTGAGCGCTTTGAACCGATAAGTACGGTTCAGTGGGTGCGAATTCGTTTGGCAATAACTCTGGAAGACACCAAAGTGGGCGGCCATATGGTTTTATGTTTACGGCTGAAAATAACGATGTTTATGCGAATTACCAGCAAACCGTAAACACAAAATGGTCGTCCTTATTGGCACCCTCCAGTTGTATAGTCGAAGGAAATACGCGATCTTTCAAGTGTACACGCAGGACCAAAAGGTTATGATTTTACGTGGAGTATTATGCTTATGAAACTCATTTCAACCGAGAAGTGAAAATAATTGGCAGAGTCAGCTCAAAATCAGATTAATTTTAGAGTACAGCTGTCCTTTAAGATGTACTTGTTTCCAATGACTTCTCAAAATACCTGTGGAATTTCATAAGTTGAAGTGTAAATTAACTCTTATCCGGTACTAACATTCTATGGACGTTCAACTTCTGTGGAGGTTGTCGGGGTCGGGGTTTGCTCCGTAGTAACGTACGGTGTGACTGAGATATTTTATTTTAACGCTTAAAAGGAAGGAAAATGCTTTGACGTTTCGGACACTAGTCTATCGTCAGAAAAATGAGCTAGGTGGGTATGCGGTTTCCTAGGAAGAAATTACGATAGCAAGAAGGATAAAGGGTAAAGATCACGATTGGTCACGAATGACCATGGGATTGCACCTTTAAAGTTAACCTCATAGGCACAAGTCCAGGCCAGGAGGTGTTTAGAAGAGCGGCAGTCACCCGTGCATACCGGCTTCCCAATTTCTGGGCCACAGATGTTATTCCAGGTGAAAGGCAGAGGCTTGGTACCAGTGACGTCACAACACATTTCTACAGCTAAGTGAACTGGGGCAATGCGAAATAATCTTGCTCAAGTACAAAACATACAGCCCGGTCCGGGAATCGAACTCACTACCTCATAGTTATGAGCCCGACGCTCTGACCACTGAGCCATGCACCCTCACTAGGCATATATAGGCCATATATAGGAGGTATTTGCATATATAGGCCAGGGGAAGTTCTATGCATTTATATACGTACATAAATATACTTTAAATTTTTTTGTTGCAAAATATACTTGATACAGTCACTACAACTATAATATTTCTAAAAAGTTAACTAATATTTTTTGTTTCATTCTTCCCGGATCCATTTTATTTGCCCCTCCGCAACTCTTCTAAATGTTTCAACCTCTTACAAACCCTAAACCCTTTGCGCAGCTTCATGGTTTTAAAATCGAAAAAGAGCTTTCATATTATCTGGTTCATGTTTCACTGCTGTGTTACTGCATGTCACTCTGGTACATTAGAACTCAGACTTAATTTTACATAAGAGAAAATGGATCCGCCGTTTGTTTAGTTTTTGTCATGTTTCTACATCAAGTTTCTCAATTGTTCCTCGTAAATTAAAAATTCAAACTTCTTACTCCATCATCGTTTAAGATTTATCTCGGAATGATTATCTCCCTTACGTTAACGACTGTCGCGGCGCTACATGTTCAAGTCGTTGTAGTTATTTCGCTAACATGCCGGACGAAGGGATTTAGCGATGTTCCTTTCGACTTTACGTTCTGTGTTCAAATGTCGCCGGAATCGACTTTGCTTTTCATCTTTTCTAGGTCGATAAAATATAAGAACCTGTTGAAAAGCAAGTAGGGGGTGTCGATGAAGTCCTCGAGCTTCCTGACCTTGTACCAAAATTTGAAATCATTTATAGCTACGTTAATTACAGAATGAAAATCGATTGTGACAATAAAATCGTTAAGAAATATTTATTTCAAATGTTTGCACTGGGCCAGCACAACTGGTACTTATTTTATGAACCCCGAAAGGATGAAAGGCAAAGTCGACCTCGGCGGAATTTGAACTCAGAATGCGAAGACGGACGAAATACTGCTAAACATTTCGCCCATCGTGCTAACTATTCTTCCAGCACACCACTTTAAAATCCTTTTATAAATATTTATTTCTTTATTGCACACAGGGGTCTAAACATAGGAGTCAAACAAGGACAGACAAAAGGATTAAGTCGATTACATCGACTCCAATGCGTAACTGGTACTTATTTAATCGACCCCGAAAGGATGAAAGGTAAAGTCGACCTCAGCGGTATTTGAACTCAGAACGTAAAGACGGACGAAATGCTGTTAAACATTTCGCCAACCGTGATAAACATTCTGCCAGCACGCTACTATAAAATCCGTTTATAAATATCGAGGAGAAAACTGTAGTGGCCACAATTTCGTGACACTCCCGCGTACATTTTCTTTTACAGAATAGATGTACTTAAGACCTTTTACGAAACACAAGTACTTAAGATTTCATGATCTTCAAGTAACGATTACTATTAGAGAATACGTAATGTTTCCCTTCCCAGTTAGAATTGTCTGGTCGTAGGTTGTTACTTGGAATATTCCCAGAATTTTCCTCATTTAAATAATTCTGTGAAATAATTTCGGAATTCGAAATGTTATTCTGTTTCATATTTCTTATTTATGAAAGAGGTGGAGTTTACCATTCTTTAAATATAGAAAAACTACGTCATATATGGAATTGCAGACTGAGATCCATAAGACGGACACTCTTCCCATTTATCTTTTATGTTACATATTTTCTTCTTTCGTTTGTTTCAGCGATTGAACTGTGGCCAATTACCATCAGTATTTATTTATTTAGCTCTATTGTTTGTTTGTTTGATTTTAATCTTCCACAATCTCTATCGTTTTCTTTCACCAAACCGCTAAGTTACAGGGACGTAAAAAAAACGAGAACGAACAGTCGTTCTTATTTTTTACGCTTGTGTTGGGGTCTTTCATACATACACACACATGTATATATTCTTTTCTACTCTAGGCACAAGGCTCGAATTTTTTTTTGGGTGGGGGAGCAGTCTATTAGATCGATCCCAGTACGCAACTGGTACTTATTTAATCGATCCAGAAATGATGAACGGCACAGTCGACCTCGGCGGAATTTGAACTCAGAACGCAGCGGCAGACGAAATACCTACTTCTTTACTACCCACAAGCATTTCGTCTAGCATGCTAATGGCACACACGTGTGTGTATGTATATATATATATATATAATATATATATATACACACACACGAATGAGTTCCACTGCGTTTCCGTTTACCAAATTCACTCACAAGGCACTAGCCAATAAGGGATATAGTACAAGACACTTATGCAGGGTACCGTGCAGTGGGACTAAACTCAAAACTACATTGGTTGCAATGCCAGTCTCTTAACCACAAAATCATGCCTGGATCTTGAATATACTTATTGCTCATGTCCGGCACTTCTGCCCCACAATCCACCTCCGTTCTCTCCTTCTGACAAACCAGATAACTAGCTGCCAACCTCCTTCCTCATTTCCTCTCATGACTCCTATAAAACAACAAGCGTACATATCCCTCTTATCTTCTTCATAAAAGATGGCGATTCTGGAACTTTCGGTATGAACCTGTACAACATAAAAATCTACAATGATAAAATTTTAAGATAAAATTTTTAAAGTTTTGTAAATATTATTTCGCAGTATAGGCGTAAGAGTGGCTGCGTGGTAAATAGCTTGCCTACAAACCACGTGGTTCCGTGTTCAGTCCCACTGCGTGGCACCTTGGGCAAATGATTTCTACTATAGCCTCAGGCCGACCAAAGCCTTGTGAGTGGATTTGGTAGACGGAAACTGAAAGAAGCCCGTCGCATATATATATATATATATAATATATATATATATACACATGTATGTATATGTTTGTGTGTGTATGTTTGAGTGTCTGTGTTTGTCCCCCTAACATTACTTGACAACCGATTCTGGTGTGTTTATGTTCCCGTAACTTAGCGGTTTGGCAAAAGGAGACCGATAGAATAAGTACTAGGCTTACAAAGAATAAGTCCTGGGGTTGATTTGCTCGACTAAAGACGGTGCTCCAGCATGGCCACAGTCAAATGACTGAAACAAGAAAAAGAGTAAGAGAGAATATTTCAGAGACAAAGAAGGCGACGAGCTGGCAAGACTTGAGCAAAACACTTAGCAGCTTTTCGACTGAGTGTAGATTCTGAGTTCAAATTCCGCCGAGGTCGACCTTGCTTTTCTTTCAGGCTCGATAAAATAAGTACCAGCTGCGTAGTGGTTCAAAGCAATCGATTTACATCTTCTCAGGAATCGATGGCCTTGTGCTAAAATTTGAAAACAATATTATGAATACAAATCTGCTTATTTGAAATTATAGAATATTTAGAAATTTTAAAATTATTTTTCGCTAGAAATAGCAAGTTGGCATTTGGCATGTCTTCTCAATTTCTATAGACATCATTCCAGACCAATTATAATCCCGTCTCTTGAATCCTCTAGATTAAAATTCTAGTAAATCTGACATAAGATATAAGTATTAGGGATTGTCATCTAATATGTTTTTTAACAAAATCAGATATTTATTTCTCTCTTCTTCTCCTTCCTCACCACCTCTCTTTGTATCTCTATCGCTCATACTCTCTCTTATCTTCTTACTCTCTCTCTCTCTCTTTGTTCTCTCTCTCTCTCTCTTTGTTCTCTCTCTCTCTCTCTCTCTCTCAATATCAAGTTGATTTTCGATGTTTAGTACTGAGAAGTAATCGGAGGAATGTTCTGGAAGTAGTCGATGGTTGAGGGTATGGGATGGTTTTTAAACTAATTAAATTCAATATATAGGCGCTGGGTTGGCTGTGGGGTAAGTTTTTTGCGTCCCACGTAGGTCCGGGTTCAGTCCCTCTGTGTCGTGGAACTTCGGGAAACTCTCTTCTATAGCCTCAGGCCAACCAAAGACTCGTGATTAGATTTGGTAGACGGAAACTGAAAGTTCGTTGTGTGTGTGTATGTATATATATATATATATATATATATATATATATATATTATACAATTTTATATAGAGATTGTTAACTTGGGCAAGTGTCTTCTACTATAGCCTCGTGCTGACCGAAGCCTTGAGAGTAGATTTGGTGTGTGTGTGTGTGTGTGTATTAATGTATGCATATATATATATATATGTGTGTGTATGTATATATACATACACACACACACACCAAATCTACTCTCAAGGCTTCCGTCAGCACGAGGCTATAGTAGAAGACACTTGCCCGAGGTGCCACGCAGTAGGTCTGAACCCGGAATCATGTGGTTGAGAAACAAGCTTCTTACCACACAGCCTCATCTGCTATAGCTTCGGGCCGACCAAAGTCTTGTGAGATCTCGCAGACGGAAACTGAAAGAAGTCTGTCGAATATATATATGTGTGTATATATATATATATTTTTTTTTTTTTTTGTGTTTGTGTCTGTGTTTGTCCCTCCACCATCGCATGACAACCGATCTTAGTATGTTTACATCTCCATAACTTAGTGGTTCGACAAAAGAAACTTGCAGAATAAGTATCAGGCGTCCGGCGGCGTCTGGAAGCTCGTTATCGAGCTCGAATGTGTGTGGGTCCACGTGTTGTGCGCTCGTAATCGCGCTCGTCGTAGCCACCCGCATGGACATGATGGTCGTGTCGGCACGGAGTCTTCTAGCACGCCCCTTGCCGGAATTTTGCGAGCCTTCATTCCAAGCTGACCGCGTTCTTCACAAACACAAACACTGTGACGAATGCACGCACACCGACTTCGACTGCCTTTACTGCGCAACGGTACCCCCTCCACACTTCATGTAATATATGCCAGCTTTTCATATACAACATGGAGTGATATTTTCGAGGTATTCTTTTTTTTTTAACGAAAATGTTCTTATATACAATCAAATATAAATACGTGCATTTGTTAATATGAAAGCCCCATGACAACTTATTGAACTGGTATCAGTTTCGAGTATCTGAGCTGTTGCACCTCTTTTTACGTAAAGTTGGAAACCTGCAACACACTGTTATCAACAATGTAGAATTTTATAGGTGCAGCACATTTCTGTTTGCAGCAAAAAGCTGTATATGTGCATCAGATTGCAGTCTATAGTATAGCGCTGTGTAGGTGCAGTATAATGCAGGTCATAGCAAACTGCTGCAAAAGTGCAACTGCTTATTGCCTGTGGTGGGAAAACTCTTTCTAGACCGTGGTTTTTTTTCTTTTTATTCAACTCAAGTATTATTTTCTCAGACTTATTGAACGCAATGGCTATACCGACTCCCGCCGCTCGCTATTGTAACCAGCGAAATATCGTGCAACCATCGTAATCAGCAGGGGTTGAACTTCCGGAACAGTATTCAACACAAGAGATCAGGGGGTAGGGGGGAAAATAACCAGAACAAGATATATTTATTATAATTAACGCAAATAACATAATTAAATAAAAACATATGTCGCTTTGCGCGCACACGCACACACTCACATATATGTATATATGTATATATATGTGTGTGTATGTATATATATACGTACATATATGTATATATATACGTACATATATGTATATATGTGTATATACGTATATATATATGTATATGTATATACGTATATATATATATGTGTGTGTGTGTGCATGTATATATATGTATATACGTACATATACATACATACATACATATATGTATACATATATATAAATATATATGTATACATATATAAATATCTATACATATATAAATGTGTATACACACAAATATATATATATGTATATACATATATGTGTATATAGATATATATATATATACGTACATATATATATACACACACATATATACATATATATAAATACATATATTCGTACACACACACACACACATATATATATATATATATATATATATATATATATGAATATATGTATAATTATATATATATATGTGTGTGAATATGTGTGTATATATATATATATATATATATAATGTGTGTGTGTATAGTTTGATTAATGATCAGGAGCAATGTCCAGCTGTGTCAGGCCTGTTTATGTGAGTCACACTGCGCATGTAAACTCCTCCCAGATACCAATAAAATAAACAAAGTTTGCACTAAGGTAAACAACCAGCAACTTTCTTACATACAGCTGTTTAAATCAAACACCAGTTTAATTCGTATCAATGTTATATATTTTATATCTGTTTGTCTGATCACAATTTTAAACGCTTCATCCCCGCCTTCTCAGTGTTTTTTAAATCTACTTTCCTGCGTAGGCAAACCTTACATTTCCTTACATTTAAGGTGCTGAAGTCTCTTGAGAAGTTGCGCATCAAGGGTATAACTATCAGTTGGTATGGCAACGGTTAAAATTACATTATTGATAAATGTATTAGTTATATAAATTCT
>NC_043013.1:51223201-51235701 GCF_006345805.1 Octopus sinensis | reverse complement strand
CCACATGGTCCCGGGTTCAGTCCCACTGCGTGGCACCTTAGGCAAGTGTCTTCTACTATACCCTCGGCCCGACCAAAGCCTTGTGAGTGGATTTAGTAGACGGAAACTGAAAGAAGCCCGTCGTATATATGTATATATGTATATGCGTGTGTGTGTTCGTGTGTCTGAGTTTGTCCCCCTAGCATTGCATGACAACCGATGTTTATGTCCCCGTTATCTAGCGGTTCGGCAAAAGAGACCGATAGAATAAGTACTGGGCTTACAAAAGAATAAGTCCCGGGGTCGAGTTGCTCGATTAAAGGTGGTGCTACAGCATGGCCGCAGTCAAATGCCTGAAACAAGTAAAGGAGTAAAGAGTATATATATATTTATGTGTGTGTTGTGACTTTGTTTCTGTCAACACATCACCGCTTGAAAACCGGTGTTAATATGTTTACGTCCTCGTGACTTAGCGGTTCGACACCAGGTGTCGATGGAATAAGTACGAGACTTCAAAAGAAAGTAAAATATAAATCCTGGGGTAGATTTTTTTGACTAAAACTCTTCAAAGCTGTGCCCCAGTATGGCCGCAGTTAAATGACTAAAATAACAGAAAAGAATAATAGTAGTAGTAGTAGTAGTAGTAGTAATAGTGGTGGTGACACTGGTAGTAGTAATATTAGTAGTGGTGGGGGTGGTAGTAGTAGTCGCAATAGTAGTATCGGTGGGGGAGGTAGTGGTGCTGTTTTTGTTGGTGGTGTTTTTGTTGGTAGTAGTAGTAGTAGTAGTAGTAGTAGCAGTAGTATTAGTAAAGAGATAAATTAGGAGAGATATATTTGCAAATGGGATTTTTTGATACGTTCAGATGAATATGATGCGAGATTGGCGCCTCTTTCCATTGAAACAGAGGAGTTTTACCTGTTCTGGAAGCAGACCACACTGCCTGCCTCCAACGCATGTCAAATTAAGACAAATATCTTAACAGACATTTCTGCAGACTTTGAATAACAAAACAACCTGATGTAGAACAAGCTTCAATTGGATTTCTGCTACGTGCACGCATTTCACTTACAGTTATGCTTTGTGTGTGTGTGTGTGTGTGTGTGTGTGTATGTGTCTGTCTGTCTGTCTGTGGGTCTTTGAGTATCTGTGCGTGTTTGTGTATCTGTATAAATATGTACAACACATATATATACACACACACACACATATATATGCATCCTCAAATACGTGTATCTATGTATGTGTATATATGTCATATATATATATATATATATATATACACGTATGCATGCATATATATATATATATATATATATATATATATATACACGTATGCATGCATATATATATATATATATATATACATATATATATACATATACACACATCATTCATATTTAAATGTTTATGAAACACAAAAAAAACATACAAATAAAAACATATATATATGTGTGTGTGCATTTGTATATCTATATATATGTATATATACATACATATATAGAGAGAGAGATATATGTACATATATATATAGATAGATATAAATATATATACACACATATAGGAAGGAAGGAAGCACTCCGTCGGTTACGACGACGAGGGTTCCGGTTGATCCGAATCAACGGAACAGCCTGCTCGTGAAATTAACGTGTAAGTGGCTAAGCACTCCACAGACACGTGTACCCTTAACGTAGTTCTCAGGGATATTCAGCGTGACACAGAGAGTGACAACGCCGGCCCTTTGAAATACAGGTACAACAGAAACAGGAAGTAAGAGTGAGAGAAAGTTGTGGTGAAAGAGTACAGCAGGGATCACCACCATCCCTGCCGGAGCCTCGTGGAGCTTTAGGTGTTTTCGTTCAATAAACACTCACAACGCCCGGTCTGGGAATCGAAACCGCGATCCTAAGACCGCGAGTCCGCTGCCCTAACCACTGGGCCATTGCGCCTCCACATACACACATACACACATATATTGTATGTAGCTCTACACACAAACATACATACTCGCACAAATACGGTGATAAACGCATAAAGCGGGTATAAATATTGACTGCAAAGATAATAAATACCGATATATACAAACTTCTACACATAACTATATACACATTGATGCGATAAGAAATAACAAAACTGCTGGTTAGTACTTAAAGAAAAAAAACACACACACATTTCTACAGCAACGAACGCAAAATGTTATAAGAGTATTACAACCATAATAACAATCACGACAATAGTAGCAACATCAGCCACAATAACAATTACAGCATCGACAACTTCAGGAGCATCTCTAAATAATATATACTTTGTATTATCACTAAAATGAAAGAACTGCAACAAAATAACAGCTGTAAGCATAAAATAAACAACAGAAGTAGCAGTCACAGTTAGAATAACAACAACATATTAACAGAGAAACTTGCTTTAGACACTTAACAATCTTTAGTACTATTACTTAAGATTGTATAGAAATGGTTTTGTTTTTGCTTTTTTTTTTCAACAATTTTATTGTCGGAAAATAGTAGGTGCGCGCACCTTCCGCATCCCCAACTCTTGCTCTCTCGTTCTCTATGTGTGTACATAAGTGGTTGTTTGTTAAAATTGTTCACTGAGATACACTTGTTAAATATACAGTTTTAAAGTAGTGAACAAGGGAGACTAACTCCACTGATGTGAACAGAATCTTCCAGATAGAATTAAGACAGCGAACGCTTGTTCCTGTGATGCATGCTGGCACATGCTAAATGCGCAGCCTGTCTCGTTTATCTTAATACAAAAATCGCAGAGTAAGGAATAAGATTTCTAATTCACCGGTCACACACATACACATACTCTTTTACTTGTTTCAGTCATATGACTGCGGCCACGCTGGAGTACCGCCTTTAGTCGAGCAAATCGATCCCAGGACTTATTCTTTTGTAAGCCTAGTACTTATTCTATCGGTTTTTTTTGCCGAACCACTAGCTTACGTGGACGTAAACACACCAGCATCGGTTGTAAAGTGATGTTGGGGAGACAAACAGACACAAACACACACACATAAATATATATATATATATACATATATACGACGGGCTTCTTTCAGTTTCCGTCTACCAAATCCACTCACAAGGCTTTGGTCGGCCCGAGGCTATAGTAGAAGACACTTGCCCAATGTGCCACGCAGTGGGACTGAACCCGGAACCATGTGGTTGGTAAGCAAGCTACTTACCACACAGCCACTCCGTTAAATGTAATTGTTAAATGTACAAATAAACGGTGGACAGCAAGTTACGTCCTTCTGATGTGCACAGGCAGGTTTGAAATACACTTGTTAAACATGCTGCGGATTAGTTCACCAGATATACAGTGTAATTGGCACTCCGTCGGTGACGACGACGAGTGTTCCAGTTAATCCGATAAACCGAAGAACCTGCACGTGAAATTAACGTGCACGTGGCTGAGCACTCCACAAGCACGTGTACGAAGAACATTTTTGTGAAGTTGAACATATCTGGCCACCACAGTTCCCAGATCTCAATATTATTGAACAATTATGGTTCAATAATATATATATATATACGTCGTGTATATATATATATATATATATATATATATATATATATATATATATATATATGTGTGTGTGTGTGTGTGTATGTGTGTCTGTGTTTGTCCCCCCAACATCACTTGACAACCGATCTTGCTGTATTTACGTCCCCGTAACTTAGCGATTCGGCAAAAGAGAGCGAATAAATAAGTACTAGGCTTACAAAGAATAAACTCTGGGATCGGTTTATTCGACTAACGTAGGGGCTACAGCATCATGGCCGCAGTCAAATAGCTGAAACAAATAAAAATAAAAGAATATATATACGTAGGCGCAGGAGTGGCTGTGTGGTAAGTAGCTTGATTAACAACCACATGGTTCCGGGTTCAGTCCCACTGCTTGGCACCTTGGGCAAGTGTCTTCTACTATAGCCTCGGCCCACCAAAGCCTTGTGAGTGGATTTGGTAGACGGAAAATGAAAGAAGCCCGTCGTATTAATGTATATATGTGTTCGTGTGTCTGTGCTTGTCCCCCTAGTATTGCTTGACAACCGATGCTGGTGTGTTTATGTCCCCGTCACTTAGCGGTTCGGCAAAAGAGACCGATAGAATAAGTACTGGGCTTACAAAGAATAAGTCCCGGGGTTGATTTGCTTGACTAAAGGCGGTGCTCCAGCATCGCCGCAGTCAAATGACTGAAACGAGTAAAAGAGTATATATATATATATATATATATATATATATTATATATAAATATATATATATATATATATAAATAAAGAGAGAGAGAGAGAGAGAGAGGCAGCCGTATGCAATGTGTTGCCAAAAGGAAAACTTTAATTTTCACTAAACATGACAAGGGTGTAAGAACATTTATAAGTCTTCAGGCAGTCCAGGGCGACAACAGAAAATAATTGTCTAACGTACCACCACAGAGTGGTGCAGAACCCAGGATCATGTGGCTGGGAAGGGAACAATTTGATCTCATAACCAACACATATTGAAACACGGCAGCTCTTGTCCTCTGGCCATCGACCAATTGTAGACACAGAAGTATGGTAACATAGTTTTGCCCACAAGCATCTCTACTTATATTCTATAAGAAGACGGTGAATTGCATCTGTAGTGGTATATCCTTTGATATACCACTAAACGTTACCAATATATATATACGTGTGTGTGTGTGTAAAGCGAGAGAGAGAGAGAGACTCGGTCGGAGGATCGCTGTTTCGATTCCCAGACCGGACGTTTTATGTGTTTATTGAGCGAAAACACCTAAAAGCTCCTTGAAAAGGGCAACGTTTTATATATATATATAAAGAAAATCCTTTATAAACAAACGTAGAAGCGCTGAGCTAGTTACTTTACAGAAAATAAAGGAAACTCGAATGCAGAATAGCTGTAAAAACAATTTAGAAAATCGGGTAGAAACCCTAGAAAACGAGAAAGAGTAGCCCGTGCCTCTCAAATTCCGGCTGAAAGCTCTGTACCTTTATGCAATCTCTGACTAAGTATAACTATATGCGTGTGTTTGTGTGTGTGTACATTTTATTTAGTCAGCCATGGTCATACACGTTTAACGGGTCGACATCTATCATACGTGCATGCATGTATGCATATATGTACTGTTTTGTATACATGTATGTATGTTTGTTTTTATACATGTATGCATGCATTTGTGTATATTTATTTGTATGTATGTCTGCATTTATGTATGTATGGATGCACCAGTTCAGTGAATAAGCAGAACTGTTAGATATTGCTTTGCAGTATTGCATCCAATTCTCAAACCTGACCTCCTGCTGTCGAAAAATACCAAACAAACAAACTTCAAAGCGTAAGACTTATGTCAGAAGTTGTAATCGACGGTTAGAATCAGCAATGGAATTAGAGCTCCCTTGGGTTGATCGAAAGATCGACTACCGACACCATATTCCATGATACAGCATGGCTACGAAAGAGAACACTGCTGACATATTGGTAATTTAATAATAGACTTTTAGGTTTTTGCTTAAAAATGTTAAACTGTGCACCAACCACCAAGTTTGATATATATTTTTTTAAGTATATCTGCAAGACACATTTGCTTGGATAAACCTGGTTATCATGCAGGGTGGGCTGATTGAGTATTCGCTGAGTAAGGGCAAAGGAGAGCAGCAACAAGAAGAAGAAGAAGAATAACAATAACAAAATTGCCAGTAACAACAACCATGTTCTTGTGAAACTCTTTCAAAGATGCGAACTGTGCAGTAAAGATGGAAAACTGTTGTAAAGCGATAGATGCAACCGTATATTCTACAGTTTAAATCAGTAGACTATATCAAATGCAGTCTGCTGATGTCAAAAAAAAAAAATTGTTGATAACAGAAATATGCAGACTGAACAAATGCAAGGTACAGAAGACGAAAGCTGCAATAAGATGAAATGAGAAACAGTCGGCTCTGTTGCACCATTAGCAACTGCAACTATGTCAGCCATTACAATTTTGAAATGAAACATTCATAAGTAGATGTTGGCATGACAACAAATTGAACGAGCTGCATCTATGTACGGTAGCTGTGTTTTAGTAGCAGGTGTTATGCGGAGTCTGCAATAATTATACTGCACATTCAGCAAGGACTTGCAACGTCGTTCTTCTCTTAGTGCATTAACCATAGTAACCGAGTGATAGTGATTGATGCAGCCGTTGCAATGCACAGTGTGCAGCAAGAGTTATCGATGCTAGAGTCTCTGTGTAATGTTATTGGCAACTACAGTTGCAACACGATTTTGCAAGTGATGCAGTCGTAGCAGTAAAACTACCAACAAACAGAGATGTTATTATTACCAACCAGAGTAGATATTACCATAGCAACAGCAAGCAGCTGCAGTGACAGTGGCCAGGACTAATCGTATCTCTCCATTGCGGTTTCAAATCCCGTCGGTTCAACAGTATTCTTTATTACCCCCGTTGTAACTTTTATGAATAAAGACTAAAGATATTCTCAGTAGTAACAATTCACTGCAACCTTCTGGTTAGCCAAAATACCTGTCATATACTGGGGTACAACAGTCCACTTTGTGCCTTCTGGCAAAATAAATGCACACATTTCATCGAAGCTCTTCCAATTATGGTCTCCCTTCTAGTTCAGGGTGTTTAGCCCCAGGTCAAGCAGACTAATGTTGCTGTTGCAATTTTTGTTTATCCTCAGGCTGGCCGTGATCCAAAGCTCTCCAGATGTGGCCAGCTCGTCTTTAATTCAGACATGGTATATGCAAGACTAAATTATTTAACATGTTCTAAATGTGTCCATGTGATATAAGACAAATTCGGCTGTTATTTCTAGCACGACAAATGACCACATAGTTTCTTTGTTGGCATATTTTTGGAAATACTTGGCAGATGTGGTCACGGTTGTTATTGTTGTTGTTGTTGTGGTGGTGAGATGGTCTCGGTGGTAGTGGTGAGGCTGTTTGTGACTATCGGGGTGATGGTTATAATTGTGGTGGTTGGAAGTGGTTTTCGTGGTCGGGGTAGTGGTGGAGATGGCGACGGTGGCAGCTGTGGTGGAGGAGGAGATGGCGGCGACGGTGGCGGAAGTAGTGTTGGTGGTGGTGGTGGCTGAGGTAGTGGTGGCAGTGATGGTGGCAGTGGTAAGAATCGTGTTGCGGTGGTGGTGCTGGTGGAGGTAGCTTATATAGTGGTGATGGTAGTGGTGGTAGTTAAATTGTTTCGGTTGTGGTTTTGGTGGTGGCGATTGTGGTTGTGGTGTTAGTAGCGTTGATAGTGCTGGTTGTAGTTATAGTTGTTGTGGGGTTAGTAATAGCGGCGGTGATAAGTGTCAAGGAGGGAATAGTAGTGGAAGTAGGGGGAGGAGAGTGTTACTGCTGTCGTGGTGGCGGAGATGATGGTGGTGTCATTATGGTGGTTGTGGTGTTGCAACTATTGTCGTGGGGGAAATGTTATCATGATGCTGTAGTTGTCTTCTTCTTCTTTACCTTCTTCTTTACCTTCTTCTTCTTTACCTTCTTCTTCTTCTTCTTTACCTTCTTCTTCTTCTTCCTTATCTTCTCCTTCTTATTTTTCTTCTTCTTTACCTTCTTCTTCTTCTTTATCTTCTCCTTCTTTTTCTTCTTCTTCTTCTTCCGATCAGGAATCACGCCATTAGCCACAAAGAATAATCTCTAATTCGAGCCTACCCTCAGCTACTAAGAGTACGTGTGGCAACTTGAAGATCCACCCACCACACGTGATAGAGCGGCGGTTACACGGGTGCGAAAGCTACGTTGTTATCCTCATTCCGTAAACGGTGGCTTTTAACAGGTGGAGAGCTGAACCATCCTGGGGTACAGAGGATTCGCAATCTAGACTAGGGTCTGAAAGTGGGTTACACCATGGTTCCTCTGCCTTGTGGCAGAAGTAGGAAGAAAGAGTGAGAGAATGTTGTGGTGAAAGAGTGCAGCGGGGTTCATCACCAGCCTCGCGGGCCTTAGGTGTTTTTGCTCAATAAACACTCACAATACCCGGTCTGGGAATCGAAACCGCGTTCTTGCGACTGCGAGTCCGCTGCCCTAACTACTGGGCCATTGTGCCTCCACTGTTGTTGCTGTTGCGGTGCTGGTGATGGTGGTAGTGATGGTGGTGGTGGGAGTTAGTGGTGGTAGTAGTAGTAGTTGTGAAGTTAGAAGTAGTCGTGGTGGACGTGCTGGTAGTGTTGGTGGTAGTAGTAGTAGTAGTAGTAGTAGTATTGGTTTAAAAACCACATGACTAATAAAAACAACCATAACTGCAATCAATGTCAGTATCGATTGTTGTTCCATTGTTCTTGTTTAGCCCCAGGAAAGACTTAATCCAGATGTTTAATCAAGTAGTCTCATCCGTGACCGTCCCCTCCGCTCCACAGTATTTAGAACAATGTTACTTTTCTATTTTAAGAGAAGAGGTACGATATGAATGGCATTTGACTGCTATTTCTAGCAAGTTAGGCTAAAGACGCCCTCATGGACTCAGATCAACCTCCATCATAACATACTCCAACTAGTTTAAAAATAAAGTGGAGCGGGTCACGGCTGGAATGATTTAGATAAGTGATAAGCGTATTGGATCAGGACAAACCTAGGGCTACATAGTCCTCTTCCTCCGCCTCCAATATTTCTCTTCCTCCTCCTACTACTACTAGTACTACCTACCATTACTCCTACTCCGAAGAACACAAGGTCAGCTTAGCTTTTCCTCCTTCTGTGATCGATAAATAAAGTACCTGTTTTGGGCAGTGATTGGTTTGAGCGTTCGGCAGGCTACTTTGAGGTGTTAGTTAATTGTTCCAGTTCAATAAGTTATGAGTTCAAATCCTACCATAGCCTGCGTGCGGAGTGGACCTAATCTGTCATCCGGTTTAATAGCAGCTCTTCACACTTTGTGTGCCTTAAGTGGGGCGCACTCGGTCACAAATATTCATGTTAGGGTTCCAGCTTGAGGACAACTTCCTCGTTTCTCTCTCTCTCTCTCTCTCACTAGAATTGAGTTCCCTGCGAAGTGTTATGTGCACACCTAATTCTTGGCTCAAAGAAAAATATTACTAAATTATGTAAGCTTTTAACATTTCAAAACCTTCAACCAATATGTTACATTAGAGAGTGTGGTTGCTTTATTGAGCTAATATATTTTCATATGATGTCGCGTGGCGTAGTAGTTCGAGTGTTGGGCTCTCGATTATAAGGTCAGGCGTTCGATTCCGCAACCGGGTGGTACGTTGTGTTCTTACGCAAGACATAATTTTACGTTTGTCCTATGTGATCTGTAAAAAAATAATGCTTGCTAATGAGTGATGCTCTCTACTCCTCACCCCAGCGTACACATTCATGCCATCACGTGTGCCGCGCTCTGCAATCCACACCACTCACCAGCTGCCACATCCATGATGCTTCACCAGGTCCGTAATTAAAAGAGCGTGTTTAGACCGCTTCTGACTACATAAGCACCTAAAACAATGAAAGAATGATAAGTGGGCTGACAGACCTCACTCGCTTGCGAGTGACGGCTAAAATATACTTTTGCACTGTTAAGAACATGTTCACTTGTTGGATGTTAATAGAAAATCTCTCTATATATAAACGGCAGTTTGTCTGTGTGTGTTTCTGTGTGTCTGTTAGCTTGTACCCTCACCCTGACCACAGCTTTTAACCGATTCTGATGAAACTTGACACACACATAGCCCAATGTCATAATTCAAAACTAACGCAGCGAAAATTTTGAAAAGTTCCCCCAGTTCTGAAAAAAATCGATAAATTCGACATGGGGTAGAGAATCAGAAACACAAACCACAGACTGTCTAGGGGACGCAACTCGACCTTTTTAACTAAAAAAAATTTACCATCATTTTTTTTCCATTTTTTGGTTATAACTCTCTAAAAATGCTTTATAGTTATTTCCCTTACAAACCCGAGCAACGCCGGGCGATACTGCTAGTAGTATCTAAAACATATAAAGATAAAATCGTAAATTTTCTTTTTCGCTTTCATTTTAGTTTCCTTTTCAACATGTGGAAGAAATACTGTGCATATTTCCTTCACAAGATGTCCAAAATAGGAGGATCAGGAAGAAATCTAAACCGTATTCTAACTTGTTGGTCCTTATCGGGTAAAACGAACAAGAACTTCCTGAAATCAATTAAAATACACTAGAACCTCACGGTACGAGTGCCTCATTGTACGAGTAATTTGCTGTACGAGCCGAGACCCGTACGAATTTATGTCTTGAAGTACGAGCGGAAATCCGCAGTACGAGCACACAGACCGTCCCCTCTTTAAGGTAATTCAGTTAATAAAACCAGTTTACATATTTCTTTTACATCCTCATTTTTATAATTGTCATTTTACTTGTAACTACACCTTTGTGCTTTAAAACCAATAAAAAATTATTTTTGTGTGGGTTTTCGAGGGCTGCAACGGATTAATTATATTTTAGTCGTGGTGAAAATTGTTGTGGGGTTAGTAATGGCGGCGGTGATAGTCTCAAGGAGGGAATAGTAGTGGAAGTAGGGGTAGGAGTGTGTTACTGCTGTCGTGGTGGTGGTGGTGGTGGTGGTGGTGGTGGCGGTGATGATGGTGGTGGAAATAGATTTGTAAAACGAGTAAATCTTAAGACGAGCTCGGTCATGGAAGGAATTGAACTCGTACTGCGAGGTATCACTGTACTAACACTTGTATACACAGCTTTAAGGAAAGATAAAGAAAAACCAAAAAAAAAAAGAGAAAACAACAGAAAACGAATATGTGAGCATAGGTATAGCTGTGTGGTTAAGAAGTTCACTTTGTAACCACGTAGTTTTAGGTTCAGTCCCACTACGCGGTACCTTTGGCCAAAGTCTTCTGTTAGTCCCCGATTATATCAAATGACTCGTGAGTGAATTTACTGAACGGAAACTGTGCGGAAGCTCGACATATATTAGGTGGGGGTCTATCTGTGTCTCTGTGCATGTGGAAGAGTTTCTTTGTATATGTTCTCCCAGCGATTCATCACTGGTGTTGGCTTGTTTACCTCCCTGCGTCTTTGTAGTTCGGTGAAAGAAACCGATAGAGTTAGTACCTGGCTTCAAAAAGTAAAGTTCCCGGGACAACTGGATTGACAAAATCTTTCAGTGTCCCAGCATGGCCACAGTTCTTTGACTGAAACAAATCTATATATAAAAAAGTTAAGTACAGTAGTCCCTCGCCACATCAGTTTTGCATTTACAATAATATATATATATATATATATATACAAATTATAAAAATAATTAAATATATATATATATATTTCTTATATAAATTCAGTAAAAATTTAGATTCAGTTGAATATGGTACTTAAGTTAAAGGCACCAGAATTATATATTATCTATATAGTTCAAAATGGGGTGATTATAATCAAAATAAGGAGCAAGGATATCCAGAGGTAATGCAGTACGATTCTGTCAAGCAACTCCATTTAATTGAACAATACTTGCATTGTTCAATTAAATGGAGTCGCATGAAACGATCGTACTGCATTACCTCTGGATATCTTTGCTCCTTATTTTGATATATATATATATATATATATATATATATATATATATATTTATATGTATGTATGTATGTATTATGTATGTACACGCACACACACACAATATAGTACTTCGCGAATTTTCACCTATCTGGGGAGATTCTGGAGCGTAACACCCGCAATAGTCGAGGGATTACTGTAGATACTGCTTTGTCCATAACACAGCTGGAATTGATTTTTCCATGGCGTTGATACTAGAGCTACTTATATTTAAGGAATATGCCGTATTATTTCCTGGAATGGATGAAATCAGTGGCGGACTGGTTAGGTTGCCAACTTTCCCGATGGCAAATGTGCCCCTGCGCCATTAGAATCCATACATGGGTGCCCATGTTAGTATCTAAGGGGCCTGTCCCTTCAAGCTTGATAATTTTTTATTTACTCCTGGAAGAATGCATTATTTCATCCTGGTTGTGTTTGTAGACAGTCGAAAAGAATACTTTTAACAAAAAAAAAATAATAATAATAAATGATAGCATTGTTGTTGCAGGTGGACCTCCCTGTAGTTGTGAGGGGCCCCCTTAGTCTCCTGGCAACACGCAGTCCGCCTCTGGATGAAATGTACCGTATAAATTTTAATATAATCATGAAGTCTTCCACTGTTGGTTAGGTATCTTGGCTGGAATGGCAAAGTAACTGAAACATACTGAAATATCAAGATTTCGCCACCAGAAATATTCACGTATGGGGGTTCTCTATCCCTGCTTACTTTATAATATATTTTGACTTACTTTACCAACTTAGTAGCCAGGTAGTTTTAACCACGTTGTTTTAACAATTACCCTTTAAATCTTAAGAGAGTCTTGCAGATTGCATTCCGTCCTCAAGATCCCATTGCTTGCTTCAGCCGGGTTAGTATGTAACCTGTTGCTCCACCAAGAGGTATTATGCTAAATGTGTACCTTGGGTATTGGATTTGAACACTCTTTAT
>NC_043013.1:51208201-51218201 GCF_006345805.1 Octopus sinensis | reverse complement strand
AACCCTGTCATCCGGAGGCAAACTTCTTACCACACAGCCACGCCTATATATGTTTGTATATTCTAGTATAGAAATGCAAACACACACAGGCAGGAAGACAGTCAGACAATCAGATTAGAAAGAAACAAATACAACAGAAATAATGAAACATAAGACAAAGTTTAGGATGAGTCAGACAGATGGCAAATACAGAGATAACGCCATTTCTTCATATATACATACATACACACACATACATATACATATATATATATATTTGTATATTATATATTTTATGGAATTGTCTTTTCTCTATTCTTCTATGTCTGTAGCTGTGTTTCGCGTGTGTCTGTAAACATGAGTATGTTTGTGTATGCGTGACTGTAGGGTGTAGAATTGTCTTCAACAATTTGTATATCACGATTTCTATATATCCATGTATATTTAGTTTTCTCTGTGTTATATGAACGTCCATCTATCTAGCGTCCACACACACACACACACACAAATGTATGTATATATTTTTATTTCTACATGTATGTATGTGTACATATATATATATTTATGTATATATGTTTATATTTATATATTTATATGTATGTATGTGTATATATTATATATATATTTATATGTATGTATGTGTATATATATATATATATTTATATGTATGTATGTGTATATATATATATATATTTATATGTATGCATGTGTACATATATATATTTATTTGTATGTATATGTGTATATTTATATATATGTATATATATATATATATATGTATGTGTGTATATATGTGTGTGGAGGTGCAATGGCTCAGTGGTTAGGGCAGCGTAATCGCGTTAGTGGGATCCCGGTTTCGATTCCCATTGTGAGTGTTTATTGGGCGAAAACACCTAAAGCTCCCCCGAGGCTCCGGCAGAGAGGGTGACGAACCCTGCTGTACTGTTTCTCTCACTCTTTCTTCCTGTTTCTGTTGTACCTGTATTTTCAAAGGACCAGCCTTGTCACACACTCTGTCACGCTGAATCTCCCCAAGGACATGAAACCAATGATAGCTTTAATACACAAATAAAGAAATTTCATCCCCAATGTGGTCTTATGCACTCACTCTCGTCGTTCGACGTTAACGTATATATATATAATATATATATATATAACAGAGATGTACTTGCATATCCAGTGACTTGAGCTGAGATCGTGTGCTGGAATGAAAACAATTGCAGCATGGAAGGTGTTTATAAGCCATTTAAGAAACACACAAAGCCGTTAGATTCACTTCAACATTTAAATTAAATTTGTTAAAATATTTTCGTTGCTTTGAGACCGCGACCTGTTCACTGACAAAGCTTCGTGCTGCATCTCCCATATATATTATATATATATATATATATATATATATATATATATATATATATATATATACTTGCTTGGAATAATTAACACGTACTCACCCATATAAACACACTGACAAATATTGTTACCCATGTGATGTTTACTTTGGCAGTTATATACAAGGCACCACTGTGCATAAGATGATGTTCTACGTTTGAAGTCTTCTATTTCACTAAGAAGTACATTATCCTCCAATATGGACCTAATCTCAAATAAAAGCCCGAACTTGTCTCAACTTGCCGGCACCGTCAATAGCAAACCTCAGTGTAATGTATTGTTTTGTTTTGTTTTTCCACTTTAAAAACTTCAGGCAAAGACATCACTAAATAAATTTCAAGATAGACAATTTTCTTAATTCTTATCAAAAAGGAACCAACCTATAGATCAAAATCAAAGGGTTTTACGATTTTAAAATCTCCGATCCTTTTCGCTTATTCGTTAGAGCGTCAGAAAAAATATCTTCGGATTTATTTCCCGCTCCTTAATTGTTGCGTTCAAATTCAGCTGAAGTCAGCTTTGCCTTTCATATTTTTAGCATCGATCTCATAAATTATAGGGGTCGAAAGTATCAGCTAATTCCCGCCTTTCACAAGTTTCAGACATCGGGGTTATACTAAAAACTTTTTTTACCCCAATGATGAGTGCTTAAAATTGATTGCACGAAACACTTAGGCATTATAGAATGATTCTTTTTACAACAATCCAGTTTTAAGAGTTTATAAATTTCATACATATGGATATTGAGCACTTCTCTGTGGTTTTGATGTAAATACTGACATGTAATAATAATCATATATATATGTGTGTGTATGCGTCGGCCTGTGTGTGTGTTATAGCGTGTGCATATATCTCTGTAAATAAGTGATGCTTCCACGTTGCTGATATACACCATACAAAGACAATATAAATATCTTTATATAATTCTCCAGTGACTCTATTGTGAACAAAGAGTTAAATGTCCCTCTGGGTTTCTCTTCAAAATAAAATATTCGTTATAGCTTCATATTATTAGAATATTCCTCAATCCAACGTTACATAACAATATATTTACAATTGTCTTGGAGATGGATTCGCTACAGAATTCTTGTTTTATTGCTAATTTATTCCTCTTATAATGATAAGTTATTGATGTTGACGAATTGATTTTGTATTAATGCAAGTTTTTGTAATTATCTGTATAAACATTATACATCCCTGTGTGTATTTATATATGCATTGTTGTTCATATTTTTGTTTTTAATTTTAAATTTCCGTTAATAGAAGCCAATCTATACATTCATTTAGGCATAGATCTATGTATATATGTATGCAATTCAGTATCTAATCACCTACGTATGTGCATATTAATGGATGGATTGATATATATATATATATATATATATATATATATATATATATATATATATATATCGTGGCATTCCTTGGTTACGACAACGAAGGTTCCAGTTAATCCGATCAACAGAACAGCCTGCTCGTGAAATTAACGTGCAAGTGGCTGAGTACTCTACAGACACGTGACCCTTAACATAGTTCTCGGGGATATTCAGCGTGACACAGAGGGTGACAAGGCTGGCCCTTTGAAATACAGGTGCAACAGAAACAGGAAGAAAGTGAGAGAAAGTTGCGGTGGAAGATTACAGTAGGGTTCGCCACCACCGCCTGCCGGAGCCGCGTGGATATTTAAGTCTTTTCGCTCAATAAACACTCACAACACCCGGTCTGGGAATCGAGAGCACGATTCTACGACCGCGAGTTTGCTGCCCTAACCACTGGGCCATTGCGCCTCAATATACCTATATGTATTTTTAGTATTCATATATTGTTATATAATATATTGACAGTTTGGACAATCCTTATTTTGTCTTAACTAAACCCGTATATCTATGTGTTAATCGTAGTCTGCCTGATTTGATCTTTTTCCATTCTATCCTCTATACTTAATCTAACGCTTCAGGTTCGACTTGAACACTTGTACGCTATCTATGTGCTTCGTAAGAAAATTATAAACATATATAAACACACACACACACACACACATATATATATTTATGCGAAGATGAGAGAGAGAGAGAAATAGTTTGACAGACAGGCAGATTGATAGACAGGCAGATTGATAGGCAGGCAGACTGAGAGACAGACAGACAGGTAGACAGACAGACAGGTAGATTGACAGATAGGCAGACTGATAGACAGACAGACAGATACATACATACATACATACATACATACATAAGCTGGCTAGTATGTATTGTGTAGCTCCAATAATAATAGGCATGATGATGCAAATTCCTTATCAATGTCCTCTTTCTCTCTTTTCTAACCACATTGGTGTCCAGAGGGAGTCTGATTGCCACATCAAAAAGTCTTTTCCTATATATATGTAGATATATACATATACATACATATATACAGGTATATAAATATATATATATACATACAAACATACATATATATGAGTATATATATGTATATGTGTATACAGATAAATAGACAGACAGACAAAATAAACAGATAGATAGATAGATAGATAGATAGATAGATATGTGCCTGTTTATGCGTGTATATGAATTTCTGCAACTGGTTATGTGTTACTCGATAATATTATGTCAGAACTATGAAAACGCTGTACGCTCCAAACCAATTAACATTTTGACCTGTTATAAACCGCCGGCACATACAATTCGGTTTCTGCTTTCAACAAGATAAAATATACTTTAAGACACCGAAACCATTTTTTGATAAGTCGAATGCTTGAAGAGCTTTCACAACTTCGATAAATCTGCCATCCACCCGCTAGAAGATTGCTTAGGAAACTTCTAATGTTATACCTCTGTTCAAAATGAACGACCGCACATCACTTGTCAATTATTGTCCAATCACACTTACAATATGGCCATATTCTTTTCTGCTGTAAGCACAAGGCCTGATATTTTGGGGAGGGGTTCAGTCGATTAGATCGATCCCAGCACACAACTGGTACTTTATCGATCTCGAAAGGATGAAAGGCAAAGTCGACCTCGGTGGAATTTGAACTCAGAACGTAAAGTCAGACGAAATACCGCTAAGCATTCACCTGGCGTGCCAACTTTTTCTGCCAGGTCGCCGCCTTAAGCAATATAACTATATTGTGAGGACCCTGTGTCAGAAAGACCCTTGGAATTTCTGAAACTCTCATGGCCTTATTCAACTCTCACACTTTGGATTTACTCTCAGCTGTAACTGATGTGGCGAACACATAGTATTTCTTGGAGACATTCGAATCAAATTTGGTCGATGTCGTTTTTCTTTCTTTTTCTTTTATTTGTTCCAGTCATTTGACTGTAGTCATGTTGGAGCACCGCCTTTAGTCAAGCAAATCTACCCCAGAACTTATTCTTTCTAAGCCTAGTACTTATTCTGTCGATCCGTCTTGCCGAACCGCTAAGTGACGGGGACGTAAACACACCACCATCGGTTGTCAAGTGATGTCGGGGGAACAAACACAGACACACAAACATATACATACATATATATATATATATATATAAAAATATACGACGGACTTCTTTCAGTTTCCGTCTACCAAATCCACTCACAAGGCTTTGGTCTGCCCGAAGCTATAGTAGAAGACACTTGCCCAAGGTGCCACGCAGTGGGACTGAACCCGGAACCATTGGATTGGGAAGCAAGCTTCTTCCCACACAGCAATATATATATATATATATATATATATATATATGCAAGTATGTAAATGTCTGTGCATATGTGCGTGTGTCTGTTGTGTGTGTTGTGTGTATTGTGTGTGGTTGTGTATGAGTATACATAAATACACACACAGAAAGATAAAGAGAGATTTTCATTTGCACTTTCTTATACACTTCGATATTGTCATATAGAGAGACAGGCAGATACGCATATGTATACACACAGCCACAAAACCTGGCATTTGCACAGCTTATAGACTATCATTCACACGCACACACACACATAGTTATAAATATATATATATATATATATATAATATATATATATATATATATACACGTGTGTGTGTGGTGTGTGTGTGCACGTGCGTTCGTGTCTGTGTGTGCGTGTGCATTTATACATGTATGCAGACAAACGCTCATGCACAAATATATATTCTTGGCAAGTGAGAGAATCATTGGAAACGAATAAGAAAGTGCAATAGAATTCCTTATTATTAGCTCATTAAAGAATTATGGATAACTCACTTGATCTGAAATACGTCTATGAATGTAAAATGTAGCACAAAGAAAAGAAGGCAAAGAGGAAGGCGAAAAAATGGAGGTTCTCTCGTCCTAAGAGCATCAGCAAAACACGAAGAGGTTTAACTGAAATATATGTGTGCACTCATTAGTAATCCTTGTTTGGCGAACTGACTTCCGCTGAATATCATATAATTGCTTTCAAAGCTAGCATTACTGTATAAGCTAATGTGTTTTCATTTCCTGTTGTTTTCTAAACAGAGAGAATGACAGTAACGTAAAAACAATGTCAGCCATATTGAACTCTACTTTCACTTTCAATATCTCGTTCTTTCTGTCATTCCTCTTTTCCCTATCTCTTTCTTGATTTCCTTTTACCTTTCTACTAGGATGTTCACAAGACGACATGTACACGAACTCTCTCTCTCACACACACGAACACACACACACGAACACACGTATTTACATATATGCATTATGAATGTGTGTGTGTATATATATGTATTTGTACGTTCATTATACTCTAAAATCCTCTCCTCGACTTATCATTTTGAATTTTTATCTTTATTTCTACACTACACACTTTCCTCTTTTCTCAATTTTCTGCTTACATCCCTCCTGTCTTACATCCTTCCATCTTCTATTTCTTTTCCTCCTCTATCTTTCACATTTCTTCACCTTCTTCTTTTTTCTCCACCCACCACCTTTTTTGTACTACATATATTCCTCTTCCAATTCTTTCTCATCTAATTTATACAATTTTTTCTTAAAATCTTCTTAAATTTTGTTTCTCTGTCTCATCTGTCTTCTCATTTACCTTCGTATTTGTCGACATTTCCTCGTTTCTACTCCAGTTTTTAAGATTTTCTCTTTCATGCTTTGGGTTCCTTATATTTCGTTTCGGTTTTTACTTCACTCACGTCCACAATCCTTATTTTCAGTTCCCATCTCTAGTATTTTTCTGTGATTGCATCTTACACATTTTGCTTTTTATAAATTATCTCCTTACCATATCTGAAACTGGTATCTTCTCTATTTTCTCCATCCTCTCTTATCCTACTTTTCTTTTCTTCTTCATCTACGCTTCTCTCCTCTTCCTTTTTACTTTCTTTTTTCATCTTTTATTATCTCCCCTTTCTGGTATATTTTTACTCATTATTAGAGTGATTTATACAGATGCATCTCCATTTTGAAATTTTATTCTTAAAGAAGTCAGCTTTGTCTTTTGTCTCTCCAGGTTCGATAAGATAAAGTACCAGTCAAATACTGGTGTCAATGTAATCGATCTTTATCCCGGCCTTCGTAAACATAAATTAGAATCCATTATTAAACCTGGGTAAGGCTCAGTAATTGATTGCTGTTTTATTTATTTATTTATTTGGTGTTTTCGTCCGAGAGTTTCGCACCAACGTATCTGTCTATGTATATGTGTGTATATATATATATATATGTATATATATACACACATACATACATAGGGATAATTCACAAAAAAAAACAAAAGACGAAGACAGGTAGTGTAGACAACAAACAGATATCTTAGTATAACGATCGGAAAGTGAAAAAGTCTTTAACGTTTCGAGCCTACGCTCTTCCACAGAAAGGAACGCAGAAAGAAACAAGGAGAGAAAATAAAGAATGTGTAGTGGCTACCGATCTATCATCCACACACACACACACATATATATATATATATATATATATATATATATATATATAAATTGACAGAATGAGATAAAAAAATCCAAGGTAGTAAATAGATTTCAACACATTTAGCAAGAAAAGGTCTTAGTTGTTTCCAGGGTGTTTTATATATCTGGGCAAAAGACAACATTTTTTATGCCAATATGCCGAAAAATAGACTTTACATTGTCTAACCACATACAATGCCCTTGTTTATAATCGTTTATAATTTTCACCTTAACAACTATATCAATATGCTGGCCACTGATAAAACATTTTTGAAAACTATTATCCTTGTACTAGAAGTGTATTATCTATATATATATATATATATATATATATATAGTGTGTGTGTGTGTGTGGCACTCCATCGGTTGCGACGACGAGGGTTCCAGTTCAACAGAGGGTTCCGATCAACAGAACAGCGAGCACGTGAGTGACTGAGCACTCCACAGACGTGTACCCTTAACGTAGTTCTCGGGGATATTCAGCGTGAGAAGGCTGGCCCTTTGAATTACGGGCACAATAGAAACGGGGAAAAAGAGTGAGAGAAAGTTGTGGTGGAAGAGTACAGTAGGGTTCACCAGCAGCCCCTGCCGGAGCATCGTGGAGCTTTTAGGTGTTTTCGCTCATAAACACTCAAAACGCCCGGTCTGGGAATCGAGAGCGCGATCCTACGACCACGGGTCCGCTGCTCTAACCACTGGGTCATTGCACCTCCACAATATATACAGTATATACTTTATATACTTATGCAATATATGTACTATTATAAGGCGGCGAGCTGGCAGAAATGTTAGCACGCCGGGCGAAATGCTTAGCGGTATTTCGTCTGCCGCTACGATCTGAGTTTAAATTGCCTTTCATACATTCGGGGTCGATTAAATAAGTACGAGTTACGCACTGGGGTCGATATAATCGACTTAATCCGTTTGTCTGTCCTTGTTTGTCCCCTCTGTGTTTAGCCCCTTGTGAGTAGTAAAGAAATAGGTATTTCATCTGCCTTTCATCCTTTTGGGGTCGATAAATTAAGTACTATAATTACCAGTTGCGTACAGGGGGTCGATCTAATCGACTGACCCTCTCACCAAAAATTTCGGGTCTTGTGCCTAGAGTAGGAAAAAATATATATATCATGATAGGGCGGCGAGCTGGCAGAAACGTTAGCACGCCGGGCGAAATGCGTAGCCGTATTTCGTCCGTCTTTATGTTCTGAGTTCAAATTCCGCCGAGGTCGACTTTGCCTTTCATCCTTCCGCGGTCGATAAACTAATTACCAGTAACTCCCTAGGGTCGATGGAATCGGCTTAAACCCTTTGTCTGTCCTTGTTTGTTCCCTCGATGTTTAGCCCCAGTGGGCAATAAATAAATATGTATATACTATTATTTTTACTATTAACAAAACAATGTACTTTTAGAATATATTCGTATAATGCGCATATTTTGAGCAGAAATATTTTGTGCAACTTTGCTATTTTAGCAGAGACAATTCTAATTTAAGAGATTCTTTAATATTGCAGCACGAAGGAATTTGTTTGAATCAGCAACGGCGAGATTCTAAACTCTGGGTTACTTTAAAATTACTTACACTGAGTGTTGCTCTTAATTTTGTTGTTGGTGGTGTTTTTTCTCGTTGTGGTTGCGCCTTGTTGCTCTTGTTATTTCTGTTATTCTCTTTGCTGTTGTTTCCATTGTTTTTGTTGCTGCTATTGTTGTCGTTTTTCTTTTTCTCTTTTTCTACTGTGGCTGTCGTTCGTGTTATTGCGTCTGCTATTGTTTTTACTATTCAAGACGGTGAGGTGGCAGAATCGTTAGTACGCCAGGCAAAATGCTAACTAGCATTTCGTCCGTCTTTACTTTCTGAGTTCAAATTCCGCCGAGGTCGATTTTGCCTTTCATCCTTTCGGGGTCAATAAATTAAGTACCAGTAGCACGTTGTGTAAGGAAGATTTGACTACCTTGTCTTACGGCCCTATTGTAACCGACACGGACACACACAAAGAGAACTTTCGCGTCGACTTACAGATGACAGGCAGTTACATGTGCCTCTAAATTAGGGGTACCACACAATCTAATCTACTGGCCCCTCCCCCCAAAATTTCGGGCCTTCTGCCTAGATCAGAAAAGAATGTTCGAGGCGGCGAGCTGGCTGAATCGTTAGCACGCTAGGCAAAATGCCAAGTGGCATTTCGTCCGTCTTTACGTGTTCTGAGTTCAAATTCCGCCGAGGTCGACTTTGTCTTTCATCTTTCCAGGGTCGATGAAATAAGTACCAGTTTAGCAATGGAATCGATGTAATTGATTAGTCTTCCTCCCCCAATATGTCGGGCTTTGTACCTATAGTAGGCAGTATTATTACTATCATTGTTGTTGTTCACGTTGTTATTTCTAATCCTGTTGTTGTTGTTGTTGTTGATTTTGCTTCTATTAGTGTTGTTCTTGCTACTATTGTTGTTATCGCTGCTGATGTTTCCGTCGTCGTAATCACCCTCGTTCTTTTGCTGTTTGTGTTTTTTATAATTATACTTGTTATAAGTGCGCGTCCTCAGTCAAGCGAACCTATTGTCATAAGTGTTCCAACCATGGACAGCCAGCCTTAACAATTACGAAAAAAACGCGTTGTTAAATGTATCTCTCTTTATTTAAAATGGTAGCACATTGTGTAAGGAAGATTTGACTGTTTCTTACGGCCCTATTGTAGCACACAAGGACACACACAGCGAGAAACTTCGCGCCGACCT
>NC_043013.1:51195701-51203201 GCF_006345805.1 Octopus sinensis | reverse complement strand
TGCACTCAAGTAAGCAAATATGTGCAAAAGAAGATAGAAAATGTCATACTCCAATGCAAAAGGGAGGATAAGATATTCCTTAATTGGAGCCGAATTAAACCGTTACAAACTGCCACTCAGAGGTTTTACGTAAGTATCCATCTGACATTTGTGATGATACAAACTAGCGATGAACGCTGATGTGAAACTGAGTAACAGGTTATGAATGTTTTCTTGGCTTAAATAAATAAAATGTATTTAATTAGATAGAATCCGGACTCTGGCCAGAAACTGGTGAGAAGCCAAGGTCAACGATACAATTGTGCAGCCATATCGGATTTCAGATTCAAACTAACCTCCCCTCGTTTAATCGTGAAGACTGACCATTATTCAGTTAACAGGATTCCGTTGGCTTCGAGCTATAGTGGCTGAAAGACCCTGAACTAAGTTGCACAGAAAATTATTCCCGGTTACATATGCAACTGTTCATACCCAGTGCAGCAGGAATACGTAAAGTTCATCGTAACTATAAAAATCGGCTGTTTGAAATACCGTGAAATGAAAGGAAATAAATTGTAAAAATAAACCAGTCTGCATATTATCTATCATTATATTTACTTCATGCATACACGTACACAGATACATACATTCATACATACACACACACGCATATATATATATATATATAATAATAATAATAGAGAACATTATTCCAAACTTACAGGGAAAAATTCAATTTAGTAATTATATAGTTTTATTTATTATTTTATACTTAACTTAATTTTGACATACGTTTTTTGTATATATCTAATTTTTTCTATATGGTATAATTTAATTATATCATTGTTATTTCATTGTTGAATTGATAAAAGGTTGTTCCTTCTCTAATTCATATGTGTGTGTGTGTGTGTGTGCAGCTTAGATGGTCAGGTAGTCTCTTACGTATGTGTAATATCAGAATTCCGAAGAAAGTTCTCTTCGGCCACTTCCCAACAGGAAGGTCAGCTGGAAACGATGCAACAGACCCCTTTCTTCCTGGGAGAACAAAGCATTAGATTGCAGGCCCTGGCACCAGTCCTGCTTTTCGTCAGTGTAAAAGTTTCAGCAAAATTGACTCCAGCATGTATGTGTGTGTGTGTGTGTTTGACCCAGCCCACCAGCACTTGACAACCGATGCTGGTGTGTTTCCGAACCCGTAACTTAGCGGTTCGGCCTTAGGAACCGATAGAATAAGTACTAGGCTTGCAAAGAATAATTCCTGGGGTCGATTTTTTCCTCTAAAACAAAGCGGTGCCCTACCATAGCAGCAGTCAAACGACTGAAACACGTAAAAGAGTTGAAATAATGAGATTCGTTTTGTCCCCTAAAATGTGTTCCTTTTGACCCCTTAATGGCTGATATTTGCGTTTGTGATCATGATATTTGCTTTTCAGATCACTGCAAGAGCAGTGGGGACGCATCATAATCATGAGTTGAGAGGAATTCTTTCAGGTTCGAATAAGTCATCTCCGGAAACCTGGGTGTTTCGTCCATCATCCTTATACAACCCTTATTCAGGGACCTTTTATGCGGTGTGTTTACTTCCCCGTAACCTAGCGGTTCGGCAAAATACACAGATAGAACAAGTACTAGGCTTACAAAGAATAAATTCTGGGGTCGATTTGTTCCACTAAAAGTCAATGCTCCAGCATGACCGCTTTCATGACTGAAACAAATAAAAGAAAAAAACAATAAAAAATAACATAAACGCACACACTTTGTTGCATATGTACCCAGGTTTATACCCAGAACTTGGTGAGTTTAAAATCGAAGATTATCTAGAAATCATGCAATATTCTGAGATTTCTACATTTGTTTGTTTCAATAAGAGAATTCTTATTTTAGAAACTTTAAAATCTTCAAAATCGATTTATAAGCCAGTTGTGTACACAAACATACTTAGAACATATATACACATGAACATATATCCGCACTTAATGAAACACACATATACATAGACACACATACAAAATCACTCACACACTCTGATAATGCTCACAAATAATTAATATATATATGTGTGTGTGTGTGTGTATTTATGTGTATATATTCATATACATACAGCTATATACATTAATTATTAGTATGCAATATATATATATATATATATACACACACACAATATAAATGCGTATACATATATATATATATATATATATATAAGTATTTACATAGACTCATTTATAAAGTAAATATATATTTAAACGTACATATATATAGAGAGAGAGCGATAGATATATTTATACATACATATACATGCATATACGTGTGTGTATATGTATATTTACACACACCACACATATATGTATATATGCATATATTTAAATATATAAAAATGTACTTGCATATATGCATATACATATCATGAATAAGAACATATATGAATACATTAATATCTTTGAATTCATATATATATATATATAATATATATATACACATATATATGTATATATATATATATATGTATATATATACACATATATATGTATATATATACACATATATATGTACATATATACACACATATCTACATATATATACATATATGTATATATATGCATATATATATATGCATATATATATATACACATATATATGTACATATATACACACATATGTACATATACACACATATGTACATATACACATATATATGTACATATATACACACATATGTACATATATACACATATATGTATATATATATGCATATATATATGTATATACACATATATGTATATATACACACATGTATGTATACACATATATGTATATATATATATATATACACGTATGTATATATGTATATACTACATATACACGTACATATATAAGTGCATTCACAAACAAAAATACACACACACACACACACCTGTATAGTATACAGTTCGGTATGGTACAAATATTTATGATTACGTTGATTAATATTTCATATGAAAACTGCTACCTCAGTTCTGTTTCTGTCTTTCACCTGCTGCTTTTTCTACCATTGTTGTATTTCACTTTGACCTCCCACTCTTGTCTACATCATTAAATTTTATAAAACTCTTGAAAAACCAATAATAAAAGACCTCAACCAAGCTCTAGACGGTAAACACAATTCCGATTACGTCATTTCTCTTTCGCTCTCCTCTCTCTGGAACCGAAGCGCTGTGCGGCTCTGTCTTGGAAATTCTTGTAAATATTATTATCTTGCTAACTCGACAGGTTAATAATAAATTATTGATCTCCCATTTAGTGAAGTAACAAACAAGTAGTTATTTACTTCTGGAAGAGAAATGTAGTGAAATAATAAAAATAATAATAATAATAATGATGATGATGATGATGATGATGATGATGACGCCGCCGCCGCCAGTGTCGAACATAAAGGTTATCCGTATTGTCATCGGCGCATTGGGTTCAATACCACCCAATCTGAAAACCTTAGAAATACCCTACAATCTAGATGTATTGCAAAAGTCGGTATTACTTGGAACTGCAGGCATATTGCGTAAAGTACTCTCTGTCTGAGGTCCTTGTTGTGATTTGACAAACAGTACAAACCTCTGATGGACACAAATCTACAATCAACAACCTCACGATATTGTACACTGTGCGACGTCTATAATAATAATAATAATAATAATAAAGGGTACATCAGGCACATACATCACAACCATATGTGCGCGCGACATGGTGTTCTGATGTCAAGATAAACAGCGCATGACCTTGCAGATGGGTCCCAGTTAGAATTTTCTTCAGGTCGAGTAGCTCATCCCGCTCAAAAGATCCCTGAATAAGGATTGTTTAAGAATGATGGACCAAACACCCATGTTTCCAGAGTTGAATTATTCAAATCTCTAAGAATTCCTCTCAACACATGATTACGACGCTCCCCCATTACTCTTGCTCGTAATAAGAAGTGCACATATCAGCCACCAAGGGGTGAAAAGGAACACATTTTAGGGGACAAAACAAATCTCATTTTTTCAGTTTCGGAAGGCGGTGAGCAGAAAGAATCGGGAGTCAGACAAAAGGCTTCTCAGCAATTGTTTGAACCTTTAGATTCTGAATTCAAATCCCGCTGAAGTCAGTTTTGACCATCTTTTCGCGGTCGATAAAATAAAATATAAATCAAGTATCAGTCAATAAAATCGATTCACCTCATCCGCCTAAAATTGCTGGCTCTGAGCCAAACTTTGGAGCAGATAAGTTGTCGAACGGTAAAGTCGTTAGCGCACCGGAGAAAATGATTTAAAGAATTTTGGTTCTTACCTTCTGAGTTCAAATGCCGCTGAGATCAACCATGCTTTCATTTTTTCTTTCTTTTGTTTTTTGAGCTGATGAAATAAAAATACCAACTGATTACTAGGGTTCTATGTAGTCTATTACCATTTCCCCGATACTTGTCGACCTATGAAGCCATTTAAGGTGGCAAGCTGGCTTTATCATTAGCACATCGGACAAAATGCTCGGCAGGATTTCTTCCGGCACTTTACGTTCTGATTTCAAATTCTGACTCCATCATTTTCAGTCTGACATCCTCTTGGGAGTTCATAAAATGTGGTCGATATAGCGGTCAAATATTGGGGTCGATATAACAGAGAAACATCCTCCCATTAAAATTCCTCTCCTTGAGTCAAAATTTGAAACTATCATTGTAGATTCAACTGGGAATCGAAACCCGATTGCAGCCTTTAACTCTGAAGTATATATATTGCAATGAATTAATAAACCAATATCAAAATCCAAAATGGCGGTATTCAGAAAATTGTTAGTTATCTGCAAAAGTAATACAAAAATTGCTGATAAAAGATAACACAATAAATATACTATAACTACCTATATGTCATAAATGATGAAAAAAATGTCCTTAATGCTGTTTTTCCTTTTTTTTTTACCAGTGGGTGAAAGAACGGAAGAGATTAGATGCCGAGTAAAATATTAGTACGGATTATGAATTCCAAATAATACATTATGAGAAAGATTATTCTTCAAAGACTCACTTTAATGTCGACGCCATGTATACATTTGGGTAGCTGACGATCTAATACGCAAATACTTGAAATGTTCTCATGAAAAGTTTTTCATAGGATTTTGGAGAAAGTTTAAGAATGTTTGATATTACACCAAAATTATATAATAAAAAACCTGGCAATAACACTTTCGAATATTGAAAGTTTTACCAAATCTGACCAAGAAAATTTAGGTTTCATAAAAAATATAAAAAGTCTTGAAAAAATGTTTTATGTATATTTAAGTATTTTGAAAGCTAAATAGCTCGTTTTAATTTTTTTTAACTTCTATTTGCAAGCGTGCAAATGTAGAGATTAGTGCGTTGTTTTCTTCATATATTTTTCAATAAGTAATTGCTAATGTTGCTTTATAAACTTAGGATAGGCAGAAATGAAAACTAAGCCATTTACTTGACTTTTCCAGGACATTTTAGAAGAAATGAAACTAGATCTCGGAGTTTGCTAGTAAGAAACTTACCACTTACTTTTATATAAGTGTATAAATGTGAAAATTTATCACCATTTAAAAGTAGATGTTGCGCTAGAGTACACAATACTGCAATATTTACCATGAGAAAAACTCTCATATGGTTTTGTGTTGCATACAAGCACTTTAATAAGCCCACTAGCCTTTAGCGACATCAGTGCCTGATTGGGCTCTGTGATTCTATACTCATCGCTGGTGGAGTAGTTACTGCTATTACCAACAGTCGGGTATCTACGATTAAAGAAAGTCAAAGAAGGCGGAAATCACGTGATTTCTGACAACTGTGCAACCTCACTTGTTAAACGTACAACACATCTGCTTCAATGAGCAGTTTTCTTGATGCTTAGATTTCACTAAACGAGGAAGATGCCGTTGCCTGCATCTCGTTAAGTGTGCAAGATATCGGGAACTTACATCTTGTTAGATGCGTAATTTTTCTGATGTTTACAACACGCTAGATATGCATCATCTCTCTTGTTAAATGTGCAGTATTTCTGATGTTTATATCTCGTTACAGTACCACTGTTGTCTGTATCTTTTTAAGTGTGTAGGGTGCATACATTTTGATAAATGTGCAATTTATGTACAGCTTGCATCGCATTAGGTATGCTGCATCTATGATGCATATCTCTTATGAAATGTGCAAAACACATACATCTCGTTAAATGTGCAGTATTACTAATGGATAAAGCGCATCAAATGTGCAGCACCTGCTACCAGCATCTAGTAAATTGCTGTAATTCTGATGTGTCTAACTTGGTATAAATACCGCATGTTCGCTGCTAACATCTAATTAAATGTGCAGCTCTGCCTTCATCCTTCCAAGGTCAATAACATTAAATACCAACCAAATAGAAGGGGCGGGGGTAGAGACTACCCACCCTCACTTAAAATGACTGCATTCTTTTCTACTAAAATTAGAAATAATCCTTTCTACTAAAGGCACAAGGCCTGACATTTGGGGGGAGGGGGATAGTCGTTACATCGACACCAGTGTTCGCCTCGTACTTACTGTATCGACCCCAAAAGGATGAAGGCAAAGTCAACCTCGGCGGAATTTGAACTCAGAACGTAAAGACGGACAAAATGCTGGGCAGCATTTTGCCCGGCGTGCTAACGATTCTACTAGCTGACCATCCTAACCAAAATTAGAAATAATAGCAATATTCATTATTAATATTATCATTATTATTATTATTATTATTATTATTATTATTAAGCTTGTACATAAGGTGGTGAGCTGACAGAATTGATAGCACGCCAAGCAAAATGCTTTACGTTTTGAGTTTAAATTCCACCAAGGTCGACTTTGTCTTTCATCCTTTCGGGGACGATAAAGTAAGCACCAGCTAAGAACTTCGGTCGATGTAATTGACATACCACTTCCCCAAAAATTGCAGGCCTTGTGCTAAAATTTGAAACTGTTATTAAGCTAGTACATGGAAATTTAATTAGCAGGGATTTTTTATCTTGAAGATTGGTGACGAGTCAAGTGGAAATCTCAAGCATCTTCCTGGAGGTTTTCTTCAAGCATCTTTCTGCAGAGTAAAGAATGGTATTTTTCTGCTGGTCGACAATGCGAATTTCAGATCCAAACTCTTTCAGTCTTTTACGTAGCATTTTGGGTGCCAAGTACACCAATTATTACAGTAATAATTGTTGCCTTGGTCTCCCACAGTCTCCTCAGCTCTCTGGATCGATTCTGATCTTTTTCATTTTTTTCCAATTACTTTTGTATCGACTCTGCTATCACAGGAAATTGCAACAATCTATGACCTTACACTGTTTGTATATTTCGTCCTTTATAATCTGGTCTTCTTGCTTCAATCGTAAGGTCAGTAATATTATGTTAGCATTATTATTATTAATATTGCCCAGTAGTCTTGTTTTTATAACGTGCTTTCACTACACTACTGAACGCAGATCTGTTTTCCTTGGGTATGTGCTGTGGTTTGCTGTGATGTTCTTGTGGTTACTCTATTGAAAGTGTTTTACGTA
>NC_043013.1:51168201-51190701 GCF_006345805.1 Octopus sinensis | reverse complement strand
GTGTACAATTCAAGCCGTATAGCATTCAACGTCAATAAAATACGCACACATATATATTTATAATTTAGTGTGAGTGATTGTGTATAAGTATGAATAAATGTATATATACATACATATTTATATACACCCACAGGCACGCACACACACACATGTATATATAAATGTATAGACACATAAACACTTCCATGAATATGTGCGGTTATATGCAAATATAAAACACGATACAGAGATGTTATTCGCTTATAGAATTCTGGAATAACAGAAGTATATTAGCATCGTATGTATTCTTAAATGCAGCCTGTCAACTTCGATCAGCATTCTGGATTGGAATCCATACACGACAAATATATCGAACCCTAATCGCGTTCCCTTCAGTTTTACATTTGCATTTGCGCTCTCTTCGCATATTCCAGCTGGAGAGCGCTACGTTGTGATACATGCACACACACACACACACACTTTGCTCCATATTGAATATACACTTGGTATATTTGAACAGACACGCACACATTATATATATGCATAAATAGGTGTATATGCAATTTATATGTATGTAAGTATATATATATATATACATATATATATATATCTCTTATTATAAAAGGCAGATTTTATCTGCCTCCCTTTGGGAGTTATAGAAATCTACAATATAGGATTTCTTCAATTACAATTTACCTAGCATTTTTGAGAGTACAATGCATCGCGTCATGCCAGGTCCAGTTTTAAAATTTAAACTCCAATTAAGCAAAATTACAGAAAAACTCACATTCTGGTGTGTGTGTCAAATGCTTTCTTAGTCTGGTTACACCACACGCAAACGCACACACACAGTGGGCAACGAATAAAATGAAAGTAAATAGCGACAGTGATTTGAGGAAGACTAAATTGAAAGTATTCTGTCTATGACGCTGATAGATACATGAGTAAAATGTATGGGGAGCTAAGAGTGAGTGAAAATGTTCTTGGAAGAGAGTAATTAGTAATAAAGTAAACATACACCCATACATACATACATACATACATACATACATACATACACACACACACACATACACACACACACACACACACACACACACACACACACACATACACAGACACATACATACACACACACAAACATACATACACACATACATACATACATACATATACATACATACATACACACACACACACATACACACACACACACAGTATTGAAGCCTGAGAACAATCAGATACATTTGCAACACATCTGTTGAAAATATTATTGTTCACACACTACATATACATATATATACAGACAGACAGACAGATAGACACACACACCACACACCACACCACATGATCCAGCATGGCCACAACCTCAAGGCTGAAAACATATAAAGAATAACAGAATAAAATGGGTGCAAACTACAAGAAATATTAATGCAGTATATGGGGATTGGACAATAAGCGTAAGGCAGTGTCAATGGTGGTTCCAGAAATCCCGAGCCATAAACTGCAGCCTAGAAGACGAGCCTCATCCTGAAAGATCTGTAGAACTCGACAAGGACATCCTGAAAACCCTGGTGGAACAAAATATCATCGTAACTGTTGAGGAACTAGCAGAGAAGCTTGGATTTGGTCATTCAACCATTCATTGACACCTGTGTGCTATCGGAAAAGTCAGAAATTGGGTCAATGGGTTCCTCACGAACTTTCCGAGTCTAATTGCATGCAGAGAGTGAATGTATGCTTTTCTTTGCGTCATATCTCACCACTACTGCGCTATGTATATCTATATATATAAAATGTAGTTGTGTGAGTGTCTGTCCCCTTCGATTTAGATTCCTAACTACTCCCACATTTTGCGGTACAGTTTAACAAATTCGGGTTAGCTTATAGTCGTGATTCATATCGAGCCCGTCTGAATATTAGCGCGCGTCTACGATGAGTCTACGATTTTAAAAATAATTAACATCATTTTTTATTCCATTTTAATGCATAATTTTTCGTGTGTCGATGGCGGCGGAGTTGGCGTCCACGCTCACACTGCACCTGTGGGGAAGGGAGTGTAAGGAAATCAACGTCGTAATGCGTTGTCAAGGAGACCAGTGTTCTTTTAGAACAACGACTTCATGGCTTGAAGACACCAAAACAGAAATGGCTAAGAAAGCGTCTACATGAGTCTACGATTTAAAAAAAATTTACCATCGTTTTTTTTCGATTTAATGCATTTTTTCGCTATTATATAAGGGAAGTAACTCTCTAAAAATGTCTACGATGAGTCAACGATTTTTAAAAAAATTACCATCATATTTTTTTCCATTTTTAATGCATTTTTTGCTATTTTTTGGCTATAACTCTCTAAAAATGCTTATATAGTATTTCCCTTACAAACCGAGCAACGCCGGGCGATACTGCTAGTATATATATATATATATATATATATATATATATATATATTCTTTTACACTTTTACTCTTTTATTTGTTTCAGTCATTTGACTGCGGCCATACTGGAGCACCGCCTTTAGTCGAACAAATCGACCCCAGGACTTATTCTTTGTAAGCCTAGTACTTATTCTATCGGTCTCTTTTGCCAAACCGCATATTCTATCGGTCTCTTTTGTCTACCAAATCCACTCACAAGGCTTTGGTTGACCCGAAGCTATGGTTGAAGACCCTTGCCCAAGGTGCCCCGCAGTGGGACTGAACCCGGAACCATGTGGTTGGTAAGCAAGCTACCTACTACACAGCCACTCCTGCGCCTATATATATATATATATATATATATATATATATATATAATATATATATTATATATATATAACATACATATATATTACCACACTCCATGTATACATATGCATATATATACATATATATATATTTCTTTACTACCCACAATGGGCTAAACATAGAGGGGTCAAAGAAGGACAGACAAACGGATTAAGTCGATTACATCGACCCTAGTGCGAAACTGGTACTTTATTTATCGACCCCGAAAGGATGAAAGGCAAAATCTACCTCGGCGGAATTTGAACTCAGAACGTAACGACAGACGAAATACCGCTAAGCATTTCGCCCGGCGCGCTAACGTTTCTGCCAGCTCGACGCCTTATCAATCCATATACATGCATATATATATATATATATATATATATATATATATATATATATATATATATATATATATATATATATATATATATAGATATATATATATATATATATATATATATATATATATATATATATATATATATATATATATATATATATATATGCATATATGTGTGTGAATGTGTATAGGGATGTGGGGTGTCTGTGTTGTATGGAATATTGAATATATGTGAAATTATTTCGGAGTCTTTCGTTTGTGTATGGCTATTATATATAGAACTAACATGTAGAGGTTTCCATCGTTGCCAAAGACACGCATAAATACACAGCCATTGCCAGACATATATACACTCGTAACGAATGACGTATGTGGATTTTGTGCCAACAATCACGGTGGTTTATGAAGTAATCGAAAATCTAATGAATAAAGGATTTTACTTTATTACAAATGTAACTACAGCATTGTTTCATACATTTTAAATTCTACGGAATTACGTTTCACTAAAATACGTTTCCTCATTTGTTGATATATATATGATAGGCCGAGCAACTATTATTTCGCGTTCATTATTTTCTATTGTTACTTAACGACAGATAGCTACTTGACGTCATATTCACGGTGGCCTTTTGTATAACATTCTGAGTTAATGTATCAAGAGTGAAGCATAAGTTTCTAGATGGACGCAACAATTTTCCTGTACTAAAAGACCCTGGTTAACAGCCATAAGGGACTGTAACACTCGAACTATGTAACTATGTTGCTGTAGCAACCTTCAGGTTACAGGTGGATGTTGAAGAAGTCAAAATTGCATAAAACAAAACCCTACAAACACCGAATATACGCTGTTTCTGACTTTATTCTAATTTCTTGATGTTTGGGCAAGTCCCACGACCCACCAGTATTTTAAGCTTTTTTCTTTGTAGAATCTTAAGAGGCTGGATTTTTTTTTTTTTTTTCAGAAAATCAAATGGCTCGGCAAATGTTACCGAGACCACGATGTCAAAATTATACTCTAATTAAATTTTAAATGATTCTGTTAATTATTTGGAAGTCCTCTAAGGAAAAAAAATCTGATTTAAAAAAAAAAATTAACGAAAGTATTAAAGTTTCGCAAGGAAGAATTGGGTTAGGAAATCATTGAAATGGAAAAATAACCATCACTTATAACGTTTACGGGGAATATCGGTGAGTCGAAAAGGATAAGGCACAAAAGTAAAAGACGCAAATGGCTGTGCAGAAATTTAACAAAAGGCAGCGAGCTGGCAGAACTGTTTGCACACCGGGCGAAATGCTCTGCGGTATTTCGTCTGCCGTTATGTTCTGAGTTCAAATTCGGCCGAGGTCGACTTTGCCTTTCATCCTTTCGGGGTCGATTAAGTAAGTAGAAGTTACGCATTGGGGTCGATATAATCGACTTAATCCGTTTGTCTGTCCTTGTTTGTCCTCTCTGTGTTTAGCCCCTTGTGGGTAGTAAAGAAATAGGTATTTCGTCTGCCGTTACGTTCTGAGTTCAAATTCCGCCGAGGTCGACTTTGCCTTTCATCCTTTCGGGGTCGATTAAATAAGTAGCAGTTACGCATTGGGGTCGATATAATCGACTTAATCCGTTTGTCTGTCCTTGTTTGTCCCCTTCTGTGTGTAGCCCCTTGTGAGCAATAAGGGAATAAGAAATTTAACAAACTAGGTTATGAAACTATGTCTCCTACACGTACCTCCTCAGATTTCTGTGCACACGACTACCTCACTTTCAAACATACCGATAGCTTCTGTTTAGCCCCTTGTGGGTGGTAAAGAAATAGGTATTTCGTCTGCCGTTACGTTCTGAGTTCAAATTCCGCCTAGGTCGACTTTGCCTTCCATCCTTTCGGGATCGATTAAATAACTATCATTTACGCACTGGGGTCGATATAATCGACTTAATCTGTTTGTCTGTTCTTGTTTGTCCCCTTCTGTGTGTAGCCCCTTGTGAGCAATAAGGGAATAAGAAATTTAACAAACTAGGTTATGAAACTATGTCTCCTACACGTACCTCCTCAGATTTCTGTGCACACGACTACCTCACTTTCAAACATACCGATAGCTTCCTAGAAAAGGTCTTCAAAAAAACCAAGCCACAAAACTGCATCAGCTACCAGTTCCACGACTACGGAATTCTCAGCTACTGATGTATATACATGCATCTATAGTAAATTGAACTGCGTAAAAAAATCGACAAGACGAGTACATCTAATGACAGTCCAATATTAATGCATGCGCTTCACTCCACATGCATTACACGCGCTACATGACAAGTACGGGAAACTATTAGTGTGTATATATATATTATAAAATCGTTCTGTGTGTCTGTGTGTGTGTGTCTTCTAGGATCTCGGGCATCCTCCATCCGATTGCGCTCAAATTTGATATGTAGATACAGTCTTGAAAAAATTACAAAAGTTGATTCCAGGTGAGAATGCGATCGATAAATCCGTGGAACGTGCATTTGTACGTGCAAGTACATCAGCTGTTGCGATCGATTCTAGGTCCGATGAACTTTGTCAGACAGTTTACCCCGATCTATCTTCTAATTTCGGTGACCATCAATGGTTGTGTGATAGAGCCATTTTAGCGCCAACCAATGCCAACGTCAATACGCTTATCACTCGCCTCCTTCGTCAACTCCCGGTCCAGGAACGAATCTACACATCCGTCAATTCAATTACTGACCCAGAGCAAGTCATGGTGTAACCGACTGAATTTCTTAACTCACAAGAACCATCGGGTTTGCCACCCCATAAACTCTGCCTCAAGGTTGGAAGTCCCATTATTCTCCTCCGAAACTTGGAACCCCACGACTTTGCAATGGCACTCGGTTGGTTCTCACCCAACTTTTGGATGGCATTCTCGAAGCAAAAGTTATCAAGGAGCCGGGGATTTTGTTTTTATTTCCCGCATGCCATTGAATCCGTCGGACTGTGTTTACCCGATGAAACGCGTTCAATTCCCTATTCGCCTGAGCTTCGCGATGACCATCAACAAAGCACAGGGGCAGTCATTGAAAGTCGTGGGGTTGGACCTCAGCACTCCCTGCTTTTCGCACGGACAACTGTATGTGGGCTGTTCGAGCTGTTCGAGGATTGGCTGTTCGACAAACCTTTTCTACTACGCTCCTGGCGGAGTAGCAAGGTATGTGGTTTACAAGGCTGCGCTCCACTAGCTTTTCCATGCCCTTGAACATCCCGTTAAATAAGTAAGCTTAAAATTAGTTTCTTAGTTCCCTAGGTTGTTGCTTTTCATCAAAAATTGCCCCAAGTTGATTTCCTACACGTTTAATCGGATAAACTTATTATTGTGCCAGGTACGTTCTCATAAATTCATTATGCTTTCCCATCTAGATTTACTTCCAGCTAACCCATTTGCATGCATCGTTTTTGTCCTGCTTTTCTTCCGTCAACCTGTACATAACTGCACTTGCTATTTTTTGTTGTTTTTGTACTTCTTAAAGGTACGTTTCTTTCCTGCCAAGCTTACTGTTTAAACCATGTTTGTGTTCTCCCAGTCAACAGCCTCATCATTACTGGTACTTTAAACACTTCGTTTCCATTTTTGTGTGAATAAAATCGTTTTTCTTTGGAATAGAAAAAAAGTCTATCTTTATTTCTTCTTTTGCTGGTGTCTCAAATTTAGGTTACATCGGTGTTTCTCAAAGGGGAGACCTATGGGACGGTCGGACAAGTTGTTTTGAGAAAATTTGGTTTAAATGTGTGACAACTCAGCACCGTCCATTGGACGGGGGGCGTTTTGCTCGTATATGTACATAGGGAGAATTCAGAAAAAAAAACAAAAGACGAAGACAGATGGTGTAGACAACAAACAACTGTATTAGTATAACGCTCGGGAAGTGAAAAAGACTTTAACGTTTCGAGCCTACGCTCTTCCACAGAAAGAAACACAAAGAAACAAGGAGAGAAAATAGAGAACATGAATATATATATATTACTCTTTTACTTGTTTCAGTCAATTGACTGCGGCCATGCTGGAGCACCGCCTTTAATGGAGCAACTCGACCCCGGGACTTATTCTTTTGTAAGCCCAGTACTTATTCTATCGGTCTCTTTTGCCGAACCGCTAAGTAACGGGGACATATGCACACCAGCATCGGTTGTCAAGCAATGCTAGGGGGACAAACACAGACACACAAACACACACACGCACATATATATATATATATATATACATATATACGACGGGCTTCTTTCAGTTTCCGTCTACCAAATCCACTCACAGGGCTTTGGTCAGCCCGAGGCTACAGTAGAAGACAGTTGCCCAAGGTGCCACGCAGTGGGGCTGAACCCGGAACCATGTGGTTTGTAAGCAAGCTACTTACCACACAGCCACTCCTGCGCCTATATATATACATATAGTATGTTATAATATATCTTAAACATATATACATACTTGTGTAAATACGTGTGTGCATATAGATAGATAGATAGATAGATAGATAGAAACACATACACATATACATATTTGTTTTTCGTTCAGAGAAGTATGTTGATTTTAGTGTCTATAATTTCCAGTAATAGAATTTATTGTGAGCAGACATCATATTGCTTTTAAATTGATGCAAAAAAAAAAAAAAAAAAATTCCAGCAATAATCATAATTTATTGCATTAACCTGATATGTGCATATTTATGTATTTAGACGTGACGCAACACTGCCCTGCTGCATATTCCCAGCAGGTCTTGTCTCAGCCAAACACTTTCTTGCGGCGATTGAAATCCCCCCGCCAAATATCGCATTACAGGCGTACGTATAAGCATTTACATTAACTGTAAAAGCCAAGCATTTAGACAAACCATACACTTATGTACAATGTATATATATATATATATATATATATATATATTATATTATATATATATATATATATATAAACATATACATGTTTTCTCATAAGAATCGGATTTGGATTAATATACTTTAAATACAAACAATATATATTTATACATGCACATATGTGTGAGTGAATATATATATGGTCATATATATATATATATATGTGCATACATGTATATATATGCATACATATATACATGCATATATATGTGCATACATATGTATATATGCATACATATATACATGCATATATATATATGTGCATACATCTATATACATGCATATATATATACATATATATTTATATATATATGTGCATACATCTATATATATGTATATGCGTATATATATATATATATAGGTAAAAACGGTAAGATAACACAAGTAAGAAAGAGACCTCAATATTATGCAAATAGAGGAAATTTCGGGGGGGGGCATATGTATATTCATTTTTTGTATATGCGTGTGTGTGTATGCGTATATAAACATATGCGGGTATGTACATATATGGGTGTGTGTGTGTGTATAAGTGCATAAGGGCATGTCCGTATATGAACGTGATTTTACGCTTTGTATACTTCCTTATGTTTTTTTCTGTATTGTTACCTTTAACCATTTTTTTTTCTTGTGCTTGTGCGTATATAGACATATGTATGAACTTTTACGGTACGCGTGTGTGTATGTATGAGTTTGTATATATATGCGTATATATTTGGCGAAAAATGCGAGTGAAGGTGTGTACGTTTTCATAGTGACGTATAAGTACGCACGTAGGTCCGCGAGCGTACATGTGAGCGTATGACTAGCCATGTTTACGTGTTTACTATGAAATTTTAATCTTAATTTATATAAGTGGCAGAATTATAACACAGTAATTTCCCCTTATATAACGGTATTTTTTCATAGCGTTTTTCAGATGACCAGATAACCGAAGAGATGGTGTTGTGGATTTCCACTTCGGCTTCTGAAACTCAGAGTTTTATCTTGACTATTGAGTAATTGTAACATATTATATATATATATATATATATATGGCGGCGCCTTGTGTCTTCTACTAAAGCCTCGGGCCGACCAAAGCCTTGTTAATGCAAATGATAAACGGAAACTGAAAGAAGCCCATCGTATAGGTGTGTGTAATATATATATATATGTGTGTGTGTGTATGTGTGTCTGTTTTTCGACTCACCATCGCTTGACAACCGATGCTGGTGTCTTACGTCTCCGTAACTTAGCGGTTTGTCAAAAGAAACCGATAGAATAACTACAAGGCTTACAAAGAATAAGCTCTGGAGTCGACTTGCTCGACTAAGGGTGGTGCTCCAGCTTGGCTGCAGTCAAATGACTGGAACAAATAAAAGAATCCCTTCACATTTAAATGGTGGCTTCAAAAAATACTTTCAACATTAGGTTTTCTAAGTCAGCAATTTTTTTTTAAAGATAAAATCATTGTTTTTTTTTATGAGAAACTGATTTGGATTTATATCTTCTCTTCACACAATATACATAGAAAGCAAAATACACTTCTAATTCGAACTAGATGTACTTATACACAAAGCTCAATATAATCTTTTCTACTCTAGGTACAAGGCCCGAAATTTTGGGGGAGGGTGCCAGTCGATTGGATCGACCCCACTACGCAACTCATACTTAATTTATCGACCCCGAAAGGATGAAAGGCAAAGTCGACCTCCGCTGAATTTGCACTCAGAACGTAAAGACAGACTAAATACCACTAAATATTTTGCCCAGCTTCCTAAGGTTTCCGCCAGCTCGCCGCCATAATAATAATAATAATAATAATCTTTTCTACTCTAGGCACAAGGCCCGATATCTTTGGGGATAGGGCCAGTCGATTAGATCGAGCCCACTACGCAACTGATACTTAATTTATCGACTCCGAAAGGATGAAAGTCGACTTCGGCGGAATTTGAACTCGGAACGTAGCGGCAGACGAAATACCTATTTCTTTACTACCCACAAGGGGCTAAACACAGAAGGAACAAACAAGAACAGACAAACGGATTAAGTCGATCATATTGATCCCCAGTGCGTAACTGGTACTTATTTAAGCGACACCGAAAGGATGAAAGACAAAGTCGACCTCGGCTGAATTTGAACTCAACACGTAACGGTAGACGAAATACCGCTAAGCATTTCGCCCGGCGTGCTAACGTTTCTGCCAGCTCACCGCCTTACAAAGCTCAATATGTTTATACACATTAGATGCATGCAATATATGTCTGTGGGTTGCGTGTATGTGTGTGCGTGTATGTTTATGTATGTGTGCGTGGGTGTGTGTAGATATATATATGTATATATATATATATATATATATATAGTTATTTATAAGGAATTATCAATCCAGGTAAAATACTTCACAAGCTCTCTGTTAATAAAAATACACCAGACAAACAAAAGCCTTCGGATTTGTTTAGAATTCCAGGTAATCCTAAAGCAAGAACCGAATATGAAGTCCATCCCCGATTGATTTTGTAAATCCATGGTTGCATTCTCCAGTTAATCCGTTTTTCTTTTCTTTCACAAAGTAAGTTTACGAGAAAAAACATAAATATTGGTTTTTAGATCTTTTCTTACGAGTGCATCGTAGACTTAGCTCTTTCTGATATACATAACAGATGCGCTCATTGTTCCGTTTACTCATTCCGTCGATTTATCGATTGAAATATTGAATGACATTAACAAATAGTATCATCTTCGGAGCATGTACACATCTAAAATGTAAATACGAAACAGCTGTAAGTCAAAGACGTGCAAATAAAGAAATATGTAAAGCCCATTCTTTACGCCTTTTCTTACATAATAAATAATGCGTGTGTGTATTTAAGAATGTATATATAAGCACGTGACTAAAGCATACGCATACAGAAAATGCTTACGTATATATTACGTCACTTGAAACCTTTCAGGTCTTTCAGTTGGTGTTCTGATTCCTTTTGGTTTCAAATTTTGGCAGCAGGCCTGCAATTTCTGGAGGAGGAGCTAGGTCAATTATTTCGACTCTCATGCGCAACTGGTACTTATTTTATCGACTCCAAAAAGAATGAAAGGCAAGCCGACCTTTACGTAATTTGAACTTAGAACCTGATGACGGACGAAATACAGTTAAGCATTTTTTCCGGCGTGCTAAGGATTCTGTCCGCTCGCCGCCCTAAATAATATATTCACTCACTCACACAAACACACATATATATGTATCGTATATATACATCTATACATTGTGTGTCTGTGTATATATATAGAGAGAGAGATATAGATAGATAGATATATACTACAGGCTTCTTTCAGTTTCTGTTTACCAAATCCACTCACAAAGCTTTGGTAGCCCCGAGGCTATAGTCGAAGACACTAGCCCAAGATGCCACGCAGTGGGACTGATCCCAGAGCCATGCCGTTGGGAAACAAGCTTTTTACACAGACACGCCAGCGCCTATTACCAGTGACGTGCTATCAATGAAATTCTTTCGTATTTGTTTCCTTATTCTTTTTCGGTTTTTTTGTGGGGGGCGGGGTTTACACCAGAAATCAGTATTCCCAAAAGGATCACGTGTGGTTTTCAAACATGCAATGTTTGATGGAATGAAGGAAGAATTCCCATATTCCAAGATCTCCGGCTACTTTGGGAATTCACCTTAACCAATGTTTCCGTCTCCTCTGATGTAAACTTCGGTCACAATCGCGGCCATGGGTTTATGAAAATGACGAATTTTCCACTTGGTTGTGAACCGTTTGATGAACCATTGTCCGTTCCGTAGAGATAAACAAACATCGTATACACATTTTTAGTCTGCTTATAGTGATGCTTCGTAATATTTAGACATATTTCTCTTCATCTGAATACGATGTGTTCTGCATAACATTCGATAGATAGGTAAATAGATAGATAGATAGATAGATAGATAGATAGGTAGAATATACATACTTAAACACACATACACAGTTATATATATATATAACCACACAAATACATCTGCCACAAACTCGTATACATACATACACGCACACATATATGTATATACTTATGCATACATACATACATACACGTAGACAAACCCGCACATTGACAATGACGGTTATATTCAAATTACCAAATCATAGACATACAGTCACAAATACTGTATGCCTATGCAGCCAAGTATTCGTATAAAGCTACGGAAACGATATTGCGACGATCAGTTTATTCTAAAATCCATCATCGTCAGATTCTGTGCATCCATATTTTCTTTTCTTCAAATATTCGGTAACGTTCGCTTAACAATTATGATAAATATCCATGCAGATATGGAAATGCATTTATTCCATAACATTTGACGTCACTTCACTATGTAATTCTTTGAGCATCAAAATGTTACATTTCTATGTGAAAATCTACGTAACTGCAAAGGATTAAAAGAGTAAAGGCGACAGCCTGGCAGGAATGGAGACGGAATGAACTGAATGTCTCGCTACAATTTAAATTAAATATTCATTTCCGAATATTCCGTGTTCAAATAGCAAACGCTTCAAACATCACTTCTATCCACCATTTTTGATGAGTTAAAAGTCATATTTCCAACGTACCGGGTATACAAGGTAACGTCTTTATTTGAAATCAAAAGCACAAGCTAAGCAAGATGAACAGCATGAAGGAAAATATTCTTTAATAATTTCTTTTTCCGCTTCTGCTTTATTCATTGATTCATATATTTATTTTTACAGTTGCCAATTCAACCATCAAGATGGTTCACTCGCTAAATTGAGTTTATGCCACAGGATAAACAAGAAATCAATACTGATTATAAATATTTATACACAAAAGTATTTACTCATACGTACATACATACATATATATATATACATACATACGTATTTACGTACGTACTACGTACGTCTGCTGTTACTTTATCCAGAATACAAGTTCCGGTTTAAACCTGTAATTATTAGGGCCCTGGAATATGTAACATACTGCCTAAAGAACGATCTTGAGAAATTAAGCTTCTCAAAACCCAGAAAAGGGAAAGCTAATTCGAAGACTACAGATCCAATCCATCACAGGAACTATAAATATCTGTAAAAGTTTGCAGAAGTTTATCATTTAAATATATATGAACATGTCTAGATGTGCAACTGTATGCATGAGAATACATACATAAAACAAAACACAAATTTGCACATATACATACATCCGTACATACATACATACATACATATATACACACAAACAAAAATACTCTGTTGTTGATGTTGAAATTCCAATGAAGGAGACTTTGATCTAGGTTAGAAACCGGTTCTTTCTCTATTGGCAAGAAATCTTGAAAGAAAACTTAACAATGACATACTTACACACTTATACATACATACATGCATAACTTCGAAGTCACTGTCAGACTTTTCCTTGCGAAACGTGTAGTCTATTAAAGAGTAATGCGTAGTCCTTTAGCTTAATATTAAATTGCTTATTTTATATAACTGGCACTGTCAATTACGACGACGAGTGTTTTAGTTGATCTGATCAACGGAACAGCCTGCTCGTGAAATTGACGTGCAAGTGGCTGAGTACTCCAAAGACACGCAACCTTTCACGTAGTTTTCATGGAAATTCAGCGTGACATGGACTGTGTCAAGGATGGCCCTTCAAATACGGTTATCACTCATTTTTGCCAGCTGAAAAGATTGGGACAATTAGAAATATAAAGTTTCTTGCTCAGGGAAAGAATGTGCCACCGGTAATCGAACCCACGACCTTAATGATCGTGGCCCGAATACACTAACCGCTTGGCCGTGCGTCTTCGAAAGTTGACATAAAAAGAAACATTTGTGTGAATCAAGATGGCGAGCTGGCAGAGTCGTTAGCGCGCCGAGAAAAATACTTAATGGCATTTCATCCTTCTTTAGGTTCTGAGTTCGAATGTGCCAGAGACAACTTTGCCGTTCATCCTTTCGAGATCGATAACATAAGTACCAATTGAACACAGAGATTGATGCAATTTACTAGTTCCACCCTACCGAAGATTTGAAACCAATATAGGTGAGTGAATATGTACGTCTGCATCTGTGCCTATGCATGTGTCCTGATTATGACTTTAAACTACATCCACTTAAGGGTCCCTGGTTCAAGAGTTTCAAGATTTTAAGGACTGTGGAATCACCTCGTAGTCATTATTGTTCCCAGGTCTTCCAAGCCCGGAACTGTAGCTCTTGTCCGGGTCCCAGCTGTTGGTTAATTGTCGTATTAGGGCTTGCCTACCTTTACATGTGAAAACTGGATCCGGCGGACTCTGCAGAAGGAATCGTTGTTCGTCACTGGATTGAAGAGGGTCAGATCCCCCTGTCATGCTTAAGTATGACTGAATGTCCTCATCGCTCCGACGGACGAACATAGCCGCCGTCACTTGCAAGTGAGTAACACTTGCGAGCATGTCCCATGCTTTCGCTTAATTGTTTTAACTTATGAGCAAAGACATTCTCTCACTCAATCACTCACTCACTCTATATACGGGTTCGTAAATATACTGCAGCCAACTGGACCAAATGATGCAGAAACTTACAAAAAATAGCCCAGATTAGTCAAAAGACCCACTCCTATTTTATCGCAAGACAATGCCAGATCACACATCGCAAAAATGACATTGGCAAAACTACAGGATTTGGAGTTGGAAGTTCTCCATCATCCACCATACTCACCTGATGTCTCCAATGACAACCACTTCTTCCAGAATTTTGATAACTTTTTGATAGGAAATATATTTAATTCTAACGACGCTATAAAACAGGCCTTCCAAACTTTTATTGACTCTAGATTGCCAGGTTTTTATAGTTCCGGGCTGGACAAGTTACTGCTGAAATGGCAAAAGTGTATTGACAATATAGGTGCATCCTCTGAGGAATAAAACTATTTCTTGTATTTATAAAACATTAGCAAATCTTTTCTTCTTTTCTACAAATTTCATACTTGACGACCTAATATAACAGATGATAACTTCATTTACCAAAAAAATGCTATGTGGATAAAAATAAACCTTCTTTTCTATAATGTTATTCAATAAAGCCACCTTCAACTTCAACAACTGCTTCTATATGAGATCTAAATCATCTACATGCTCTAATCAAGTGGTCCTGGTTCATTTTGGACATTGCTCTAACTATGACAGCTTTCAAAGAGTCTGTGGTGTTATGGGCGTGTTCATTGACCTCTCTCTCAACAACGCTCCACATGTAATAGTCCAATGGATTGAGATCTGGGGAATTAGAAGGCCAAATATTAAGGGTTATGTGATCATGAAAATTTTCAGCCATCCATTCTTGTGTTACTAGAGCCATGTATGTAAGTGCAGAGTCTTACTGAAACACATAAGGCTTTCTATTGCATACACTGTTTATCCAGGGCTTAACAATTATTTCCAGGACTTCAATATAGGCGACATGATTAACTCTAAGGTGGAAAGAAGTAAGGAGGCGTCACATATCTTTCATTGCTGACAACCTCTAAAATCATGACAGTTGCAGGAAATTTTTTATGCATAACACTTGGAACTTCAGAAGAGTCTGCACATGATCATCTGTTAGTTCTGTTGACATTTTGATCTTAGTCGAAGTTTTTCTCGTTTGAGAAAAACCAAACCAAATCAAATCTTCTCCTGGATTTTTTAGTTTCTTTAAGAGCCTTTTAGATCTGATGTAGTGATTTTATTTTGCTTTTTCTGACAAACAGACTTTTTCTCATCATATAACACTTACATTTGATGTCTTCGTGGACAACATTTCTGACTTCCTGCTGATACATACAGATCTTTTGCAATTTACCTCATGGATTTTCTGGGATTGTAATCAATGGTCTGTTGAACTTGCTGAATAAATCCAAGTGTTCTGATGATTTCAGAGCGTTTAGAATGCTTTTTATGCTTTGATACTGGTGATACGTTTCCATCTTCAAATTTTGTAAACGAAGGATCTGGCAACTTTTAAAACTCGCGATATTTCTAAATCGCTATTCTCAGCTTTTATAACCACAATAACAGCGTGCCTCTTCATTTCTTTAGTAATCTGAAGCTCTGCCATTATCATTTTCTGAAACAAAGATTATACAGAGTTAACAAAAATTGCAGCAATGACCCAAATATGGTATGTCCTCAAATACCTTACATACCCTGTACATACATACATATGCATGTATATATAATTATACGCACAAATACACACACACATACACACACGTATATATATGTGTGTGTGTGTGTGTGTGTGTGTGTGTGTGTGTGTGTGTGTGTGAGCGCATGTATGTGTATAATTATATTAATACACGCACACACATATATATATTTATACCAGCCGAAATTGCGAAGATGATCTGGTTCTTGACTGATGACTGAGGGCTTCGAATGTCCCGTCTGTGTCTTTTTGTGTCGTCTTCTAAATGTTTCCCGTTCTTGTCCCAGTTTATATATATTTTACTTATATATATATATACACACACATGTCCTTGGACTTTTTCCTTCTCCGGACCTTTGCTTTCTCCTTTTGGCGTCAAGCTAAAGCATTCCATATGTACGTCCTTTTGACTTTTGTTGTTTAGTAATTTTTGGTTTTTAATTTTTAATTTTCATTTCCCTGTATACAGGCGCAGGTGTGTCTGTGAGGTACGAGGAAGAAGCTCGCTTCTCAACCTCATGGTTCCGGGTTCAGTCCCACTGCGTGGCACCTTGGGCAAGCGTCTTCTACTATAGCCTCGGGCCGACTAAAGCTTTGTGAGTGGATTTAGTATGTGTGTGTGTTTGCATGTGTGTGTGTGTGTGCGTGCGTATGTGTGTGTGCGTGCGTATGTGTGTGTGTGTGTGTTTCTTGGCAATCGATGATGGTGTCTTTACGTCCCCGTCACTTATCGGCTCGACTAAAGAAAGCATTAGAATAAGTACTAGGCTTACAAAGAATAAGTCCTGGGGTCGATTTATTCGTCTAAAGGTGGTGCTCCAGCATGGTCGCAGTCAAATGACTGAAATAAGTAAAAGATCAAAAGAATATAAATATATGTGTGTATGTGTAGTTGTATGTGTATATGCATCTAGATACGCCGAGTGCGTGTGTGTTTGTGTGTGTGAATGTGTGTGTTGTTTGAACCTGTATAAGTGATTTGTAATTTGAACCAGCCTTAGTATAATAAAAATCTATTTCTCTTTAGTTATGTTATTCGTACCCGAGAGGAAAGATATTCGAGCCTTTCTTTTGTATTTCGCCTTCAATTAGAAATCAATCTGAAACAGACTGAGTGAAAGAAAGGATGAATTAATATTTGCGTTCTACACACAATATCACAAATATTTTTGTTTCTTTTTATTTTCAGAATAAATCAGTCGGTGTTTGATTCTAGTATTCCCAGTATAATTACTGGTATTTGTGTTATTTTGTTTCCTTTTGTTTAATTATTTATATAATTTTGAAAAGATGTAAGTGAAGTTTAAATCGATACAATATGAATATAGACAAACGGGACTATGAAATAAGTATACGGGTTTCCTACAGTTTCTCTCTACCATATCCACTCACAAGCATTTGGTCGGCCCTAGGCTATACTAGAAAACACTTCTCTATGATGCCACGCAGTGAAACTGAACTCGGAACCATGTAGTTAGAAAGCAAACTTGTTACCACATATATCTCTGTGTGTTTGTGTATGTGCGTGTGGTGTATGTGTGGGTGCGCGAAGGAGGCGAGCTGGCAGAAACGTTTGCACGACGGACGAAATCTTTAACAGCATTTCGTCTGTCTTTACGTTCTGAGTTCAAACTCCGTCGAGGTCGACTTTGCCTTTCATCGTTTCGGGGTCGATAAATTAAGTACCAGTTGTGCACTGTGGTCGATCTAATCGACTGGTCCTCTACCCCAAAATTTCGGGCCTTGTGCGAAAACTATGTGTGGGTGCGTGTGTGTGATTGTGTATGTGAGGAGTGTTCTATACTTCTAATAGAACTTAGCAGCCTCATGCCATAGGTTTCATGCGAATATATTTGCAGTTATTTAAGCGATAGTTGAAAATATACGATAACTCCACAATTGGCAAATTAATTCAGATATTTTCTTCGTAACAGTGAGACAAAAGTATTTCTAAAACAACCACAGTGGCCATGACCAGCCAGACGAGTAAAAACCAATAGTCCTTAAATAAATACCTTTTTCTTTACTACTAGTTCATGGTTCATAAGATCTTGCGCTATCCGTAAGCCTACGAAAGCCCTGCCAGAGTTGTCACTCATTATCCAAACTCCGAGCCAATAATTGCCAATACATTCTCAAGAAATGTATGGTGCAAATTTGTTGATTTCTATTAAAAGAATATTTACACACTTCACCATGAGATATTGATCGCCACTACCGCTAACTCGCCATTAATATGTCTAGATGTGTATGCATTCACACGCCTGCACACATACGTATGTATCTAAGTGTATATATGTATCTACGTATATACGTGTGCGTGTATGTGCTTGCGTATATATGTGTGTATATGCATATTCTTATTATTTTACTTGTTTCAGTTATTTGACTGCGGCCATGCTGGAGCACTGCCTTTAGTCGAACAAATCGACCCCAGGACTTATTCTTTGTAAGCCTATTATTTATTCTATCGTTCTCTTTTACTGAACCGTTATGTTACGGGCACATAAACACACCAACATCGTTTGTCAAGCGATGGTGAGGGGACAAACACAGACACACAAATACATAATACATATAATATCGAAATAGCTTTTGATAGCCTTCACCGTGATACACTTTGGAAGGTTCTCAGCCATTATGGTCTCCCACACAAATTAGTGAAGATTGTTCGTTTATTGTATGAAAACTTCAAATGTGAAGTTACACACAACAAACTGACAGATCAGCTCGAAATCAAAACTGGAGTCAAACAGGGGTGCGTGCTATCACCAATCTTATTTTCATTGGCAGTGAATTGCTTGATGTAAAGTACGACAGAAGAATATAAACGAGGTATAGAATGGAACACAACTCAACTAAAAGATTTAGATTGTGCAGACGACACTTATTTGTTCTCATACACGCCTCAAGAGTTACAAGACAAATCTGAAAGACTTTGTCAAATAACCAACACCATAGGTCTCAAGATCAATGAGAAGAAAACGTATACTCTTTACTCTTTTACTCGTTTCAGTCATTTGACTGTGGCCATGCTTGAGCACCGCCTTTAGTCGAGAGCAAATCCACCCCAGGACTTGTTCTTTGGAAGCCTAGTACTTATTCTATCGGTCTCTTTTGCCGAACCGCTAAGTTACGGGACGTAAGCACACCACCATCGGTTGTCAAGCGATGCTGGCGAACAAACACAAACACATACACACACATATATATATATATATATATATACGACGGGCTTCTTCCAGTTTCCGTCTACCAAATCTACCCAGAAGGCTTTGGTCGGCCCGAGGCTATAGTAGAAGACACTCGCCCAAGATGTCACGCAGTGGGAATGAACCCGAAACCATGTGGTTGGTAAGCAAGCTACTTACTACACCGCCACAAATATATAACGGATGCTGACGATGTAACTTTGAACGACAAACCAATCGCAAATGTTGAAGAATTTAACTCTCGAGGTACCAAAATAACAATGGATAGCGACTGCATTCATGAAATAAACACAAGAATCAGCAAAACCATCCAATTATTCAGTCTGCTAAACTGAATATGGAAATCATTAATACTCAGGAAAAAATACCAAAATGTGATTTTAGAAAAAAACATACTTAGCTTCCTTCTCTATGGATCGGAATTTTGGAAAACAACCAAAAGTATTGAAAACAAATTGGAGGTGTTTCAAAATAAATGGTCACGTAAAATTTTGAAGGTCTACTGGCCGAATATGATCTCGAATAGCCAACTACACACCAAGGTTAACGTGAAACTAATAAGAGAAATTATTGAAGCAAGGAGATGGAAATGGCCGGATCGAGTTTGTCGCTATAAACTGAACTCAATTGTCAGGATCGCTTTGCAATGGGTTCCACAAGGTAAAAAGAAGACGTGCTCGGCCAAAGGAAACGCGGCGGAGAACAATAACAAAAGATCTTAAAAGCAAAGGGTTAACAATGGAACACGCTGTCAAGGACGCTCTTAGTGTTAGAAGGTGGAATGTTCTTGCTGTCGCATCAAGTGCCACAGGGCACAATGAGAACCAAATGAATGAATATGAATATATATATATATATATATTCTGTTATACATGTTACGATATTTGACCCCAAATATATCCGAATTACCGAAAACAAAATATGAAAAAGCAAATAAAATTACTTGAAATTTCCTAACCCTTGTTAACCATTGAAGAAGCAGAACAATAGCAAACAGTTTTTCCTTTCATTTTCAGCGAAAATGGTGGCAGCAATTTTCTGCGATCCTTGCTTCGGGTTACATTTTGTTGCTTCAAACAGCGCTTTTCTTCCTCATTGTTTGCCTTGATCCTTTTTGGTATCCTTTCTTTCTTTCTTTGTCTTTGTCTTTCTCTCTCCCTCTCTCTCTCTTTCTCACCCTCACCATCTCATTATTTCTTTCCCTATATTTTTCTCCACCCATCTTGTATGTTTGTTTATCCTTTCATATTCCTTCTCTGATTTCTGTATTTTCGTTCCAGCCGACTGATAAAAACCATAATGTGTCTATATGTTTGCAAAGCTATTTGGCAAACGAAATCCTTGATAAATCGGTTAAAACTGCATAGATGTTTAGAGGGAAATACAGCAGCGCATGATCATAAGAAATTCTCTTTGAATAAATATTTCAATGATGATAAACAACAGATACCGCATATTGAAACAATGATCAAACACCAACATTTCAAAAGGCATACCGTAGTTATGATTACCCTGTACGATCATTGATGTATGATATTAAAACGCATCATTAATGCCAAGTAGATTATCCAGAGTTTAATGGATTATATGATTGTATTATGAGGGTCGTGTCTCTCTATTGGAGAATAACTAAACACTGCTATACTTTGTCTGCCTTGTTTGAATATGCATAAATGGAATAAATATGAGAGAGCGATGCAGAACACCAACACATGAGACAAATAGATGGAGTTATAGTGATTTTAATACACAATCCTAATTACATTTTGAAGAGAGCCAATAAGAGATCACTCAGCGATATCATCACAGAACGAATATTAACACTGGGTCACTTGTTTCTGCTACCAGAACAACGCCATTCTAAATATGAAATCTGCTTTAAAATGGACACTACGGGATAAGAAAATGAAAGGCAGGAAGACAGAAAACTACATGGCACAGACCATTCATAGCGGACATGAAAAAAGGCAATATTGCATGGCGAATGTGGAAAAAACTGCAACCATCAGCATCCAGGGGCATCATCTTGTTGCCCAATGGGTTCAAGGGCGCAAGAGGAAGCGAAGATACTAGGTTATATATCAGTTCTCTAAAATACACTTTATCTCAACAGCTCCTTACTCTTTTACTCTTTTACTTGTTTCAGTCATTTGACTGCGGTCATGCTGGAGCACCGCCTTTTAGTCGAGTAAATCGACCCCAGGACCTATTCTTTAGGAGCCTAGTACTTATTCTATCAGTCTCTTTTGCCGAACCGCTAAGTTACGGGGACTTAAACACACCACCATCGGTTGTCAAGCAATGGTGGGGGGACAAACACAAACACACAAGCATATACACACATACATAAATACGACGGGCTTCTTCCAGTTTCCGTCTACCAAATCCACTCACAGGGCTTTGGTCGAATCGAGGCTAGAGTAGAAGACACTTGCCCAAGGTGCCACGCAGCGGGAATGAACCCGGAACCATGTGGTTGGTAAGCAAGCTTCTTACCACACAGCCACTCCTGCGCCTATAAAATAACTACAAGTTTTTAATTTAGGGCGTTTATCAATTAAGAATTAAACGCAAGCCTCAACGGAGATATTTCTCTGTCAAGAGTTTATCCCGAAATCTAAGATATGATGGTGGGTCACTCTTAGAGCGGAACTCATGTTATTAGAGATGATACGCTGCTTTACATTTCAATGTGGGATATTCCAGTTTCTTAGTAATTCGCAACATACAAACAAGGATTTAAGATTTTACTTAATTGCCAAACAATTTTTTCTTTTTTTTAGATTTTTTTAGATTCTTAACCAATGAAATATCATTGAGGTTTAAAGATATGAGTCCTTCATTATTGGTTTTTCATTTAAGTATTGAAGAAAACAAAATACAAAGGCTCTTGTTATTATGTGAGCAATGTATTTCTATTTGAGACTTCAAAAACCCTTTTTTAATATATTAAAATATGAGGTACAATAATTAGAAACGTTTAATGTTCGTAAGTTTATGAGTATTAAAAGCTTTTATCGAGGTGTTTTTATGAGGGTTTCAGGGTTTAAACTCCTTCATTAACGTGGCTATATTTCAGTCTTATAAAAATCAAAGACCATGATTTCATTCCTTAGTTTTTATCTAGGGTCAAAACGTTACGTCATCAATGTCTTTTTATTTGAGTCTTTTAA
>NC_043013.1:51138201-51160701 GCF_006345805.1 Octopus sinensis | reverse complement strand
ATATATACATATATACATAATTGTATGTAGGCATAAGTATTTAGCTACGATTAATTCTTTTTTTAAAGTAGATAGGATAGAATCTGATCTTATGAACATAGACTTGCCTAAATGAAATAATAATAAAAAAATCCACTTTTGTGAGAATTGATCAACTTAAAGTTTAAGCGTAAAATTCTTTATACTTTGGAATCTTGGTGATTCACAGCCTTAGCGTCGCATTCGAACCTATTAACCTACTATATATAAGTTTTAAGTTAGCGATCATTGTAAATTATAGATTACAAGTACCAAGGGAATTTTTAGACTGTTCCGACTAACATTCTGCATAGATGGTTCTCCTTATTTTTAATTATTTTCTGATCAGCAACCCAACTGATTTTCTAAGTGGTTAATCAAATTTGAGTCCTCGTTTTATTTTTACAAATATTTTTTATTTTCATTCGCAGAAATGTTTTACTTCACTATATCCTTGCGAACTTTCTCAAAAATACTATGGCATTTTTCAGAAATATAACATTACGCGATATGACCTCAAGTTCTGTAAGTAGGAAATATTTTAAGCTTTCTCAAATTTTTAAACTATTTTAATCGATTTTTTTTTGTACCTCTCATGAGAGAAATGCGACTATTTGTATCGGCTAGAAAATTCGCCTGATACAAAGGCATTCCTCGAAATGTACTTTTCTTTGGATGGTAATATTGGAGCGCTTGAAACCTAACATCTAGATGAATATTTTTTTATGTATTTTGATTTCCCACGATAAAGGAAGTTGAGCTATGAAAACCTGTCATCCACTTTAATTTTTGTTATATTTTTCTCATATAGAGCACCAATCTGATGCGCTGCAACAAAATATTTCCTTTCTTCTTCTTCTTCTTAGTATTATTATTATTATATATATGTATATATATAATGGTTGTATACTATCAATCTAACAAGAACGTGACAGTAGGGGGTACACCACCGTTATATAGACCTAGGAGGCATCGAACGCCTCTTGACAGCTTCGACACATTTTATCCTGTGTCCTTATATACACTCAATATTTAGAAACTCAATATTTCTTATATGTATATATACTTTTACTCTTTTACTTGTTTCAGTCATTTGACTGCGGCCATGCTGGAGCACCGCCTTTAGTCGAGCAACTCGACCCCGAGACTTATTCTTTTATAAGCCCAGTACTTATTCTATCGGTCTCTTTTGCCGAAGCGCTAAGTTACGGGGACATAAACACACCAGCATCGGTTGTCAATCATGCTAGGGGACAAACACAGACACACAAACACACACACGCATATATATATATATATATATATATATATATATATATATATATATATATACGACGGGTTCTTTCAGTTTCCGTCTACCAAATCCACTCACAAGGCTTTGGTCGGCCCGAGGCTATAGTAGAAGACACTTACCCAAGGTGCCACGCAGTGGGACTAAACCCGGAAACATGCGGTTGGTAAACAAGCTACTTACCACACAAAAGCTGTAAAGACATCACAAAAGCTGTTATTCAGTTTCAGGTTCCCGTTCGTCGGACGAACGGGAACGTAAAACTCCGAGTAACAGTTTTCGTGATATCTTTGCAGCTTTATTAATGTTTTCACATTTCTTAACCAACTGCTTCCTCAGTGAATATATATATATATTATATATATATATTATATATATAATATATATATATATATATTATATATATTATATATATATATATATATATATATATATATATATATATATATATATATCTATATATATAATATATTATATATCTATATATATATAATATATATATATATTATAATAAAATGTGTGTGTGTGGAGGCGCAATGGCCCAGTGGTTAGGGCAGCGGACTCGTGGCCGTAGGATAGGATTGCGGTTTCGATTCCCAGGCCGGGCGTTGTGAGTGTTTATTGAGCGAAAACACCTAAAAGTTCCACGAGGCTCCGGCAGGGGGTGGTGATCCCTGCTGTACTCTTTCACCACTCTTTCTTCTGTTGGCCTGCTCGCTTAGCCAGCGGGGTGGCGTCATTTGAAGGCTAAAGCAATGCGAACGCATTGTGACCAGCGATGTATAACAACATCTAATGTTGTTATACATATATATATATATATATATCATTACAGATCCAATCCATCACTGGAGCTGTAAAAATATGTAAAATTTTCCCGAAGTTTAGAAGTTTATCATTTCAGTATATAAGAGCATGCCGAGATGTGCAAGTATAAGCATGAGAAGACATATGTATAAAATATATATATATATTGGGGCATATATATATATTATACATATTTCTTCTCATGCATATACTTGCACATCTCGGCATGCTCTTATATACTGAAATGATAAACTTCTAAACTTCGGGAAAACTTTACATATTCTTACAGCTCCAGTGATGGATTGGATCTGTAGTCTTTGAATCAGCTTTCTCCTTTCTGGTTTTGAGAAGCCTAATTTCTCAAGATTGGTATTTCGGCAGTGTGTTACATATCTCAGTGTCCCAATAAACCTGAAATTGTAACCTGGATAGAGTAACTGCAGAATTCTCAATAATTCGACATAGGCTTTCTCTTTTTCACTGATCTTCAGCTTTGTGTTACCATCCGCTGGACAACTAAGTTCCACAACTGTACATAGTTTCACTTTCTATCCCAAATCATTATGTCCGGTTTACTGTGTCAACGTTTTGAGGTTTTCACTGGAACATTCCACCTGGACTTCTTTTTAGTATGATTTGTTATGATTTCTGTCATATTGTGGGCTCTTATTTCTTTGTCCTCGGGATTATCCTTCAGGCGGATTTCATTATAGAGTGTCCCAGTTACAACATCATGTCTCATCGGTAGAAAAACCGTGATGACATTTCCGGACAACTTATGATATCGGTGATAGGATATTTTCGGTGTTAACTCCTCAAATTCTGTATCGGTTGTCACATTTTACTAATTTTCCTGCATCACTGCCCGTTTTGTCCATTTGGTATTGGATGATAGTTCCTGTTTCTGGATTGCAAACGCATTCCCTTCAAAGTGGGTGATACTAATCCGGTTGTTAGTCCATGATAGACTGCGTTGATGGCCAGTGTACGTATGTATGTATACATGCATGGTATTATATCTCACAACATCATACATGAAGTTTATGAGAAGTTCTTAACGCAGAATAGTGATTTTAATTTGCTTCACTGACTTTAGTATATTTTAATGGCCGATTTTTACATGCGCTAACATTTGTGGAAATGCCGACGGACGTCATAATTATAAAAGTCTTTTCTCAAAGCTATATGTGCTTACATTCATATGTATAAATGCACATACTTAGTTTGGGTCATAAATGCGTGTGAGGGGTGTATACACATACACATGTATACACACGCATTTCCGTAGAGAATGAGAGAGAATTAATAACAAGAAAATATAACTTATCCGTAGACTTTTTATGCTGGGCATTTTGTGAATTTATAAAACAGATGATAAACACCATTCGTTCGGCTCTTCGTTGGAGCTTACATCGGGGTAGACTGAAGAGGAACAGGCCAACATGGACATTCTTGTAGTTTCCGGCACTCTTTTCTTTTATGATAGACAAGAGAAACAGTACACCTTACATAAATCAGTGTCCTTAAGGCACTGCTTAGCAACTATAACAAGGACTGAAAGACCACACATTTCGAGCAGAAGAAACACTTACCAAATTAATAGAATACAACCATGCACCAGGCGCATACGTACACACATACACGTATCTATACACATATCTGTATCTATCTATCTATCGATGTAAATATATACATATGTATATATACACATTTGTATAGAAAGATATATGCAGATATATACATATAAACTTTATATATACACGCACCCTCACACCTATATATAATATACCCGTATAGATAGAGCGAGAAAGAAAGATGTACACACAAATACAAATATATATATTGGCAAAAGAGCGTGTGTGAGAGAGGGAGTGAGAGAGCATGTGTACACTTACATTGGTAGAATAACAATAACAAAATTATTGTTGATGTTTAAATGACAAAACGAAATAAGAAAAATAGTTTGTTCAATAAAATCCATTTAGTTTAACATTTCTTTTGTTATTCCTCATGTTCTCTTCCAACTTAATGTTTCCTTTACAACAGATAATCTGACGAAACATTAACGTTTAACTAGTTGTAAGTACATAGCATAATGGCGTACATTACAACAAAACACCACAACTAAACCATCAGTATGCTGTTAAAACAAATGTTTCAATGTCCCTCAAAGCCATATATATATATATATATGGTTTACGTACTAATATATATATATATATTTATCTGTGTGTGTGTGTATGTGTGGATACCCTTGTTTTTACATAAAGAAAATATTTAAGCTGCCCTTAAGCAAACATTAGTTGTTTGATAGCGCCTGTTTGCTCAAGAATTGAACATAAATAAGGAACATTTACTCGTGCTATTTTTCGCTTTATTTGTCTCTATTTCTTCCCAGTTTGTGTGTCATTCATATTTAAGTTGTTGTTTCATATAATCTTTGTTATTTTCCGTTTGACTTTTATAATGTTTAAAGCAAACCGCAAACCGCCATCTACACCGGTGGTGTTGTAGGATTATACGTATTATTTGTTTTGTATGTGTTGCTTTCTTCAAGTATAAAACGTTAATGTTGTTACTAATAACGAAAACAACAAACAGTAAGCTATTAAAATGATGGAAAAATGAAATTTAAATGAATGCACACACAAATATATATATGCATACATATATATATATATATATATATATATATTATATATATATATATATATTATATGCATACATACATACATACATAGTCACATCTATAGAACCACGTGTATAAGTGTATATATATGTGTGTGTGTGTGTATATGCATACATACATATTCAGATATATAGAACCACCTGTATATGTATATATGTAAATACGCATACACACACACACACACATATATATATATATATACACAGCTATATATGACTATTTGCATGTATATATGTATATATCTGTGTATAAAAATACGTATATGTATATATAAATACATATATATATATATATGTATGTATATATTTAAGTAGATATGTATATACGTAAGTATACATATATAGTCATAAATATTTGTGTGTATGTGCGTGTGTGTGCTCGTGCGTATGCGTGTGTGTGTGTGTGGTGAGTGCGTATAAAACATTGACGAAACGAAATAACATGAAACGAAACAAAATAAAAACCATTTCCTTTATTTTTCCATTTGTGGTTTTATCATTCATTTGAATATGGAATACAGCTGTTGTTGCCATAAATACGTATGTTTATCTGTGTGGTACATGTGTGTGTGTGTGTGTGTGTGTGTACACGCGCGCGTGCGTGTGCGTGTGTGGAGATCTGTATAGGCTTTATGTTGTAGGTAAAGACTGATATTTTTGTACAAGATTTCAGATTTGGTGGAAGGCAATGTTTGGCGGGTGGGTTTTCTAGAATTTACGATTTTATGATAGATTGAAGTGGATGAGGTTTTGTAAAGGCTGAATGACCAAATGACAAATGCAGTGTAACGTCATACGCATACACAAACACACACACACACACACACACAGTCTCACATACACAATCACACTTACACACACGTACATATATTTGTGTATACTGTACCACCCCAAAAATTTATAATTTTGTACAGACACAAATACACCCTTTTCTATAAATGTATATAATATATATATGAATAGATGCATATTATACGCACATACACACACACACACATACATACATATATACATATATATATATTATATATATGTCCCAAAGAGGCACACAAGGAAAATGGTATCATTCCAACCATATTCAACTTTTCCCTTTTGCTTCTCTTTGCTCTTCTTCTTTATTTATTCTTCACTCAGATGAAGCTCTGTCTCAGGTCGGTTTTATTACCAAGTATAAATATTTCTAACGTATCAATAGCAACACCATACAACATTGGAAACTGAAACAGCCGTAAGATGGGACGCAGTCTATTTACATTGAATTCATAAATATTAATTGTTGTTGTTCATCAATATTTCTCCATTTGCTCTTTTCTTTCAATTTTGATTCCCCATAAACTAATGTTTATCCATGTCTTTACCTATAATTTATGAGCATAATGTGCTTCTATATGTATGCCCATGGTTAAACATAGGTAATATACTGGTAGTGTAATGGATACTTCTATCCTTTAGACGGCTATTTTAACGTCTAAATCAGCTAACAAATTTATATATATATATAGGCGCAGGAGTGGCTGTGTGGTAAGTAGCTTCTTTACCAACCACATGGTTCCGGGTTCAGTCCCACTGCGTGGCACCTTGGGCAACTGTCTTCTACTATAGCCCCGGGCCGACCAATGCCTTGTGAGTGGATTTGGTAGACGGAAACTGAAAGAAGCCCGTTGTATATATGTATATATATATATATATATGCGTGTGTGTGTTTGTGTGTCTGTGTTTGTCCCCCCCAACATCGCTTGACAACCGATGCTGGTGTGTTTATGTCCCCGTTACTTAGCGATTCGGCAAAAGAGACCGATAGAATAAGTACTAGGCTTACAAAGAATAAGTCCCAGGGTCGAGTTGCTCGATTAAAGGCGGTGCTCCAGCATGGCCGCAGTCAAATGACTGAAACAAGTAAAAGAGTATAATATATATATATATATATATATATATATATATATATATATATATATATATATATATATATATATTATATATATACACACACATACACACATACACAGAGAGAAACAGAAGACGGAGATATGTGTAGTAAGAACAAGCCGGTGTATTAGTTTAAGATTTGCGGCAAATGGAAAAGCCTTTTACATTTCTAGCCTACGCTCTTCGACAGAAAGAAATAAGCGAAAAAAAGGAGAGAATGAAAGAAAAAACAGAAAACCTGTATATACTTAAGCGGTCCAACTTTCTGATTTGACTGGGGAAAAAGAGGCTGAATGAAAGAAGGATAATAATATAGAGATTAAATGAAGGGGAGATAATAATCGTGAACCCAACGTACTAAGGTGCGCAAGCGTGTGTTTGCATGTGAGAATGGTGTGTATGAGAGTGTATATGTGAATCGGTTGAATGAGTCTGACGTGTGTGTGCGCGCTCGCTCGAACGTGTGTAACATGTGTGTGTGTGTGTAGCAGTTGATGTGTGCTTTTTCAAGTAGTGTGTGCACACGTGTATGTGTGTGTGTGCATTGCCTCTGTTCAGGTAGTATGTGTTTGTGAGGGTGTGGATGGTGATAATTGGTGTGTGTACAGTCAAACAGTGTGCGAGGAGTGAGGTGTGGTGTGTGTCCCTTTAATGGTATCTGAAGTGAGTGATGAGTTGAACAGTGTGTATGGGTGTGTGTATAGTGGTGAGTATGTAGTGAGGGTACTGAGGTGGGCACGCTAGCCACTACACATTCTTTCTTTCCTCTCCTTGTTTCGCTCCCTGTTTCTTTCTGTGGAAGAGCGTAGGCTCGAAACGTTAAAGACTTTTTCACTTCCCGAGCGTTAATACATCACCTGTCTTTGTCTTTTGTTGTTTTTGTTTTTTGGTGAATTTTCCCTATATATATACATATATAATAGAAATATTACATTTCTAAATATCTCAGAGAGATTTATGCAGTGGTGTTACGATAAAGTAGTTGCATACTGTCAACTTTATGTAACAGTCCCATGACGGGAATCATACTACTGCTATTTAGCCCTAGGACGCAGCAACGCTTCCTCAAGGCCGACATGAAGTGTTGCTGCGTCCTAGGGCTAAATAGCTGTAGTTTGATTCCCTTCATGGGACTGTTACATTAAGTTGACAGTATGCAGCTACTTTATATATATATATATATATATATATATATATATATATATACATATAAAAGTAAATAAATGGTACAACAAGACACCGATATTTACTGGAAAATAGCAATCGTAATAAATACGACGCTATTGTATAGCTTCACTGCGTATATACTAGCAAAGACGTGTGTGTGCAACAAACATGAAAAAAACTTGTTTTACCTCTAGGAAGAACATCTGAAAAATGAAAAACCTAGAAACGGATAATGCAGGACCGGTTTCAGACTCTTCAAATACGTTTGACAACGTAGATTTGATTTGTCTTCATCAGCTGCATATACCTGGACAAAATTTCATATGTTGCCACATCTATGCCAGTACACTCGTCTGAACGCCAAAACGTTAACAGAACGATAACAGTGAAGAAGTTTCAATGAAAATAGTAATGCAATACGAAAGTATTGCTTTCCAGTAAAAGATAGCCCAGAAGGGTAAAATTATACATATAAAAATAAATAAATGCGTATGCAGAAACTTATATAGATATTATATATAAACCTGTCTGTCCATCAATCTGTGTATATGAATGTATGCATGCATTCTTTTACTCTTTTATTCTTTTATTTCATTCATTCATTTGATTGCGGCGATGCTGGGGCACCGCCTTTAGTTGAATAAGTCGCCCCCAGGACTTATTTTTTGTATTCATTCTATCGGTCTCCATCTACCAAATCCATTCACAAGGCTTTGGTCGCCCCGTGGCTATAGTAGAAGACACTTGCCCAAGGTACCACGCAGTGGGACTGAACCTAGGACCATGTGGTTGGGAAGCAAGCTTCTTACTACACAACCTCTTGTGTGTGTAAATGTATATACGTATACATACATGGCTAAATATCGGACGATGGAATGAGTGCTGAACACTGCATTGGTGGATATATATATATATAGGCGCAGGAGTGGCTGTGTGGTAAGTAGCTTGCTAACCAACCACATGGTTCCCGGTTCAGTCCCACTGCGTGGCATCTTGGGCAAGTGTCTTCTGCTAAAGCACCGGGCCGACCAATGCCTTGTGAGTGGATTTGGCAGACGGAAACTGAAAGAAGCCTGTCGTATATATGTATATATATATATGTATGTGTGTGTTTGTGTGTTTGCTGGTGTGTTTACGACTCCGTCACTTAGCGATTCGACAAAAGAGACCGCTAGAATAAGTACTGGGCTTACAAAGAATAAGTCCCGGGGTCGATTTGCTCGACTAAAGGCGGTGCTCCAGCATGGCCGCAATCAAATGACTGAAACAAGTAAAAGAGTAAAAGAGTATATATATGCACACGTAAAATGTGGTAGAAGGATTGAGAGTCCAGAAACGTATTGGAACCAGAACATATAAACATCGAAATATCCTGAACCAAATAAAGTGGACGGATTCTTCGAAGAAACAAAAGTATTTTAATACACAGCTCAAACAAAAATCTATATAGGTAGGTAGATAGATAGATAGATAGATATGTATGCATATTTATATGTGAGTCTTTGTGTGTGTACTTATAAACAGAGAAAGTGGAACAGGTTGTGAATTAGTTTTGTTCAATAAAATCCATTTAGTTTGAAATTTCTTTTGTTATTCTCCTCGTTCAACTCCCATTTAATGCTTCGTTTAAAAGAGATAATCTGTGGAAACATTAACGTTTAACTCGTAAGTACGTAACTAAACAATAACTTGTGCTACAACCCCCCACCACCACCGCCACCACAATCAGTTTTGGTCTTAAAACAAAAGATTTGTTCTCTTCAAATGGTTTCTCGGTCTGCTTGCTTCAGTCTGATCCCAGCTGCTGATCGATGGGTCGTTGTTTTTAACGCTACATAATGTACAGAACACAAACCATCATAGACGCGCACACGCAGCACTGGATTAACCATTATGCAAAATAAGCACGTGCTTAATGCATCAAGAGAAGCAGAGGGTGCCACAGAAATGGTAAATGGTTTACAGCACAAAAGAAATCACTACAGAATAATATAGATGCGGATGTGTTATCCAAGATTAATTTTGACGATTTGATCAAAGACATTGCAATTCCAAAAAGTAGGAGGAAACTTTTCAAACTTAAATAAAGTGGAATTATAAAAAAAATAAACATTATTTTCCCTCATATTGTTTTGTTTCGTTTTGAAAAATAAAATGTTTTTTTTTATGGTGTGTTGTTGTTTATATTTTGAATTACATAATCTTTTATGGGAGCACCAAAATCTTTTAAGTGCTTAAGGCCTCGACGGGTCCTAATCCGGCCCTGCGCACACAGGCATACAAACGTGCGCATATGTATGTGTGTGTGCGTGTTAGTCTGTCAGTATGTCTGTGTTTGTGTGTTTCTATCTGTTTGATTATGCATGTATACGTGTGTGTGTGTGTATGTGTGAGTGCGTCATTTTGTTTGTTTCTACCCATAGAGGGTAACCAATGTTGGTTTGTCTGCATCCGCGTTAACAAGCGTCTCATCATCGATTGACCAATCGAACTAGATTCAAAATAAGACTTGAGGTTCATCTGCTGAACTAAAGCCTTCAAGTCAGAGCTCCAGCTTGCCACATGCACGTATTAAATATGAATAGATTTAGGCCCTTCGTACTTACATCCATCTGCAGGGGTCAGCAGCGAGTTAACTGTTATGCAAGTGATTGAAAGAGGCGTCGCTGTTCATCGCATCTTCTTAATTTCTCGTAAACGTTTTACTTTTGCTCTCTGACATCCCACTCTACTTCTTTCTCTCTCGCTCTCTCTCTCTCTCTCTCTCTCTCTCTCTCTCTCTCTCTCTCTCTCTCTCTCTCTCTCTCTCTCTCTCTCTCTCTCTTTCTCTCTTGCACTCTCTCACTCACGCTCTAATTTTCTTTGTAGAATGTCGAAACACATAGCATTGTCGCATGGTCTGCTTTGCTGGGTAACTCGAGTGTGTTAACTTCGTTTTGATATTTGTATAATGCAGCTATTTCAGTAGTTTCCTAAATATCTATCTATCTGTCTATGAATCCATCTATATATCTGCCTGTCTTTCTATATATACATATAAATTTCTGTGTGTATGTGTTCAGTGTATAAAAGGGTTTCTAATCTACGCCGTGTTCTCTTGAAGCACGTCCGAAGGTTCCGATTAATCTAAGGTGTATAACACGTACAATACTCATGTTTATCATACAAATAAAAAATTAGCCTCATTTTTGATATTTTCAGTGTCATTAATCATAATACATCTATCATAACTATAATAATATTTTTATCGTAATTTATCATTTTTTCGATAAAAATGAGTCTTGTGCGTGTTTTCTTTTTTCATAACTGTATACCTACTTTTGCACCCCACTATATATATATATATATATATATATATATATATATATATAACTTGAAGGCTTTAGTTCAGCAAACAGCAAACCATAAAATATATTTAAAAAAAGTGGGCTTCATGCCATTCTTGGAAGTGTAGTCTTTTCTTAGCTACAATAGCGATATGAATTTCTTCCATCTTCTTGCCCAGTTAAAGTATTTGAGAAAATTTATATTGTGCCCAACCGTTTAAAATTCTATTTATTTGTGCACCTGATGATAGCACTGCATTTAAATTGATGTAATGATTGCATTGTTAAATTAAATGGAGCCGCTTGAAACGGTCATAATTGCATCTCCTCCTGATATCCTGTACCTTATTTTGATTTAAGATATATATATATATATATATATACACGTGTGTGTGCTTTATTTGGAATGAGATGTATAGCATTTGAAATTTCTGGTGACCTCTTTCTGCAGAGTTATTACATAACAGATTAGAGGATTGGTAAACAAATTTGGCATATTTTTGTTCCCTACTATGCGTGTTTTATTACTGGTTAATAATATCATTTTATGTTTATGAACTTGTATCGCAAGTTTCCTGATGTGGGACTGTGCGATGAAACAGATATTGTTGTATTTCGGGGTGGTCATTATTTTTTCCCAAATAAACACACACGCACACTATATATTCGTTCTTCGCTCATTTATAACTGTTTTTTTTTATTTTAACTCATGTCCGTTGTCCGGTAATATTTCGTCCAGAAATACAACAATATTATTTTGATATCATTTTTAAAGTTTCGTCAGAAAAATTACAGATAAGAGATTCTATACATTTTTCTCCATGTATACTTTCTGATTCCTATCCTGTAACGAACCACATGCGACATGGAACTAAAAAAATATACTAAATTCTCTAGTCTTCCGTTTCCATATATATCTTTTACCATTTAACTTATATTTATTTCAGTGATTAGACAGCGGCCATGTTGGGTCACAGCCTTCAAGAAATTTAGTAGAACGGGTCGTACTTAGTACCTTTTCTTTACAAGCCTGGCACTTTTACTCAAGTTTCTAATGCATTTTAAGTGAGTGCCTTGTCTATTTTTAATATAGGCAGTATTTTAATAGACGTCCTATAAATATTGTATCGTATTTGAATTTCTATCTCCACGAGTCAGAACAGCGTTGTTTAATCTTTGTTTTATTCTGAAGATTGCTAAACCAACGGCTTCCTCAGTGAAAAAGAATCAAAACGCTCTTATTATCTTTGAAAATTTTGTGTCTGTGACTATCCAGTTTCCATTTATGCAAGTACACACTTGGCTTTGCTATAAACGTTAGTGTTACAATGGTTGTATTCACTATGAATGTCTATATAGAGAAATAGAGAAGCTGTATCCCCTGGAGTGTTAGTAATACAGTACCGGGCTAAACATCCGGCAAGTTTGGAACGGAAGTGGTCCGGATTTCTGAACCACCTGGTTTTCATGAGATAGTCTTAATATACCTTTTACTTCTTTGAGTCATATTGTGGCCATGCTGGGGCACTGCCTTAAAGAATTTTTAGTCGAATGAATTGACCCCAGTACTTATTGCCTCGTGTTTATTCTATCGGTCTCTTTTGCTGAACTGCTAATTTCGAGGACATAAAAACACCAACACTGGTTGGTGATGGGGATCAAGCGCAGACATAACCACACGCACACGCACACGCACACGCACAGATGCGTGTGTGTGTAATAATTGAAGGTCAGGTGTGAATTCATTACAACCGTTCCTAACGAATTTTTTAACCGATTAACGAGTGCATTATGTCATTATAAAAAATGTTTTCTTCAGATAAATACACGAATTACACAATGAAGAACATTTAAAATAATTTAGAATCCATGGCAACATGCATACGCAATGAATCTGCCACTAGTTCAGCGACTGATCTAGTGGCAGAATCATTGAATAAGCATGGTGCCGTGAATTTTATCAATTAAAACATTCGTTAGAAATGGCCGTAATGACTTTCACACCTGTCTTTCAACTGTTACTTATTTATAATTCACCTATCTCAGAACATGCTCCTCGCGTGATTTCAAGTATATTATGCACTGGATATTTAATAAAATGTACATGTCTGAATAGCTCAAGAGCAGATCATATACTCAGCAGGGTCAAATTGACTGCATACATTACCCAAATATCATTTTATTATCACTTCTATACCAAGGTTGGTATTCATCTAAAAATTGTGTGTGCATCTTATCCGGACCTAACTAGGTGCCTCGATTTTAAGTACCTTATTCAACTGAATCATATATATATATATATATATATATATATATATATATATATATATATATATAATATATATATATAGACACACGACGGTCTTCTTTCAATTTCTGTCAACCAAATCTGCTCACAAAGCATTGGTCGTCCCGGGATTTTTGTAGGATACACTGCCCAAGATCCCATGGTGTGGGACTGAACCTGGAACCAATTGATTCTGAAGCAAACTTCTTACCACACAACCACGATCAAAATATAAAGCAAACTATGAAAAGTGAAAAACTAAATTTTATTTAACAAATACATATTAATACATTTCAAAAGCAGCATATATTTGATAGCTCTTAACCCACGAAAAATTCTTAAATTATATCATCGTGTACCGAGCATATGGTAATATGTTTACAAGACATAAATTAAACAAATAAAAGTAAAGAACATGATTTTATTTAACAAATATGGGCACAAAACAATAAAATTGTAAAGAAGAGTTTGTTTAATCTTTATCAATCCACATTTAAAAAGTAAGAAACTAAACTATTTGGCCATCCTATAAGCAATACGGCTTTTTATACTTCTTATATTTTTCAAAATTAATATTAATAAATGCTGCGGGCGAAGCATTTGTTTGTAGGCGTAGGAGTGGCTGTGTGGTAAGTAGCTTGCTAACGAACCACATGGTTCCGGGTTCAGTCCCACAGCGTGGCACCTTGGGCAAGTGCCTTCTACTATAGCCTCGGGCCGATCAAAGCCTCGTGAGTGGATTTGGTTGACGGAAACTGAAAGAAGCCCGTCGTATAATATATATATATATATATATATATATAATATATATATGTGTGTGTAAAAACATACGGACGGGACATTCGAAGCCTTCAACCTTCAGTCATGAACCGGATCATCCTCGAATTTTGGCTGATTAATCTTGAGATTGCTCCAATCTGGCCAGCTTGTATGTCTCTGTTTGTCCCCTAACATCGCTTGACAACCGATGTTGGTGTGTTTACGTCCCCGTAACCTAGCGGTTCGGCAAAAGAGAACATTAGAATAAGTACTGGGCTTACAAAGAATAAGTCCTGGGGTCGATTTGCTCGACTAAATGCGGTGGTCCAGCATGGCCACAGTCAAATGACTGAAACAAGTGAAAGAGAGTAAAAGGGTAAAGGGTTGAATCTAAAATACACTCTCCTTCATTTTCTTCAATGCTCTTCTATCTGTCTATCTGGTAGACTTGCAAGGCCCCTCTTTCAAAACTCACTTGTCCGTAACAAAAAATACTCCTCCAGTACTGTTCTGACCTCATCTACAGAATTCATATTTTTTCAATCCAAATGATTTTGAAGACTGCGGAATAAGTGATGATCAGACGGGACAATGTCTGGTGAATATGGTGGGTGGGGCACCGTTTCTCATTCAAACTACTCCAGCTTTTGGAATGTCATCCTTACTGTATGTGGCCAAGCATTATCCTGATGGAACATCTTTTGTATTGAAACCAACTGAAAAAAAAAACGCATTATTTATAGGATGACCCAATATTTTTAACATATTGTATGCAAATTAACCACCTTCAAAAAAAGTCCGTTCACTCAATACAGAGCACAGAATATTGCAACGTATTGCATATTATTCCCGGATATCTGAAAGCCGGATAAGAAAACTCTCACCGTACTAATTTCGAGGTCCCAATTCATAAAAGCGTTGATGTTTTCGTCTTTTTTACGCTTTCCGTTGCGTCCTACATGGAGAATATATAACCAACATATCTGGTTTTTTGTCACAGGTTTATGCGGAGTTACCTTTCACGTTTTCCATTCTTGCTACATTCACCACAATGATTTTGGGACCTAATTGTGAACATAGGGATACGTATACAATTTCCTCATGTAATTTTCGACTACTATTTTGCTGGTGGATAACTAAGGAGTTAACCCGTTGTTTGTTTAGGGTTGTGACGAGGTTTTCAGTATGTTAGTAGGTTTTACAAGAAAAGAAGCTGTTCACCATATATATTTGCATGTATGTATATATAGATGCTATGTATGTGTGTGTGTGTATTTATGTATTGTAACTCTCTCTCTCTCTCTCTCACGCACACACATATATATATATATATATATGTGTGTGTGTGTGTGTGTGTGTGCATGCTTGCATTATATACGTGTGCGAATAAAGTCTGTGTTGTGTATATGTGAATGTTCGTGTATATGCTTGTGTGTTTTGTGTGTGTGTGTGTGTGTGTGTTGTATATATCACACATATAAATACATATATATATATATATATCACACACACATATATACATATATATTTATATACACACACACACACATATATACACACACACATATATATCTCTCTTTCTATATATATATATATATATCTTTCTTCTCCTCCCTCGTCCACCTTCTCTCTCTTTTCATCTGTCCCTTTCTCCTGTCTTTTGTTCTCACGTGACCGCTAGCCGCTGTTGAGCGCTCTTTTCGTTCCAGCAGCCGCCGAAGCAACACGTATTTGTTCGTCTCCCTGCGGCCATTAGGCACAACTTCACAAGCCAGCCCCATACTCAACTCGTCCTGTCGAAAGACCCTTGTCCTACGTCCGTTTGGTTTTGTGTTTATTTTTATTTTTACCGTTATTGTTTTTACGTTTTTGTATTCTTATGGTGTCACGTATTCTGTATTTTGTTCGTGTACTTCGTTCGTTTTCCGTCCTCGTGTTGTATACATTCGAAGCTTTCTTCCAGGGGATCTAATGCGCTTGGCTTAGATTTCCCTTGGCGGGCTGCCCATATCGGAGCAATCTCAAGATTAATCAGCCGAAATTGCTAAGATGATCTGGTTCTTGACTGATGACTGAGGGCTTCGAATGTCCGTCGGTGGTTCTGTGTGTCCTGTGGTGTTTCATGTTCTTGTCCATGTCTGTAATTATTTTTACTGTTTACCTATATATATATATAATATATAATATATATATATATATATATATATATATATATATATATATATGTATATATATATATATAGAGAGAGAGAGAGGGGGCTTACATATAATCAAGCGAAAGTGAAAATAGAAAACAGCGATAAAGAAAGCTACGGAGAAGAGGATTTCAGTATGACAGACAGACAGGCAGGCAGGCAGATAGATTTGGAGATATAGAGAGGAAACATTGTGATTCCGTACATCTGTACTAGGAAATCGTGCGGCATATTATTTTTACAAGACGGATACTAGAGTTAGGAAGCAGATGAATACTGAAATCTATTTGCTTTTGTGTGAACATTCCGTAAGAATCACGATTTCTCTTCTATCAAGCCGGTGGGGGGGACAACTGTCATAGTTTAAACTAAAGTCACAAACGCACTGCCATAGGAAACCATAGATTTACACACACACACACACACACACACACACCACACACACCACACACTCATCATCATCATCATCATCATCATCATCATTATCATCATCATCATTATTATTATTATTATTAATTGGTATAGCTTAGAAAGTGACTCAGGGCCGAGATTTTATAAGTGTAATTAGATATATAGAAAACGGGCCCCGAATTTTGAAGCCAGTTCGAGGAGTGGCATGCACGAAACTCTTGACTCATGAGTCACATTGTAACTTCTGGTGATTAAATATCGTATATATATATATATATATATATATATACACACACCTACATTTTTCCTTCTATCAAACGTGTGTGCGCGCGCGTATGTATAAATAGATTTATATATATATATATCACGCACATGCATGCACGCATATATATATATATATGTATAGCGTATGTGTGCGTACACATATGTATGCATTTGTACATATATATATATATATATGGGTATATATATTATATATATATATATAATATATATATATATCCGCCCATGTAGCGAAAATACAGATCGATAAACATGACATTTATGTAATTTGAAAGAAAATATATAAATTAATGAAATATACTTGCCTGAATTAAATTGTCCAATGCCCTGAGAGATAAAAATCATTTCATACACAGAAGGATTAAAGATAGGTTTGTACTTTACGTGTTTCGTTTCTAGCCATAAACATGTGTTTCTAAAAATCGTATCCGTAAAATAATCCTGTGTCTGTACAAAACAACATCAATATGGCGTACTTATTAAAAGAAGCAATTTTATTTCAATATATTTCTTTTGTTTTAACCTATTGACATCCTTCATCTACTATTTCGTAAAAGTACTGGCAGCAGAAACAGCGGGATGGGGGACGGCGAAGTGGCAACAACGGACTGGCCTTATGGAGTCAGGTTAACGGATATTCTTGCCTCTCACATTATAGAAACATTTCTCATGGCACCAGCAGATAAAATGAAGCAGGTGTTGCTCCGGAGGGTAACGAAGGAAATGCTCTGGGACAGCCACTCTACCTCACGGGCCTCGCACTGACGGACAGCAGTCTCTGCCCCGATCACGTGATCGATCAGATTATCGAACGATGCTATACGTCGTTGGCCACAAAACATGACCCTTTTGCTTGTGGAGGCACATGGCCTAGTGGTTAGAGCAGCGAACTCGCGGTCGAGGCATCGCGGGTTCGAATCTCAGACCGGGTGATGTGTGTGTTTATGAGCAAAACACCTAAGGTCTGGGCGGCTCCAGCAGAAGGTAATGGCGAACTTCTGCTGAGTCTTTCACCACAATTTTCTCTCACTCTTTCCTCCTGCATCTAGCAGCTCACCTGCGACGGACCGGCGTCCCGTCCAGGTGGGGAAACTATACGCCAAGGAAACCGAGAAACCGGCCCTTGTGAGCCAGGCATGGTCGAGAAGGAGAAGGAAGGAACCCTTTTGCTTTTCATTTATTAAGATTATTCATACACGTTTCAACTCTTTTATATATAAAACGATCATGCACAAACGTAATTTGAGTTGTGAAACTGAAACTGGTTTCAAGTCATTCATATGTAAAAAAAAAAAAACTTTATAAACGGAATTTGAGTTGGGATATCTGTGTCATGTCCTTAATACGTAAACACAATTCTAGCTGTGATTTAGATCGTTCCTCAGATGGACTTTCATAAATGGCTTTTCACTGTTATAATTTGATAAGCTATTTGTTTATCTGAAACGTCGTGATATTTCCTCTGGATTCTGGAACCACCAGTTAGCTCTTCTATGAAATGCTATGATTCCTGGCTGCTTCTATAGATATTTAGAGATTCCGTAACCAATTTCTCAACACATCACTGAACATAGGCAGTATTTGTAAGTTATTAACAATATACTCTGAGAATGAATCGGTCTCAAATATTTGTTCATAGCTTTTTTTTTTTCTTTTATAAAACTCGGTTTTCTTCTGTGAGTCTAGGAGCGTTTTCACATTTACAAGCGTGGGTTACATTTCCTTTACCTATTAAACAAACCAGCCGCGAAACTGTCGTAAATTTCTTCCTTTTGCTCAATTTGTGGGAGGCGTTGCTCCAGATTGTCTGTAAATATTTCACAAATGCGTTCTTAAAATCAAATCGACCTTGAAAAGGAACTTTCACTAGAGCGGTAATCTGATCTGCCTCAAAACATATGGGGTTCCGTTGGATTCAAGGAATTAGGGGCAAAAGTATTTTCTTATGCCACACAGATATTTAATTACTAGCAAATGTTAAATCGAGATTTAATCCACGTTTCCAACATCCACTCTTAAAAGATGTTATGGACTATAATTCGATGGTTATTTTCTGCCCAGAAATAAGCGTAATTTCAATCAGCTCTAGTTATTTGGTAACCCCATTAAATATTGTAGCTAATGATATCTCCAAGGAGGATCTTGGATTTCGTTAAGTTTATAAGTTACTCCTCAGAAACCAAGAATGGCCTACTGGGTGGTTTCTAAATTGATATTGTTATATGAGTTTTACCAATTCTGTCAACACCTTCAATATTAGCTTCATATAATTAAGATTTTGTTTTTCAGAAATATCACAATCTAAAGAGTCTTTACTTGCCTTGCCCTCCATTTTAGGTTCGGAGTTTTATAGGCGTTTAGGTGGGGGGGGGGGTCTTCGAAAGCATATGACGTCACAACGCACTTCCTAGCAACAGTTGATATTATAGGAGATTATTGTAAAAATAAAACAAAACACTTGCACGTATAATACATAACTTAGAAGCAGCGCTGCGGATATGCCGACACACGAGCTCGAGACATGGCCGCCCTCACGCACTTCTCATGAGGAATTCCGGAAGGAGCTTCGTGAGACCACTGCAGAGACGCTTCCGGGAAGATAATTTCACTAACCGTTGGAAAACCGATTATATAAGTGACTCGATCAATTCCTAGCAATACCTGAAGAAGGAATTTTTATATTCCGAAATATTATATCAGACTATGAATAATTAAAGTATAGCAGTTATTATAGTCCATTCTGCAGAGTCGTACCATTCAAGACACGTTATATTTCAGTTGATATTATGTTGTATTTGTTTATTTTTGTTTCCTTTACCAAATTCCGTCAATGTTTATTCATGAGAGAGTGAGGTATGGCACCTATTGTTTGAGAATGAGATTACTGTTTGTAAGATCAAAAAATATAACCTGAAAATCCATCAATAGCGTAAGCGATGAGGGCGCTTGTATTGTAACTCACAAAAATTTACTTGTAAGGACTGTGACACGATTATTTTGTGACTTAAAAAATTCGTAGCTGGAATTGTGACACAATTGCTTATGTTGTGACTCAAAATTTCTAGCGGAAATTGTAACACAAATTCTTGTGTTATGACTCACAATATTTGAAGCCATATTGCTTGTGTTGTGACTAAGTTGAATTGTGACAAGAATGTTTGTATTGTGATTCGAAAGTTTTCAGGTGGAAATTGTAACATTGTTGCTTGTTTTGCAGCTCGCAAAATTTCTAAGAGGACTCGCGACGAGAATGCTTGCGCTGTTACTCTAAACAGACTCTCGCTGGTTATCAAAGAGAAAATTCTTAAAGAACAAGACGGATTAAGTCCTAAGTCGACTGTGTGTGAACAAGTTAATCTCACTGAATATATATAGAACTTTGTATTGGAATTACTGATGGTCTGTGCTGACAAAATATGATACATGTTACTTCAAACAGGAGCATTAATGGCGTTAGGAAACAGCACAAGTTTAACCTTCGGGGTTGAGAATTTTGTCGAGAGAAGGTGAAATGTTCGCAGATGTCGAAGGATAAATAAAAAGGAAATTAGTGAGAAAGAGGGGGGGATATAATTAGAAAAGAAAAGAATAAAAAAGAGGGTTGATATAAGAGGAAGGATGGAGAGGGAACGAGTTTAGGTGGGGGAGAAACGGTCAGAGCGAAGAGGAAATAAAACGAACGCCAACAGATATGAAAATAACGCGAAGAGGAAATAAAACGAACGCCAACAGATATGAAAATAACGCGAAGAGGAATAATGACAGAGAAACACAATTTAGATATTAGAAGGCCGTTTCTGCCTTAGAGAATTATATACATTCCATCGTTTGAAATATTATACACAGGATGTCATGTTAACAATGTTAAACAGATTAAAATTATGTTCTTTAATGAAATATGTGTGAAAAAAGAGTTCTCCAACAATAAACGATTAGACATACGCACATAAATATATATATATACAGACACACACAATTGTGTGTGTGTATATATATATATATATATATACTAAGTATTGTTGAAATCATCGGCAAAGCGGTGGGAAACGCGTTTAACAAGAACAACCACGTAACTCCACAAAGACATATGCGGAATAAAACCCAGAATAACTCTCTCCGGTTTAAACTACTTGAGGACTGTAAAGTGGTACTCACAGAGAGGTGTAAGGTAGTGCTGTCTTATAAAAATAAAATGATTTCCAACGAAGACTGAAAATAAGACATCATTATTATAAAAGGCTCTTACTAATTCCACACATTTTCAGGCGAGAAAAAATGTGTTTGTATAAACGGGGCAGAGACACTTAAGTTTAGTTCTTAATAACACAGAAAAAATATCGAAACGTTGACACAAAAATGTATGATAACATTAATTATGAGGAGAAAATAATAGCTACAAGACTTACAATAGATAAGATTGTTCGGTTCTTAAATAACCTTTGCCCCAAACGCTCAAATGCTGTGTATTAAACACTGGTGGAAGTGGTTTAGGCAATCAACAAACCTGCTAAAGAATATTAATGATAAAGTTTGAAATCCCGCCATACTGTGGCAGTGGAATAATATAAGCACGATACTTAATGGGTGTAATAGTACTGGTTTCAAATTTTGGCACAAGGCCAGCAATTTTAGGGTTAGGGTTTAAGTCGATTACATCTATATTGGTGCTCAACTAGGCAGAATTTGAACTCAGAACATAATGAATGACAAAACGCCGCTAAGCATATCGTCCGGAATGTTAACGATTCTGCCAGCTCGCCGCCTTAATGTGTTTAGTAATATTTATTGTAAAGTAAGAAGACGAGTTCGCAGAATCGTTAAAACGTGGGGCGAAATGCTTAGCGGACATTTCGTCCATCTTCACGTTCTGAGTTCGAATACCGCCGAGGTCGACTTTGCCTTTTATCTTTACGGAGTCAATAAAGTAAGTTTATATTTTGCTTGGCGTGCTAACCATTCTGCTAGTTCGTCACCCTAACTAATCTTCTGTATTACAATTTGGTAAAATATTGTTTTAACTTCGACAGTTCAAACAAACATACGACACCTCAACAGATACGCATGAATAAACACACGGCTAAATCGTACATTTGGCCAATCATACATTTTCTAATCCGTGATTAATAACAAAATATTATTCTTTAAATTCATCCCTCATAATCATTACATTATGTAGCTTGTATATCAACAATTACTAGTAGCGTTGTTGTGTATCTTTGTATTCGTCCTTGTCATATTCTTGTTTGATAAACTTTGGTGAACCCCCTTTAATTCTTTGGTATACCCCCTTTAATTCTATTAACTTTCTCCAAACTACGATTTAGGACTAAAATGGCTTTCAGT
>NC_043013.1:51121373-51133873 GCF_006345805.1 Octopus sinensis | reverse complement strand
TTTATTTCTTCGTCTACTCTGGCTTGTAAAAGTAACATCTGCAGTTTCCCAGTTATGGGTTAATTATCATGTCACAAATTTACCTGCAGAAGAGGTCACTCGGAGACACCCTGGCGGGTCTAGGACAGACAAACCCTTCAACTCCGTAACTGCTCATCTTGCATCCTGAATGGCGTTACCCGCGTTCGTGGCATTCGTTGCCCCAGCTCAATACAAGCATGAAGGACGAGCGAGTCGGTCTGGCTCTGCACAAAACATGATCGCTATAATGATATCCATGGTGTAGTCTGTTCTCCGAAACTATGAGAGAGTTCAGAGTCCAATATTATATATTTACGATACAATTTATTAACGTTAAGTTAGTGTTAACCGTTTACCTACGCAGTATATCACTTGCTATACACAGGACATATTTCCCTGACGTCCATGCATCATATGTGAAATATATATATAGGTGTAGGATTGGGTGTGTGGTAAGTAGCTTGCTTACGGACCACACGGTTCCGGGTTCAGTCCCACTGCGTGGCATCTTGGGCAAGTGTCTTCTACTATAGCCTCGGGCCGACCAAAGCCTTGTAAGTGGATTTGGTAGTCGGAAATTGAAAGATTCCGTCGTATATATGTATATATGTATGTGTGTGTGTATATGTTTGTGTGTCTGTGTTTGTCCCCCCAGAATCGCTTGACAACCGATGCTGGTGTGTTTATGTCCCCATCACTAGCGGTTCGGCAAAAGAGACCGATAGAATGAGTACTAGGCTTACAAAGAATAAGTCCTGGGGACGATTTACTCGACTAAAGGCGGTGCTCCAGCATGGCCAGAGTCAAATGACTGAAACAAGTAAAAAAAATTGTTTTCATCCAGAAGAGCTAACTTGGGACTTACGAACTGAAAGCTAAATATTAGAGAGAATGTATGAAACAAGGCTAATTAAAAGTCTGAAAACAAACATGAATCCGTTTGGGGCAATTGGTTGAAAATGCTTTTGACAAGGATTATAAAACACTATTTTCTCGATATAAAATTGACTGTATTAATTAGATACGACGGACTCTACCATCGAAGACGATCTACGAGCGTCCAGCTTCTGCCGAATGGCCTTAACAAATGATTTGTTTATAGTGATCAAATGTTCGTGCCGCACATCAACTCACTCTCTCTTTCTCTGTCAAATTGATGTTGTCTGAACAAATGCGCTGTGTGCCATGCGTGGGGTGTCCAAGTGGTCGCAGAGCAACGTGAGATGAAGAGGTTTGCTCAAGACTACAACGCATCACTCGGTCTAGGAATTGAAACCATGATCTCGCGATCGAGAGCGCGATCGAGAGCACCAGGCCATATAAGGACGTAATAAATAATGTAGCTGTCCTTGTGCCAAAATCTGAAAGAATTAATTTCCATAAACCACTTTTCCTGTCCATGTGACGTGCACAGGATCTATGTATGTCCTTGGCGTCCATGCATCATGTATGACAGACATACCCAATATTCTTTTCTACTCTAGACACAAGAAATTTTTGGTGAGCAGGCGAGTCAATTAGATCGACCCCAGTACGCAACTGGTACTTAATTTATCGACTCTGAAAGCATGAAAGGTGAAGTCAACCTCTTTGGAATTTGAACTCATACCTATTTCTTTATTACCCACAAGGGGCTAAATACAGAGGGGACAAACAAGGACAGACATAGGTATTAAGTCGATTATATCGACCCCAGTGCGGAACTGGTACTTAATTTATCGACCCCGAAAGGTTGAAAGGCAAACTCGACCTCGGCGGAATTTGAACTCACAACGTAACGACAGACGAAATACGGCTACGCATTTCGCCTGGCGTGCTAACGTTTCTGCCAGCTCATCGCCTTGATTAATCTCAATATTCTTTTCTACTCTAGGCACAAGGCTCGAAATTTTTGGTGAGCGGGCCAGTCGATTAGATCTACCCCAGTACGAAACTGGTACTTATTTAATCAACCCCGAAAGGGTGAAAGGCAAAGTCGACCTCGGCGGAATTTGAACTCAGAACGTAACGGCAGACGAAATACCTATTTCTTTACTACCCACAAAGGGCTAAACACAGAGAGGACAAACAAGGACAAACAAACGGATTAAGTCGATTATATAAACCCCAGTGCGTAACTGGTATTTATTTAATCGAACCCGAAATGATGAAAGGCAAAGTCGACCTCGGCGGAATTTGAACTCAGAACGTAACAGCAGACGAAATAGGGCTATGCATTTCGTCCGGCGTTCTAACGGTTCTGCCAGCTCACCGCCTTCCGATAAACCCAATATTGTCAAGCACCAGAGTAACTTCGGACTTGTGAACGGATCATTTTATATTTCTCAGAACGTATGAATCAACGACTTACCAAATGTCTAAAAGGAAACAGAGACTTCCAAGACAAACTCGTGAAAATGCCTTGGACTGGCAGAGGGTAAATAATATTTAATAATAGAAGATAATTAGAAACCAGAGTTGAACTGGGTTAATTTACTTAGCGTAAATGTTAACTAGAAATAATTATGCGTCAGGGGAAAACAATGTTGGCCGTTGAATAATATTATATGAAATCTTCTGTCAAATAAGGAGACATCACCGTTGACCTGTTTAGTACTTGTTTATTTTAGTTAACTTATTACTGCTCCCTTCATTTAATATGTTAACGCTAACTTAAACACGATCATTCATGTGGATGGTCTTACGAAGTCGCTTATTTTTTAAACAATTCTATAAATTTTTACTTGCGTCTGTGGATTTCGATAAATTTGTACACCTTGGGAAATACGGAGGAGTCTGACGATTCGAGAGGATATTGTCATCTGAGAAGAAAACATCCCTCTCTTACTCTCTCACTCACTCACTTTCTTTTTCTCTTCTCCTTTCTCTGTCTCTCTCTCTCCCTCTCACTCTCTCACTTTCTTTTTCTCTTCTCCTTTCTCGGTCTCTTTCTCTCACTCTCTCACTTTCTTTTTCTCTTCTCCTTTCTCTGTCTCTTTCTCTCTCCCTCTCACTCATTCACTTTCTTTTTCTCTTCTCCTTTCTCTGTCTCTCTCTCTCCCTCTCACTTTCTTTTCTCTTCTCCTTTCTCTGTCTCTCTCTCTCCCTCTCACTCTCTCACTTTCTTTTTCTCTTCTCCTTTCTCTGTCTCTCTCTCTCCCTCTCACTCTCTCACTTTCTTTTTCTCTTCTCCTTTCTCTGTCTCTCTCTCCCTCTCTCTCTCTCACTTTCTTTTTCTCTTCCTCTTTCTCTGTCTCTCTCTCTCTCTTTCTCTCATTCTTTCTTTCACTTTCTCTCCCATCCTGTCACTCCCTTTTTCCCTCTCTCCTTTCTCTCACCCGCTCTCTTCCTCTAGGACTCACTCTCTCGCTTAGTCTCCTTCACTCTCTTTCCTCTTCTATTTCTATGCTCTTCTCCTCTCCTATCTCTCTCACACTCTCATTCTTGCTCTTCTTCTAGGATTCACTCTCTGGCGCTTTCTTTTCTCTCTTTCCCTCCCTCACTCCCGTTCTTTCTCACTTTATCTGTGTCTCTCCCGCTCGCTCTGTTTTTCTGTCATTCTCTCGCTCTCTCTTTCTTTTCCCCCTCTCTCTCTCTCTCATTCTCTCCCTTGCTCTCGTTCCTTCTCACTTTATCCGTCTCTCCCGCTTGCGCTCTCTTTTCTCTCTCCCTCTCTCTTTCTCTTCCTCTCTCTCCCACTCTCTTTTTCCTCTTCTATTTCTATCCTTTTCTCTCCTATCTCCCTCTTTCACCCTCTCTCTCCCTCCCTTTACCCCTTTCACAGACCAACACGTATCCCCCAAACACTAGACCCCTCTTCTCTTCTATAACACATCTAAATTAACAAATGATCAAATCTAAACCAACAAACATCACTAAAAAACAATCTACTAACGCTAACACCGCCATTTTCTCTGGATCTTGTTTTATTCTTCTTTCGTTTTTACCAATAAATAAGATATTCTACCAACATTGTAACAATTAAAAGAGCCATTGTTGCTGTTTATGAAAACACAAAACAGCTAAAATTTATTGCATTCTGTTATTTTGCTATTTAAAAATACATAAAAACAGTTATATTATTTCAGGTTTGTTATTTTGCTATTTAAAATTACACAAAAATTGATATATTAGTCTGTTATTAATCTGTGTGGTAAGAAGTCTGCTTTCCAACCATATGGTTCCAGGTTCGGTCCCATTGCGTGTCACCTTTGGCGAGTGTCTAGTATAGCAGTGGGTCAACCAAAACCTTGTGAGTAGATTTAGTAGAGGGAGACTGAAAGAAGCCCGTCTTATATATGTGTGTGCGCATGTGTGTGTGTTTGTGTGTGTGTGTGTGTGTGTGTGTGTGTGTGTGTGTGTGTGTGTGTGTGTTCCCATCATCGCTTAACAACCATTGTTGATTTAGTTCGGCAAAAGAGACCGATAGAATAATTACCAGGCCTTAAAAAGATATGTATTGGGGTCGCTTCATTCGACTAAAAATTCTTCAAGATGATGCTCCAGCATAGCCGCAGTCTGAAACAAGTAAAATATAAAAGATAAAGAAAAACAAGAGCACTCAGAGAGTGCAAAGCTCCGCCAAGGCAACACCAACGTCCTCTCAACGATTAGCCAGAAATGATTTTTAAAATGAGAATATTTGAAATAAACTCGACTGCTCTCAAAAACAAGAATACTAAAAATGAACCCGACCGTTCTCAAACGGAGAAATAATCCAAATCTCCTAATATGATACTGAGTGTAGTGTTATTATATATATATCTATATATATATATTATATTATATATATATATATAGAGAGAGAGAGAGAGAGAGAGAGAGAGATCCAGAATCACACCTGACGCGGAGGAGGAAAGAAAATAGTAATTCAGTGAAGGAGATGTAGCGAGAGTAATAGCTCTGACTGAGAGGGAGCGAGAAAAATAATAGCAATGAGAGAAAGGAAGGGGTGATAGATGTGTGTAAAAACATAGTTATTTTATTCCGCACGGGTAGAAATATAGGAAAATTAAAAGTTGGAAATGCACTGGGAATTGTTAAAATATTTTTTATTGTTATATTTAAAAATTTAACCGGTTTCATTTTCAGTGATTTTCAAAAATTTGAAATAGAAAGACGTGGCTTATGTCGCAGCTCTTTTGCTTCTGTCTAGTGTTTGAAGCTTGCCTTTTTTCATAGGGAGTTCATGGCTCAAATTAGTATATGTTTTGAATAGGTTTTGATTGTTAGAGGAAAGTCACATGACTGGTCACTCAACATTGGCGGCCTTCATTTTAGGCGCAAAATATACTGCCACGTGACATTAGTGCACGGACGTAGCGGGAAACGTACAGAAGATTCTAAACTTAATCACGTGTTCATTCTCTACAAACACTTGACAGAAAACACTCAGAGCATTGATTGTTTAGTACTACGACTAGACTTGTTCAGTCAACCGTGTCAGTCTTAACTTACGACGCTAAACATTGTTACTTGATGCTAACACACGGACGTAGCGGGGAACCTACAAAAATTTCTAAGACCAGTGATGTGACTATCCTCTACCAGTCAAACCCTATTTAAAACATATACTAATTTGAGACCTATAAAAAATAGGGCAAGCTTCAAACACATTTAGAAGCAAAACAGCTGTGACATAAGCCATGTCTTTCTATTTCAAATTTTTGAAAATCAGTGTAAAGTGTGAAACCGGTTAAAACTTCAAATATATTAATAAAAAATATTTTAACTATTTACCCTATATATGTACACACACACATACACACACATATATATATATATATATATATATACACAGACACACGCACATTACTGTGAGCGTTCATAGCGATGCCCTGCCGATTTCGAGGATATTTTTATTTTCTAATAAAAGTGACGAATAACATGAATCCCTTTGCACATAGCTAACTACTCACACACACACACACACACAAATGCATACATATATATTGCATATATGTATGATTGATTGATTGATTGATGATCTAGTTTCAGCTTATGAGCTGTGGCCATGCTGGGGCACCGCCATTTGGTGTTGCTACTTGGTTTCCACTTCATGGAGGCTTTCTAGCAACTGCTATTTGGTGCATGAGAGAGTTCGATGCAGCTTGCCCTCATCTGCCCCTCCTTCTTGAAGTTGGTTCATCTGGGACACCTGACAGGAAGAGATCCAGCTTCATTTTAAAGACATCTGTATCCACCCCATGCAGGTCTCTCAGGTTCTTCGGGAGGATATTGAAGAGCTGTGGGCCTCGGAAGCCCAGCTATCACAGAATCTTGTCCTACATCTTGATGGCAGGTTTGGGAGTCCTAGGCACCACGCAGTGGCGCCCAGTTCGGCATTTGCGTACTCTCGATGCCAAAGTTCAGGACACTTCCCTCCAGGATCTTCCAGATGTATTTATGGCATATCTTTCCCGCCTACGCTCCAGGGAATATAATTTTAATCTCTCTTGAGTCTTTCCCAGTAGCTTACATTCTGCATAGAGGCTATCTTCTTTGTGTAGCTTCGTTGGATCGCCTCAAGTCTGTGATCACTTGACACTGGATGGTGACCATAGCTGAGAGCAATAGTCAAAGTGGCTTAGGACAAGTGTCTTCCAGAGGACCATCATGGTTTCTTGTTCTCTTGTTCTAAAGGTTCTAAGAATCCATCCAGCCAGCCGTCTACATTTCATTGTCAGTTTAGCAACATGTACATGAAAGGTGCGTCATCACTCATGTGAATCCCCAGGTCACGCACTGATTGTGCCTCTGGGATTGCAATCCCTCCGGTCCAGTGTATTCATTGGGTATTGCATTCAGTTTGCATGCTGATAGTATAAAGCTTGAAACTTTCCTCCAGCATTGAACTGCAGCTATTCTTTTCAGCCCACTTGTATATTTCGTCCAGCTCACATTGCAGGTGTTTAGTGTCCTCAGGGTTCTGTATTGCCTGTGAAACTTTTGTATCATCTGCATAACTTGTGATCGTGGCTCTCTGCGTGGCTGAGGGCATGTCTGAGAGGGCCATTATGAACAGTAGTGGTCCCAGAACAGTGCCCCTGCGGAACACCGCTCACTATTTGTGTGTTAATGGAGGTGGCCCCCATTGGCTACTACCACCTGACTTCTATCCTTCATAAAGTCATGAAGCCATCTCCCAGTTTTCCAACTATGTTGAGATCACGCAGTTTGTGACATATCATTCCATGATCGACTTTATCAAGGCCTTTGCAAAGTCGAGATATATCACTTCCACATTTGAGTGGTTGAGCAGCCGTTTCAGCACCCAGTCATAGTGTTTGTAGGAGCTGAGTTAAACAGCTTTCCCTGGTCGGAACCATGTTGGGTGTCGGGCAGCAAGTCATTCTCTTCAAGGAAGGTGATCAGCTTCCTCTGACTATTCGTTCCGTGACCTTGCTGATGTGTGAGGTCAGAGAGATAGGTCTATAGTTCTTGGCTTCCGCTCTGCTACCTCCTTTATGAATGGGGCATATTTTACCTTCCTTCAGTTTTCCTGGAAGTTTGCCAGCTGCAAGAAGCTCTGAAAGAGGAACTGCAGTGGTCTTGCTAGGACTCTCTACATGCTTTTAGGAGGATTGCCGGGAATCCATCGGGGCCAGTAGCTGAGTCTGTTTTCATTTCATCTATAGCCTTGTTACATCGTCTTCCTTTATATCGATGTAATCTATCGTCGCCGCCTCTGATTTTATATCTGCAGTGGTAAAAAAGTCAGTTGGATTGGTGATTTGGAGATGCCAAGGGGTGGAGTGAAAACTCTTGAATTGCTCATTCAGTATTTCACTTACCCTCATGGTTTTCCTGTAAGTGTGCCATCCTTTTCGAGGAGTGGCCCTATTCTACAGTGCACTGTAGCTGTTTCTTTGGCATACCTTAGAAAGCTCTGGGGTTAGATTTTATGTTTTCTATAGCCCAGGCTTCTCTGTCTGCTCTTTCTTTTTTCATGGGAGAGTTGCAGATATTTTTCGATTTCCAACAGTTTTATTTTTAGGCGGGATTTTCACACTGCTTTCAATCTGTTTGTTTAGGCGATTTGAAAATTTCGTACGCCGTCTCATTAAAATTTCCTCTCTCTGGGGATTTTGTTCTTGTGTACAGTGGCCTTTCTCTCTGGGCACATTTGTAGCATATGGCTTGCATTACAGACATGAATTGTTGAAGTTTCACGTCGATGTCTGGCGAGGAGAGACATTTAGGCCAGTTTTTGTTTGAGGATCTCTTTCTCAATTTGTTTCCAGTTTGCCTTATGATAGTTCAAGATGGAAAGATTTGAGGGTTTCTTGTAGGCTGCATGTCGTGCTCTCTTTGGCCGTACATGGACAGCTCTATCATGTTGTGATCCGAGAGTAGTGTCGGTGTCACTTTCACATTATGGATGAGATCCATGTCATTTGTGAAGCAGAGATCCAGTGTGTTACCTGCCCTGGTTGGTTGGAGTATTACCTGCTCCATGTACAGGGGGTTGATGAGGGTCAGGAGGGACCTCGCCTGTCCTCGTTCACATCTTGTCATTCCTGGGAGAGAAAGGCCCTCGGCCATCTGACATGGGCAGATTGAAGTCTCCCATAAGAAGCACACCTATGTGTTGTTCTAATGTGGTTAGAATTTCTTCTATTTTTATAAGGCAGTCTTCAAACTTGCCCACATGGCTTGGGGCATCTGGAGGGCGATATGTAGCACACACAACTACATCAGTTTGCCTATATGTACAATTAGTGTGTCACACACCGAGTTTGAGTATGACACAAGAGGACCTGGGGTGTGAGGTCCTCACGGATGTACATAGCAACACCTCCATGACTCCTTTCTTTCCTGTCGGTCCGTAGTACAGCATACTGTGGTATGTGTAACTCCGCATCGCGCTTCCGGTTCAGGTGCGTTTCTGTAAGTGCTATGCATAAGGCATGAAAGATATTACTATATACGTTATATATTAGATATAATATATATATATATATATATGATATACATATATATATACATATATATATATATATACATATATCCCACATTTTATATATATATAACATATATATTATTATCATATATATATATATATATATCATATATATATATAATATATATATTCATATTGATTATATATATATCTATATATGATATATATATATATATATATATATGATGATATATATATGATATATATATATATATCATATATATATATATATCTATATATATATATAATATATATATATATGATATATATATCTATATGATATATATATATAATATAGTATATAATGATATATATATGATATATTATATATATCCTATATATATATATACTATTATATTATATATATATAATGATATATATATGATATATATATCTATATATATGATATATATATATATAGATCTATCTATATTATATATATATATATATATATATTATATGATATATATATATATATATATATATGATATTATATATCTATATATATTATATATATATATATAATGATATATAATATATATATATGATCTATATTATATAGATATAATATATATATATAATATATGATATATATATTATATATATATATATATAATACAATATATATCTATATATATATATGATATATATATATATATATATATATATATGATATATAATTGATATATATATATGAATATATATATATATGATCTATCTATATATATAGATATATCGATATATATATATAATCTATGATATATATTGATCATATATATATATATATGATTATATATATATTATGATATATATAAATTCTAATATTATATATTATATATATGATATATATATATATATCTGATATATTATATATGTATATATATATATGTTATATATATATAAAATTTGGATATGTCCATATATATGTTTATATATATATAAAATGTTGGATATATGTATATATATATATATGTTATATATATATATAAAATGTTGGATATATGTATATATATCTATATATATGTTATATATATATAAAATGTTGGATATATGTCTATCTATATATATTTTATATATATATAAAATGTTGGATATATGTATATATATATGTTATATATATATAAAATGTTGGATATATGTATATATATATATATATGTTATATATATATAAAATGTTGGATATATGTATATATATATGTTATATATATATAAGATGTTGGATATATGTAATATATATTATATTTATCTATATATAAAATGTTGATATATGTAATATATTGTTATATATATAAAATGTTGGATATATGTATATATATATGTTATATATATATAAAATGTTGGATATATGTATATATATATATATGTTATATATATATAAAATGTTGGATCTATGTATATATATCTATATATGTTATATATATATAAAATGTTGGATATATATATATATATATATATGTGTTATATATATATAAAATGTTGGATATATATATATAACATAAGATTTTATATGTATATATATAACATTTTACATATATCTCTTTTACTCTTTTACTTGTTTCAGTCATTTGACTGCGACCATGCTTTAGTCGAGCAACTCGACCCCGGGACTTATTCTTTTGTAAGCCCAGTACTTATTCTATTGGTCTCTTTTGCCGAACTGCTAAGTGACGGGGACGTAAACACACCAGCATCGGTTGTCAAGCAATGCTAGGGGGACAAACACACACCACACACATACATACACATATATATATATACATATATACGACAGGCTTCTTTCAGTTTCCGTCTACCAAATCCACTCACAAGGCATTGGTCGGCCCGGGGCTATAGCAGAAGACACTTGCCCAAGATGCCACGCAGTGGGACTGAACCCGGAACCATGTGGCTGGTTAGCAAGCTACTTACCACACAGCCACTCCTGCGCCTATATATAAACATTTTACATATATATATATATAATATATATATATATATATATAACATAACTTTTACATATATATATATACATACATATATAACATAACATTTATATATATATATATATATATATATATATAAAACATAAACATTATATATCTATATATATATATATATATATATATATAACATAACATTATATATATATATATATCTATATATATATATATAATTTTCCCATCCCTTTCATTTCCATGCTAAAAGAAGCCGCCGACAGGATATTGACACGGGGTACTTATGAAGAGGACGTCATACGAGACGTATTTCCTTCTGTGTGTCATCAAGTGAAATGATGGGAAGCACGACGACAGTTAATGATATCGGAAACACATTAGGATCCAACGCGAAAACATGACGCTGATTGCCATCGACTGTTGTAAGTTAGAAAAGCAGCGGGAACCAGGAAACAGATATTCTTTTGAAGGAAGCAAAAAGAGGAGTAAATGCATTTGTATATGACATCAGTTTAAATAAAGGTTTAATGTTACAAGGTGGGGTCCAGGCGTCCTTGTTCTGTTTTCCTTCTTTTAAATACTTCAACTAAAAGAGTTTACGCCTGGGACCAGTCGCCATTCAGTGTCTGTGCGCTTAAAACGTTGGAGTGACAAAAGTTTCAAGTAGATAACAGACACGGGTTCGAGAGAACGATGCAGTAATCCTATCTCCTTCAAGTTCTAACGATTTTTGTGAAGGAATTGTCTCCCCACAACAAATTCTTTCCCCCATTTATATATCTATATCTTATTGTATCTTTCTGTCTATTTGTCTGTCTATCTATCTATCTATCTATCTGTCTGTCTGTCTGTCTGTCTGTCTGTCTGTCCGTCCATCGATCCATCCATCTATCTATCTATCTATCTATCTATCTATCTGTCTGTCTGTCTGTCTGTCTGTCTGTCTGTCTGTCTGTCTGTCTGTCTGTCCGTCCGTCCATCGATCCATCTATCTATCTATCTATCTATCTATCTATCTATCTATCTATCTATCTATCTATCTGTCTGTCTGTCTGTCTGTCTGTCTGTCTGTCTGTCTGTCTGTACACAAGTTGCATAAGGTATTAGAGGACAAATATGATTTTTAATAAAAACATACATACAATGACAAAAATCAACTTTATTAATGAAGATATTGTGGTGAGAGTACAGCGCCCTGTAACGAGAATAGGCAGGACGACTGGATGTAAATAGTAACGGTCTGACGTAATCGGCAGTTCGTAGTTTGATCTTCGAAGTCCAGGTACAGTTTACAGCTCGAGTTGGTGTGTTGGAAATATTGATTGTTGGTTTGTAAAACATTGTTGATTCGTTACGTGTTTTCGCAACCCTTGTTTCTATTGTGTATTATAACACTGTTACAATGTGCTCTTTATCGCCGACAATATTAACCGTACTACGATATTGGAGGCGTAAAGACATAACAGATAACAAATTGTACGTAAAGACCAGATTATCCTCTTTGTTATCTTATACAATGTCGCTACCTTCAGCATCAATAACTGCTTCTATTCGAGATTTGAATCGTCAATATGCCCTAATTAAATGGTCCTGGTTCGTACTGG
>NC_043013.1:51098873-51116373 GCF_006345805.1 Octopus sinensis | reverse complement strand
TATATTTCTTTCTACTATAAACACGAGGCCCAAAGGTTTAGAGGAGGGGTGCTAGTCGATTACATCGGCTCCACTGCTCAATTGGTACGTATTTTATCGGTCCCGAAAGGACGAAAGGCAAAGTCAACTTTGATGGAATCTGAAATACAGACGAAATACCAATACATTTTGTTTAGTATCCTGGCGATTCTACCAACTCACTGCCTTCATACATATATTCATACATTGATTTCGAATTTTGGCACAAGGCTTGCAGTTTCGAAGGAGGGAGACATCGATCACATAAATAGCAGCATTGATCTTATAACATTCTGACTAACAGACAGACATATTTACCGACTAACTGTCTGTCTCACAGAACAGCTAATTATGTCTGCTAATTATTTCGTCCCCAAAACGATGCATGGCAAAGACGACCTCAGCGGAACTGGAACTCAGAGTGTAAAAACAAACGAAATGCCACTAACCATTTTGTCCGGCGTGCTAAAGATTCTTCTCTACTCTAGGTACAAGGCCTGTGACTTGGAGGAAGGGGACAGTCGATTACTTCGGGTCCAGTGCATAACTGGTAATTAATTCATCGACCTCGAAAGGCAAAGTCGACCTCGGCGGAATTTGAACTCAGAACGTAACGGCAAATGAAATACATATTTCTTTACTACCCACAAGGGGCTAAACACAGAGGGGACAAGCAAGGACAGACAAAGGGATTAAGTCGATTATATCGACCCAGTTCGTAACTGGTACTTATTTAATCGACCCTGAAAGGATGAAAGGCAAAGTCGACCTCGGCGGAATTTGAATTCAGAACGTATAAGCATACGAATTACCACTAAGCATTTCGCCCGGCGTTCTAACGTTTCTGCCAGCTTGCGCCGCTTTTGTAAACATATACGTTACGTCACATCACATTACATTGCGCTATATTACATTGTATTAATAACATAGGTTCGATTCCCAGACCAAAGCACTTCCTTTCACGTTGTTCCAGGCCACTCTGCTGTTAATGGGTCGCCTCTACGACGGAATAGGCTTCCAGTCAGGGGGAATATTGGCCTCTTCATCTAGACAGCGGGGATGGATTTTCTTGTGTTTTTGCTTCGTCTTGTGGGATTAATTATACATACACACACACACCACACACACACCACAACACACTATATATATATAATATATATAATATATATATATATATATATATATATATAATATAGCAATAACAAGAACGTTTTTGAATGAAAATTCATAAATTCATTTAATGTATTGCTACGTACGTTTCCACGAACCACATGCTTTAGCTGTATTTCCAATCCATAGGATATTCGAAATATGATTTTCAAAAATCCATGGATTAAGAGATTTATGAACTTCCATCCAAAAGGTCTTGCTATTACTATATTAATTCATACGCTATAGCGGCACCAGACTAATAATTATCCCATAAAATTACTCTGGGTAGGAACAATATATATATATATACTTAAACATATCAAAGGGAAATGGAAAATTAATTGAAATTTTCACTTTCAGTGGCCTAACGTGTAAAAATTTAGTCCCAAAAGACTATGAATTAGTCATAATCTATAGTGTGCATTTAAACACATAAGGAATCCACCCGTAGAATTCAACACGCTAGCTGTTCTTTCTAGCGTGTTGAATTCCACGAGTGGATTCCTTATGTGTTTAAATGTACACTATATTGTGTGTGTGTGTGTGTATGTATGTATGTATGTCGTGGGATCGCGGTTTCGCTTCCCAGACCGAGCAGTCTGAGTTTCTATTGAGGGAAAACACCTAAAGCTCCACAAGGCTCCGGCAGGGGGCGGTGGCGAACCTTGCTGTACTGTTTCTTTCACCACAACTTTCTCTCTCACTCTTTCTTCCTGTTTCTGTTGTACCTCTATTTCAAAGGGGCCAGCCTTGTCACACTCTGTGTCACGCTGAAACTCCCCGAGAAATACATACATTAAAGGTACACGTGTCTGTGGAGTGCTCACCACTTGCACGTTAATTTCGCGAGCAGGCTATTCCGTTGATCGGATCAACTGGAACCCTCGTGCAGGAATGGCTGTGTGGTAAGGAGTTTGCTTCCCGACAGCATTTTCTCCGGTTTCAATCCTACTGCCTGGCACCTTGGACAAATGGACATTAAAGGTACACGTGTCTGTGGAGTGCTCAGCCACTTGCACGTTAATTTCACGAGCAGGCTGTTCCGTTGATCGGATCAACTGGAACCCTCGTCGTAGTAACCGACAGAGTGCCACGACGATATGTTTGTATGCATGTATGTATGCATGCATGTATGTATGCATGCATGTATGTATGCATGCATGTATGTATGCATGCATGTATGTATGCATGCATGTATGCATATGGGTGTGTATATTACTCAAGATTAAAGATATACTGGACTGGTCTAGCCTGAGAATTGATAAATAGATAAGCTGTAAGTAATTTCGGTAAATCCTGGTGCGATTGATGCCAACAGAAACATCAACACCGATGCCATTGTTTTCGCGTTTATTCTTCATTTATTTTTCATTTTTTCTTCTATTGACATTTTTCCAGGGGTGGTGGGGTCGCTAGTTTCTCTTCCTGCATTTTTCCTTTCGTCTTCCTCTCTCTCTTCTCGTTTTATGCCACCCAAATTGTTTGACCCTGATCTCGTTATATCAACATTACCACCAACACTAACAACGCCACCTAGCACCCTATCCGATACATTACTTTTACCACAATAATCATAGCAGCGACAATGCCTACAACAATGGCAAGGGAATCTCTGGGTGGCCATCTGGCCTGCTAGAAATAGCAACCAAATCTCCCTCAAAATCACACCCTAGACATGGCAGCCGAATATTTCACAGATCATACTCCACCAACTAGAAATAACAACCAGATAGCCTTCAATTCAATCTCATCAAGAATAACGGTCGAATCTGTCACAAATCACACCCAACCAACTAAAAGTAGCAGACAAATCTCCCTCAAAACACACTCTATCATCAAGAAATAACAGCTGAATCGTTAACAAATCAAGCCCGGCCGACAAGAAATGACAACCAAATTTCCCTCAAATCAAAGTCTATCATTTAGTATTAGCAGCCAAATTTTTTTTACGAACCACTCCCTACCAACTAGAAATAACAACTAAATCTAGAAATATCGGTTTCCAATTTTGGCATAAGGCCAGTAATTTGGGGACTGCGAGTTAGTTCCATTACACTCCCACCCCCACTGTATTCAACTGGTACTTATTTTATTGGTCCCGAAAGAATGTAATGCAAAGTCGGCTTCAGCGGAATTCGAACTCAGAACGGAAAGGCAGACGGAATGCCGCCAGGTATTTTTCCTGGTGTTCTAAGGATCCTGCCAACTCGTCGCCTTTTTGGTACAAGACCAGCAAATTCGGGGGAGAGTTAAGTCGATTAGATCGATCCCAGTACGCAACTAGTACTTAATTTATCAACCCCAAAAGGATGAAAGGCAAAGTCGACTTCGGCGGAATTTGAACTCAGAACGTAGCGGCAGGCAAAATACCTATTTCTTTACTACCCAAGGGGACAAACAAGGACAGACAAACGGATTAAGTCGATTACATAGACACCAGTGCGTAACTGGTACTTAATTTATCGACCCCGAAAGGCTGAGAAGCAAAGTCGACCTCGGCGGAATTTGAACTCAGAACGTAGCGGCAGACGAAATACCGCTAAGCATTTCGCCCGGCGTGCTAACGATTCTGCCAGCTCACAGCCTTTAATGGCAGACGAAATACCTGTTTCTTTATTGCCCACAAGGGGCTAAACACAGAGGGGACAAACAAGGACAGACAGACGGATTAAGTCGATTACATCGACCCCAGTGCGTAACTGGTACTTAATTTATCGACCCCGAAAGGATGAAAGGCAAAGTCGACCTCGGCGGAATGTGAACTCAGAACGTAGCGGCAGACGAAATACCTTTTTCTTTACTACCCACAAGGGGCTAAACAAAGAGAGAACAAACACGGACAGACAAACGGATTAAGTTGATTATATCGACCCCAGTGCGCAACTGGTACTTATTTAATCGACCCCGAAAGGATGAAAGGCAAAGTCGACCTCGGCGGAATTTGAACTCAGAACGTAGCGGCAGACGAAATACCGCTAAGCATTTCGCCCGGCGTGCTAACGATTCTGCCAGCTCACAGCCTTTAATGGCAGACGAAATACCTGTTTCTTTATTGCCCACAAGGGGCTAAACACAGAGGGGACAAACAAGGACAGACAGACGGATTAAGTCGATTACATCGACCCCAGTGCGTAACTGGTACTTAATTTATCGACCCCGAAAGGATGAAAGGCAAAGTCGACCTCGGCGGAATGTGAACTCAGAACGTAGCGGCAGACGAAATACCTTTTTCTTTACTACCCACAAGGGGCTAAACAAAGAGAGAACAAACACGGACAGACAAACGGATTAAGTTGATTATATCGACCCCAGTGCGCAACTGGTACTTATTTAATCGACCCCGAAAGGATGAAAGGCAAAGTCGACCTCGGCGGAATTTGAACTCAGAACGTAGCGGCAGACGAAATACCGCTAAGCATTTCGCCCGGCGTGCTAACAATTCTGCCAGCTCACGCCGGACAAAATACCACTAAGCATTTTGTCCGGCGTGCTTACGATTCTACCAGTGCGCCGCCTTACGTAACGTAACTTCTATAATGCTGCAGAACTTTGATACTCACCAACAGTGGCTGATGCATGGGTGTTGTCCGAGTTGCCCTGGCGACACCCTTTCTAGCCGAGCCGACACCAAAAGATATCGGGACCAACGTTTTTTTTTTTCCAGCAATTTCACATCATTACTGTTTCATATGCGTATTGTCCACTGCAACAAAGAATTCATAAAAATGGGTCCATTTGTTACGAATTGCTATTCCCACCTTATGTAGTATTTCTTTTTCCCTTAAACTTTTGGGCAACACCCCCAAAAATGCTGGGACCCCGCTCCCCTGCCAAATGCGATGAGCATCAAGGATCTGAGTATCTGACTTTAATAATGTTCTTTATAGGGAACCCAGTTCTCTGTGGTGGATATTCGACGGGATGGAAATAACAAGCGTCTCCCTCGATTAATACGATACGGTCTTTGGAAATAAGTTGTCCGTTTGTTCGAATATTTGCCGTTTAATGCTTTAATTCTTTTTCTGTGTGGTTCTCAACAACGGTCCATGTGACCCCTATGGGTCCATGTAAGATTGGGGGTGGGGCATACAAGCAAAATAATAAATTGGGGGTTCGCAGTAGTATTTTAGGTGTTCATTGGATAGTCTTTAAAATACTGTGATTGAATGAAAAACGGGATGGTCTTGATAGGAGAGGCAAGCTGGCGGAATCGTTAACATGCCGGACAAAATGCGTAGCGGCATTTCGTCCGTCTTTAAGTTCAAATTCCCCCGCGGTCGACCTTGCCTTTCAATTTTTCTGAGTCGATGAAATAAGTACCAGCTGAGCGCTGGGGTCGATGTATTCAACAGAACCCCTCTCCCAAAATTCCAGGCCTTGTGCCAAAATATGAAACCGATGTTACTATTCTTGACGTTGATGATGGTGGTGGTAGTGATGGGGAGGCGGGGAGCTGGCAGAATCGTTAGCACGCCGGGCGAAATGCTTAGCAGTATTTCGTCTGCCGCAACGTTTTGAGTTCAAATTCCGCCAAGGTCGACTTTGCCTTTCATCCTTTCGGGGTCGATTAAATAAGTATCAGTTACGCACTGGGGTCGATATAATCGACTTAATCCGTTTGTCTGTCCTTCTTTGTCCTCTCTGTGTTTAACCCCTTGTGGGTAGTAAAGAAATAGGTAGTGATGGGAAGAGGAGGGGAGGGTGTAGAGTTGATGATGAAGACGATGATGATGACTACGACGATGACGACGGTTGTCATCATCATCACCATGATGATGATGATGATGCTGTTAATATAAACAACCTCACATGGAGTTCCAATAATGTTTCACAGTTGTTTGTTGTCGTAAGAAATCTAACATGACATCATCATGTCAGTTGGTGGTAGTAGTAGTAGTAGTAGTAGTAGTAGTAGTAGACATATAAACGATTTCGGTTCCTAACTTACAAAAATAATAAGTGGACACACAGTTATATACTCACACAAACATACACGCATACATATATATATATATATATATACATATGCATATTTATATATATATATATACATTCACACATATACATGCATATATATATATATATATATATATAATATATATATATGTATATATATATGAATATTCGTATATACATAAGTATATATATATAGATAAATACATACATATATACATAAATATACTTGTGTGTGTGTGTGTGAGTGTATACATAAAGATGTCTGTATGTCTATAGAAACATGTGTTTGAGTGTATGTATTGAAAGGAAGAAAGAAAGAAAGGCCTGTTTTGAAAACAACGACTGTGTTCTAGTTCTCTCTTTTATATTAAAGTTTCCAGTTTGTAAAAGTGAAGTTTCTAAAAATGCTCAAAAAATATTGGCAAACTACTTAAAAACTGTGCATCCTCGAGGCCCCACTTATCCACAAGATGTTCATTTTCCCCTGTGTTGTCCAAGCTGTACCAAGCCTAGGGAGGGAGGGGACAAGTCGATTACATCGATCCCAGTGTTAAACTGGTTCTTATTTCATCGACCCCGAAAGGGATTAAAGGCAAAGTCGGCCACGGCGAAATTTGAACCCAGAACGTACAGACGGGAAAAATGCGCCAAGCATTTTCCTTTCTACTATAAGCACAAAGCCTGGAATTTTTGTGCGTGGGTAGGGGACTAGTTGATTACATTGACCCAGTGTTTCACTGGTACCTAATTTATCGACCCCCGAAAAGGATGAAAAGCAATGTCGACCTCAGTGGAATTTGAACTCAGAACGTACAGACGGGAAAATGCCGCTAAGCATTTTCCTTTCTACTATAGGCAGAAGGCCTGAAATTTTGGGGGAAGGGGCAAGTCGTTGCATTGATCCCAGTACTCAAATGTACTCCGAAAGGATGAAAGTCAAAGTCGACCTCGGCGGAATTTGAACTCAGAACGTAGTGGCAGATGAAATACCTGTTTCTTTATTACCCACAAGGCTCTAAACACAGAGAGGACAAACAAGGACAGACAAACGGATTAAGTCGATTATATCGACCCCAGTACGTAACTGGTACTTATTTAATCGACCCCGAAAGGATGAAAGGCAATGTCGACCTCGGTGGAATTTGAACTCAGAACGTAACGACAGGCGAAATACCTATTTCTTTACTACCCACAAGGGGCTAAACACAGAGAGGACAAATAAGGACAGACAAACGGATTAAGTCGATTATATCGACCCCAGTATGTAACTGGTACTTATTTAATCGACTCCAAAAGGATGAAAGGCAAAGCCGACCTCGGCTGAATTTGAACTCAGAACGTAGTGGCAAACGAAATGCTGCTGAGCGTTTCGCCCGGCGTGCTAACGTTTCTACCAGCTCGCCGCCCTAATCTCAATGATAATCATTACAGTGGATACATATATTAGTGTGTGTACATCTTTGTATGTGTGCGTTTACGTGTGAATGTGTATAGGTGGGAAAATAAAAGTTTTCATTGAGAAATCGAATTTCAGCGAATCATATGCTTCGCTTGTATTTGCCTCATTCCGAATATGTTACCTATTTGCAACGACGCCATGTTTTGAACGAGCTAAACAAAATTCAAACGGAATATATTAATATTTACTCAATTTGTGGAACTTGCAACTTTAAAATTTTAATTTTTAAAAGGTAAGAATTCTTTTGAATATTGTGTTAAAATATCAACTAAATTCATTCGAACCACGTATTTCGTATTTATTGATGTAAAGTTTTTTTTTTAAATTATGATACTTTTTAATTAATTTTTATCACAACCCTCGTCTAGTGAGGTAGGTGTAATTGCTGATCGGCATGCTTTCGAAATAGCTTATGGAGGAGGAAAAAGGGGCAACGAATTTGGAAAGGGGTTGTTTCCTTCTGTGAAAGAATTTTTTATCCAAAAATTTTAATTTTTTACATTTTTACCCCACGTTGCCACCAAAACCTAGGTAAATTTTAACTTTTACACTTGTCTCCCAAAACTGATGCAATCGTTGAAAAATGTTGGTTTTTATTTGTTCTTGATTATGGTGTTTTGAGCTCAAATATTATCGTCACAGATTAAAGTAATTCCAATTTTTATAATTAATAATCAATTATAATAAATTCCTCTCTTGACGTCGATAAAATAGATGCGTTAGTTTATTAAATATCTTTTGCAGATTAATTCTATTATATATAAAACTAGAGACATCGAAATTTAATATTTTAAATGGCATAAAGACTTTATAATAACCCTGTGTATATATGTGTATATATATGTGTGTGTGTGTGTGTGTAGTTCTGTTCATAAAAGTTGCTTGTTTTCTATCTCCTTTTTTTCCCCTCCAGCTCCTTTCACAGTCAATCCTGAACCCTTCTTTCTTTCCCTCCTCTATATTTTGCAAATGTGAAATGAAAAAAAGTAACAAAAAATGATAGCAAAAAGCCCCCAAATAAAATACGTAGTTTGTGTACGGTAAGATAAGACGATCGTATAATATCATTAAGCAGCAGATAACGATCTGAACTCGGCAACTAATGACGCTCTTATATTGTATGTTGTTATTCAGATAGGATTTCCGTCCTCACTCAGTGACACATTTCAAGATTCTATACAATTCCATTCCTTCTGGAAATCTAGGTTCCGCTTTTGTTGTTGTTTTAGTGTTATTATCATATTTTTTTTCCGTTCGTTATTCTTTTTCGTTGTTGTTGTTGATATTTTGGTGCTTTCGTTTTCCCCTATTTTTCTCCTCAAAATAATTACTCAACAAGTCAAACAAACAAGGAAACCCATTTCCCTGCAAATGTTCCACTCTTTGCCGTTTATCTCAAACTTCCGTAATTGCAAGATTCGTTGTTTTATTGTATTTCATATATGCTTTTTTTCTTTCTTTTTTTTCGTTCTTGCTTTTATTTTTCGTAATCCCAACAACATAAACACTGGCTTCAAAATTTGGCACAAGGCCAGCACTTTCGTGGGAGCGAGGGAGTAAGTCGATTACATTGACCCCAGTAATTAACCGGTACTTTGTTATCGACTCCGAAAGAATAAACGCAAAGTCAACCTCGGCGGAATTTGAGCTCAGAACCTAAAGACGGACGAAATGCCGGTAATCGTTTTGTCCGGCATGCTAACGGCACTGCCAAATCACCGCCTTCCAAGAACATAAATATTAGACAATGATCAATGAGACTTTGTGATGTTCATTCATTTTCAAATAACATAAACTATGTGGTTAGTATTGGTTGGCATTTTTAGGCGTTAACTGAACTGCACTGCAGGGACAGTACACCTCTGCTGTCCCCGGGGCTCTTTCCAGAAGCTAATTTCTACCCCTAAGTACACGTACCATCTTTCTACTCATAGATACACCACTCGTGGTATGACAACTCAATTAGTTCGCAGCATCCGTGAAGCTGCAGGAGAAACCAGATATTAGGGAAGTGTAACAGTACATATCTGCCTTAGTAACTTTCCCTCGGGATTTTCTGTAGGCGTTTGCTCCCTTAGCTTTTCTAAACGTTCAAATTACGCCACAAGTCAGCAGGGGTTTATTATTATAGTGGGCACTGTTTATGCAGAGCCGGTCCCATTTTATCGTTCTTCAAATTTGTATTAGTCTGGGGCAACAAGTGTCTTGAGCACAGAACTTAGCAGAATTCATGATTTATTTACCTTCATCTAGATGAGCTTCAGTCTTCATTTCCCCGAATCGGTTGGAATCCTTGTGGGTGACCTTCTGAAGTAGATTTCGGTACATGTTAGTTAACCCATCATTGAGACCCTGACCAGTGCTGCAACTCTGGGTCAGAGTAGACCTGGGAACAATTGTGGTAAAGAGATGATTCTACACTCTTCCAAACACTAGAACTCCAGAACTGAGGCCCCACAACAGGATGGAACTTGAAATCATACCTAGAACAATAATCTTTGCAAATGAAGTGAAACTGTTTGAAGGGGAGAGTCGATAATGACTTGTGAACTTCACTCCACAAATCTAACCATTCCTTCCTCCTCTACTATTTTACAATTTTCGCAAAGACCTGTCAACATTGGTCTATTATTTCTTCTTCGCTAATAGACTTAATCTATCTTCAAATTTAAAACTATCTCTTGAGTCTCTTGCACTAGGGGTGGGGATAAAGTTCTCCCTGGGCGATGTATTTATGGGAGCGGCACATTTGGGTCTGCTGTGTAAGCCTGCATAGGTTTAAAAGCCAGTGGAGAGGGATGGCAAACTGAAGGGGGTACCAGGATTGGAGCCGCAAAGAGATGCCTCGGGCGGGACATATTCTGCCACTGGACACTTGGTTACCTTGAGCAGCGTTCACACTGTTGCAAGCATTCAGGCCAGATATTCGGTTTGTGGCGGAGGCCTCCCTCTCTCCTTTCTACAAATCTTGGACTCCCTGCAAAGCTTCACAGGTACGTTTTCTTCCTCTCGATTACACGATAAAAAAAATCTGATTAACCATAAAAGCTTCCAGCCTTGAAGGACGTCGGATACTGATGAGGTTCCCTGAATCCGCTCGAAAGACTTTGCAAGTATTACTAGAATGAATTTGTATCTTCGATGCTTGAAAACCTGTTCGCAGTTGGGAATTGTCGACAAAATACCGTTTATTTTACATCATTAACAAAGCCAGATGAAAACTGGATTAGAGCAGTATCACTCCATACTGAGTAAATAGTGGGCAGTGGATTTCCGTCGTTGGATCAACTGAAATATCTGCTCTAGAATAAGCGTCTAAGGGGCTGAGTACTCCACAGACACATGTACCGTTAAAGTAATTCACTGCCAGGGTCAACGTGACAGAATGTGTGATAAAGCTGTGCCATTTGAATTGCAGATTCAATTCACTCGATGGACATTTGTGAGTCCCGCCTACACGGTTTCTCTCGGTCCCGCCTACAAGGTTTCTCTCGGTCCCGCCTACACGGTTTCTCTCGGTCCCGCCTACACGGTTTCTCTCGGTCCCGCCTACTCGGTTTCTCTCGGTCCCGCCTACTCGGTTTCTCTCGGTCCCGCCTACAAGGTTTCTCTCACAAGGTTTGGATCGACCCAGAGTTATACAAAATATTTTACCTCAAGATGTCTTGCATTGGTATCGAAATTGGGACTTCGTGGTTGCAAAACAAATCTCAATCATTGGCCATACTGCACCTACACTACATGGGTACCACCTGAAAAATTTAGCAATGTGCTTATTCCTAACACCAAAGATAAGTAAGGTTACTCTGAGACCCAGGGAGTCAAAGAAGAGTTCGTCGATATAAAATTATCTGATCGGTCCTTCTCTCTTCCCAATTAAAAAACAAAATACACGAATTTTGAGATGAAGCCTTCCTCTAGGAGACCCGAAAATTGTTTTGTTCCACCTTGAAAAGACTTCTTCGGGGCCCGGTTTAAACCTTGATTATATATCGTAGTCAAGTGCAATGCTTTTTTCGCCCACACTACAGTTTGAAGAATAATTTTAAACGTCTTATTGCATGACAGATTATTCAGTTATGATATTTTAGAAATTAAATGAATTTTAAAAAAAAATCAATAAGCAAAACAAAAGAGAAATATAAGGAAAGTAGTAAGAGTCCCGCGGGAACGTAGGAACCGAACCCCAGTCGCCTACATAACGCCCACTTACGGTCTTAATTATCGTCACCACAGTTCTGAATTAATTCAAATTGGCTGCAATAAACCATTCCATCGTGCAATGAGGATTTGGTGGCTAAATTTGACAAATTATAAACAATATTGTACTCTACGCATTTTTAACAGGAAAATTTCAAGAGCGTGCTCTCACACACACACACACACACCACATACACACACATCTGGGGGACCGCTATGACTTTAGAAGAACGAATCGACCTCACAACTGATTTTTTTTTTTTATCAAGGTCTTTTGCCAAACTGCTAGGCTATCAGGACGCAAACACAGCAAGCGGTGCAACTGGACAAGCGCGCGCGCACACACACACACATACACACACGCACACACACACATACACACACACACGTATATATATATATGTGTTTGTGTGTAAATTAAAAACGGTTAAAAGCTTTGTAAATATAAACTTTCATTATATATTGAATATCTTTATATATAAAAGTGAAGTTGTGTGGTGTCTGTCTCCTACGATTTAGATTTCTAACTACTCCCACATTTTGCGGTGCAGTGTAACCAAAAGCGGGTATCTTATAGTCGTGATTCATATCGAGCCCTTCTGGGTATTAGCGCGCGTCTACGATGAGTCTACGATTTTTAAAAAATTTACCATCATTTTTTCCCATTTTTAATTCATTTTTTAATATTATATAAGGGAAGTAACTCTCTAAAAATGCTTATATAGTTATTTCCCTTACAAACCCGAGCAACGCCGGGCGATACTGCTAGTAGAAAATAATCTAATATTAGGGTATATAAAACCCCAACAGAAAAAAATGGGCATTATAGTATGCGTGGGAATCGAACCCGGACCTCTATATAATGTGCGTCAGGCCTTAGGTTTGTATTTTGAAGCCAACATCACTACTCTTCAGTTGCTGCTGCTTTGTCCGCGTCAATAATTTTGTGAGAATAAGTACGAGACTTCAAAATTAATTCTGGGCACGATTTTACCAGTGAAGCTTCAAGGAGGTATCCAGCATGGCCGCAGTGAAACGATTGAGAATGAGGATGAACATGTGTGTGTGTGTGTGGAAACGTATATGTATTTGTGTATGCGCGTGAATATGTGTGTACACAAGCATCATGTAAGGATCTTCGAATGCTGCCATCACAAATGTCCGCAACAAGTTCTGAATGTTTTGCTCGTCCCTGCGGACTCGAGACACGAATGTCTCGAGGAAAGCCGACTCCCTGAGCATTGAGGCAATGTTGCACGAGCGCCATTTACTTTGGACTGGGCACTTTGTTCGGACGAAGGATCCCGAAGCAGATGCTTTATGGTGAATTTGTTTGTGGAAAGCGCCTCCCGTAGGAACCAAGACTATGATTTAAGGATTGTGCAAAGTCCTCGTTGAAGGCATGTTATATATATAAGAAAACAATTCGGAAACCAATACTTGTCACCGTCACAAATGGAGGAGGCTAGTAACGGAAGGAGTTGGTGTTTTCGGGAAAACGGGTATTTTCTATGCCGAAATTAACCCATAAAGAGCTGGGATTTGCACTTACATAGCATGGACTGTTGAGCACATTTTACGAAAACGAGACTACTATGCGCACATAAAAAACAAAAAATATTTAAGATATCTAAGTATATAATCTTTTCTACTCTAGGCACAAGGCCCGAAAAATTGAGGGGATGGGCCCAGTCGATTAGATCGACTTCAGTACGCAACTGGTACTTAATTTTTCGACCCCGAAAGAATGAAAAGCAAAGACGACCTCGGCGGAATTTGAACTCAGAACGTAAAGTATATAATGGTGGCAAGTTTTAGTTGAACTATTAGCCCTCTTGCATTCTGGCGCAGGTTATATCAGAGCATTTAAGTAACATTAGACCAAACAAACGCCCATAAATTAAATGCATCTATCTGGGCCACAATCGTGGTTCGTCGTGCTTTATGTACTCCAAAATACACCGCCATTGTATGGGGCAAGATTTGTATTATTTGCAAATGTATGCGTTTCTCAAGAGCTCGGCTCGTTAGACATCGGTGTAAAGTGTAAATTTCTCTAAGTACACAATGTTCTAAATGCCCGGTGATAATCTTCTTCGGTCACAAGTGGACAGCCATCATATGTGTGTGGGCGTGCACGTGGTTGGTGGTGTCTCAGCATGGCCACAGCCTTTGCACTGGAACAATTAAAGGAAGGAAAGACATATAATGTGTGTGTGTATGTACATGTATCAGTATATATACATGTGTGTGTGTGTAATGTGTGTATATATGTATGAGTAATATATATGTGTGTGCGCGTACGTTGTAAGAAGTAGTTGTATGTGTTAGCGTAATATATTTTACGCTAAGATTCTATTACATAAAACCTGTGTGATTTCCATCAGGAAAGAAAATAAGATTTTGAAGTAGGCGTAATCTTTCCACCACAGCCAGTCCATCTGACACACACACGTATGTACATACATGCAGTGCGTGCGTACGTGCGTATTCCTATGATTTAAACTGAATTCTTCCAAATTACCGCTTTCTAAAGTTGTCTTCCAACGTTCTCTGATATCATAATCATTAGAAAAGGAGGTGTGGGTGTGTGCCTCCACTTCTGTATTTGGTTTTGTGTGTGTGTGTGTGTGTACACGGTTACCTGTACGTATGAATACGGATCTTAATGTACGCGAGTGTAAGTGGTGACATGGCTTCCCGCAGTTTCGTATATTTCTGTAGGGGTCTCCCTGTCAATGCGTCTAAATGGCCGTGTATGTGTATGGTGCCTTGTGTATATACGTACCAGTATATATCTACGCATGTATATCTAAGTTTCCTACATCTGTGAGGACGCTTGTGTAAATATGTGTGGGTGTACGAACATTTGTGTATGTGTGTACGAACATTTGTGTATGTGTGTGTACGAACATTTGTGTATGTGTGTGTACGTACATTTGTATATGTGTGTGTACGAACATTTGTGTATGTGTGTGTACGAACATTTGTGTGTGTGTGTGTGTGTACGAACATTTGTGTATGTGTGTGTACGAACATTTGTGTGTGTATGTGTGTGTACGAACATTTGTGTATGTGTGTGTACGAACATTTGTGTATGAGTGTGTACGAACATTTGTATATGTGTGTGTACGAACATTTGTATGTATGTGTGTGTGTGTGTACGAACATTTGTATATGTGTGTGTGTGTGTGTGTACTTCTATGTATGTACTTCTCTGTGTGTACTTTTATGTGTGTGCATGTACTTCTGTGTATGTGTGTGTACTGCTATGTATGTGTGTGTACTTCTATGAATATATGTGCGTACTTCGATGTACATGTACGTACTTTTATGTATGTGTGCCTGCGTACTTTTAAGTATGTGTGTGCGTACTTTTGTGTGTGTGTGTGTGTATGTATCTACTTTTATGTGTGTGTGTCTACTTTTGTGTGTGTCTACTGTTATGTATGTGAGTGTGTACATTTGTGTGCTTGTGTTTCGTGTACTTTTATCTTGTGTACTTTTATGTATATGTACTTCTATATGCGTGTGTATGTACGAACATGTGTTTGTACAACCATTTTTGTATGTAGTGGTGTGTACGATCACTTGTGTGTGTAAATCCATTCGTAAATGTATGTACATTCTTGTGTGTACTAACATTTGTGTTTCTGTGTGCATGCAGACCGTTTGTTTTTGTGTGCGACGACCATGTGCGTACGTACGACCGTTTATGATTGAGTACGTACGACCATTTACGCAGGTGTATCATTTGTGTGTGTGTACAGTAATGTGTGTGTGCGTGTACGGCCATTTCTGTGTCTGCGTACGACCAATTTGTATGTGTGCGTGTGCGCGCGCGCGACCGTTTGTGTGTCTGTGTGTACGGCCAATCTGTGTGTGTGTACGCGTTTGTAGGATCATGTGTGTACATGCGTGTGTGTGTGTTTGTGTATACGATCGTATGTGTGAGATCGTTCGTTTGTGTTTATAATCGTGTGTGTGTGTGTATACAATCCTTTGAGTGCATGTGTATGTCTGCATGATCGTTTGTCTGTGTGTAGGTAGGTGTACGCTCATTTGTGCGTGTATATATTACGACTAGTTGTTTGTTTGTGTGCGTATTACGACTATTTGCGTGCTAGTGTGTATTACAACCTATGTATGTGTGTGTATGTATGTATGTATGCTCGACCATTTGTAAGTAGGCTTATGTGTATTACTCGTGTAGGTGATATCGTACGTGGGAGTGTCGTAAATATCGGTGAAGAAATTAACGGTTCGGCAAAAGATACTAATAGAATGAATACTAGGCTTACAATGAATGTCCTGGGGTTGATTTATTCGATTAAAGTTTCTTGTGAGGTGGAATTTTGCCAACGAGTGAAGGTAAAAAAGCAACGACGTTTTACTAAAACCGATGTTTCGTCTGAATTATTTTTCTCTGTCCTTTATTCTCCCAGATCTAAACAGGATGTTGTTAGAAATCTATTTAAAAGATGCAATAACAGGTAATTAAGATTATTTGATAAAAGAAATCGTAGCACCTTGAATAAGTACCTTCTGCTGTAGCCTCGAGTCGACAAAACGCTTCTGCCTGGATTTCGTAGACGGAAGCTGTAAGAAGTTTGCCATGTAGTCGCAGGCGTGGCTGTGTGGCATGAAGCTTGCTTCCCAACCACATGGTTCCGGGTTTAGTCCCACTGCGTGGCACCTTAGGCAAGTGTCTTCTACTATAGCCTTGGGTTCGACCAGAGACTCGTGAGTGGATATGGCAGATGGAAACTGAAAGAAGCCCGTCGTATATATATATATATAAATGAAAGAATGGAGTCGAACGACGATTTAACAAAATTCCTTTATTCTCGACATATGTTTCGAAGACTGCATATTCTTAATTCCGAAGGAATAAAGGGTGCATTATGCCGCCTTCTCATCAGGAAAGACGAGGAACTTATGTCAGCATCATGACGAACAAAAACTTTTAGATGACTGCCCACACGGAGTCCATAGTGATAATGAGTGCTTCTTTAAAATATTCCGTTATAAGCAGTGACGTCAAAATTGGTTGGATGGAGAAGATTCTAAAAAGTTCAAGAGTTCAAAAATGGTAGTAAGGGGAAAGTTCTAAGAATAGGAGGGTGACAGAGTGCAAGTCGTATGTATGGTGATGCGTTGTTGTTTGCTTTTGCTAATGAGATTGAGTGCCTGTGTGTGTATGTATATAACTGCATTCGTGTCTATGTGTGTGCGTGATTGTGTATGTGTGGGGGGGATAAATGCCAAATACATCTAGTTGTGAAGTGACAGGTTTGTGTCTGTGTGTTTGATTGTGCTTATGACAGAGAGAGGGAGATAGAGAGAGAAGGGGGAAAGGTAGAGAGATAAAGGTAAAACATACCCCAACGAATTTGGTAGTAGGCCCTCATGTAACGGAGTATAAAAAAATTTTTTATGGTGGTGTTGTAGAAGTGGAACCAAATTATTAAATTCAAGGAGGTTATCTATATTAATCGTCTTAAGGACAGCAATATAACTTTCAAGCTGGAATGGTCCATATTGTCTGTATCCTTTCCTTTTGATAAGGCCAGAAAATATTGCGGCGTCTGTAATTCCGAGCTTTTCTATATACTCTTCGCCAAATTCCCTTTGGTAAACACAATGGTAGAAAAATCCTATAGGTGCATGCACTGGCAGAAACATACCTTCCACTCATATGAATGATGATTAATA
>NC_043013.1:51071373-51093873 GCF_006345805.1 Octopus sinensis | reverse complement strand
AGCAGCAGGAGAAATACCTATTTCTTTACTACACACAAGGGGCTAAACACAGAGAGGACAAACAAGGACAGACATAGGTATTAAGTTGATTATATCGATCCCCAGTGCGTAACTGGTACTTATTTAATCGAATCCGAAAGGATGAAAGGCAAAATTGACCTCGGCGGAATTTGAACTCAGAACGTAGCAGCAGGAGAAATACCTATTTCTTTATTACCCACAAGGGGCTAAACACAGAGGGGACAAACAAGGACAGACATAGGTATTAAGTTGATTATATCGACACCAGTGCGTAACTGGTACTTATTTAATCGATTCCGAAAGGATGAAAAGCAAAATCGACCTCGGCGGAATTTGAACTCACAACGTAGCAGCAGGAGAAATATCGCCAAGCATTTCGCCCGGCGTGCTAACGTTCCTGCCAGCTCGCCGCCTTGGCCGAAAACAATACCGCCGTCTTAGCGAGCTAATTAATGTACTAATAACTAATTAGGGAACTTCATTAATCTTCATTAACTTCAATCCCTGGTTATTTTGTAACCATATAAAATGAAATCATAAAATGTACAATCATGCAACTAACACCCTTGTACCAACATTTGAAACCTTTTTTATTACTACGGTTCTGTATTTAAGAGATGAGGAATTATGTACATTATTTACATTATTTATATTTGACGGATATTTGTCCTTATCTTGTTTTTCGTTAACACAACGTAGTGGTTAAGAGTGCGGGCTACTAACCCCAAGAATCCGAGTTCGATTCCAGGCAGTGACCTGGATAATAATAATTAAAATAATAATAATAATAATAATAATATCAACAACGACAACATCGAAAAATACCTTAGGAATGAGAACCCAGGTTCGAAATTTACCCAAGACACCTGATGAAGGCTGGAGGGTATATCAGCCGAAACGTTGTGTTAACAACAAACAAGATGAGGGCAAATATCCGTCAAATGTAAATAATGTACTTTTTATTAATATTTTATACATATTTCAAGGTCAAGAGATTATCCCAGCTCTTGAATTATGGTCGATTTTTTTAACTTTCTGACTCTCTGGAAGAAATTGCCTGCTGTTAAGTCCTCATAAATTTCAGACTTTGTTCCTTTAGAGGAAAAAATTATTATTCTTGTTATTATTATTATTATTATTGTTATTATTATTTCGTCTGCTGCTACATTCTCAGTTCAAATTCCACCGAGGTCGACTTTGCCATTCATCCTTTCGGAGTCGATAAATTAACTACCAGTGAATTTCTGGGGTCGATGTGATCGACTTACCCCCGCCCCACAAATTTCAGGCCTTTTGCCTGAAATTTGTAAAAAGGATCATTATTATTATTATTATTAAGGCGGCGAACTTGCAAAATCATCAGCATGCCGGGCGAAATGATTAGCACACTCTTTATTCCAATAAATTGTCTAAAGAATGTCACCCAGTGTCCTACATTCTTTACTCTTTTACTTTTTCCAATCATTTGACTGTGACCATGCTGGAGCACCGCTTTTCGTCGAGCAAATCGACCCTAACTTATTCTTTGTAAGCCTAATACTTATTCTGTCGGTCTCTTTTGCCGAACCGCTAAGTGACGAGGACGTAACACACCAGCATTGGTTGTCAAGCGATGTTGGGGGTGGGTTGGCAAACACACACAAAAACTTATACACAAATATACAAACATATATATATACATATATATACGATGGGCTTCTTTCAGTTTCTGTCTACCAAATCCACTCACAAGGCTTTAGTCGACCCGAGGCTATAGTAGAAGACACTTGCCCAAGGAGCCACACAGTGGGACACTGAACCCGGAACCATGTGGTCCGTACTTACCACACAGCCACTCCTACGTCATTAGCGAAGTTGCTTTAAATGTTACATGCTAAAATCTTTCTTTCCTGAATACGAACTGCGGAAATTGAACTTACCTCTAATTGACCAGGGCGTCTTTTACGCCATCAAACCCGGTAATAAATTGTCAATGTCCAAATTATACGACAATTAAGCACTAAATTTTCGTCTGTTTAACTTAAACAAAACAGCAGCTGTAAATGTAATTTTTTTAAGAATGTTTAATAAATTATAACGTATAATTATAGTTTTGTTATTCAAAGACGCCGACGTATTTCAAAGAAAAACTTTGCATAAAGATATATATATATTTATCATTTAATGAGCACAGTATAAAGTTACGAGTTATTAATAATTTCGTGCTCTGGAGACACGAGTCGATTAGATCGATCCCAGTACGTAACTGGTACTTATTTTATCGACCCCGAAAGGATGAAAGGCAAAGTCGACCTCGGCAGAATTTTAACTCAGAACGTAGCGGCAGACGAAATACCTATTTCTTTGCTACCCACAAGGGGCTAAACACAAAGGGGACAAACAAGGACGGACAAACGGATTTAAGTCGATTACATCGACCCCAGTGCGTGACTGGTACTTAATTTATCGACCCCGAAAGGATGACAAGGAAAGTCGACCTCGGCAGAATTTGAACTCAGAATGTAGTGGCAGACGAAATACCTATTTCTTTACTGCCCACAAGGGGCTAAACACAGAGGGGACAAAAAAGGACAGACAAACGGATTTAAGTCGATTGCATTGACTCCAGTGTGTAACTGGTACTTTATTTATCGACCTCGATAGGATGAAATGGCAAAGTCGACCTCGGCGGAATTTGAACTCAGAACGTAACGGCAGACGAAATACTGCAAAGCACTTCACCTGGCGTGCTAACGTTTCTGCCAGCTCGGCGCCTTATGTTACTTATATAATACATACATTACAAGTGTATAGATGGATGGTAAGAAGTTATTAGAGTCGTAAGAGCGTTAAATAGGCTGCCGTTCGGTATTCGTTCCAACGCTCGACGCTGTGTGTTCAAATCCCACACTGGTCAACTTCGCCTTCAATCTTTTGGTAATCGATGAAAAAAATAAAAGCACCAGTGTAGGGCTGTGCTTTACCGGATCGGTTAAAGAATCGGGCATGATGCTTTGCAACATATATGCCGGTTCTTGGTGTTCTGACAGCAATGCTTGTCACAATATTGGTACTGAGTTGTTTTAGCTTAAATCGGCGGCTTTTTTCTTTGGACAAACATCGGTGGCGTGCTGGAGGAGACTTGTGCGTTCGAGGAAACTCCCAACCTTCTTTAAGAAAACCTTATTAGCAGGCCTTCTCATGCTTCTGGAGATGCACGATCAACCTTGACCGATGGAGTCTCATCGTCATAGAAGCGGTGTGTGTGTGTGTGTTGGTGTGTATGTACGAGTATTATGTGTATCAGTATTGTTTGTGTGTATTGCGTATGTACATGTGTGTGCACGTTTGTGTGCTTATGTTCATGTGCGCAAGTGTGTTTTTTTTATATGTGCACGTGTATATATGCGTGTATATATGTACATGTGTGTGCGTGTGTGTGCGTAATATAAACGGTTAGGATAAGGATATTTTCAAATATAAATATATAATTGAAAGTAAAGCTTATGTGACGCTTTTATACACACACAGAGCACAGCAGTTCACGTGATGCCAGTCATAAGCTATGCTATACACTACATTATGCATATACATATATATAATATATATAATATATAATATATATATATATATATATATATATATAATATATATATATATATATATATATATATACATACGCACACACCAACAAACATCATATGCATTGACGTTCTTATCAGAGCACTGTAAAATCGATTATATTTGGCCGGGGATGATATATGAGATGTTGAGGTGTTTTTTCGAAGATTACGAAAGCAAAGAGAAAACTTTAACACGATTTTAGCTTAAATGTCTCGCGTAAATTACTAAAATATCTAGGCTAAGTTACATTTGTATGATGGCGATGGTGCGGGAGATGAGCTGTTATAGCGCCCTCTATTCGAATACTGTTTATATATTTATATACTTTTTCTACTTGTTTCAATCATTGTACTGTGGCTATGCTGAGCTATGGCCTTGAAACATTTTAGTCGTTTCAAATTGCTCCCTGCACATATTTCTTAATAGTTTTTTCTTTGCGTATTTTTCTTTTCAGTTTTGTCGTTATTATATCGCTCTTTTTTGCCGAACCGCTAAGTTACGAGAACGTAACCAAACTAATGCTGGTAGTCAAGAGGTAGAAGTGACAAACACATACACAGTGGCTGTGTGATAAGAAGCTTACTTCCCAATCGCATGGTTTAGTCCCACTGCGTGGCTCCTTGAACAAGTTTCTTCTATAGCCTCGGGCCGACCAAAGCCTTGTGAGTGGAATTGGTAGGCGGAGACCGAAAGAATCTCGTCGTATATATATAATATATTATATATATTACACACACACACATATATTTATATATATATATATATATACACACACACATATATTTATATATATATATATATATAACACACACATATATTTATATATATATATATATATATATAATATACATTACATATATATATATACACACATTTTATATATATATTATATACATATACATATATATATATACATATACATATATATATATATACATATATATACATATATATATATACATATATATTATATATATATCATAACATATATAATAACAACATATATATACATATATATATATATATACATATATATATGCATACATATATATATACATATATACATATATATTATATTATACATATATATTATGCATATATATATCTATACATATATATACATATATACATACACATATTACATATATACATCACATATATATATACATATATACATACACATATATATTCATACATATATCATATATACATACATACACATACATACACCTATATACATATATATACATACATTATATATTACTACAAATATATATATATATATATAATATATACATATCATATATATATACATATAACATACACATATATACATATATACATACACATATTATTATATACATATATACATACACATATTATACATACACATATATATATATACATACACATATATATATATACATACACATACATATATACATACACATACATACACATATATACATATATATACATACATATACATACATATATATATATATATATATATATATATATATATATATATATATATATATATATATATATTATATACATATATATATATATATATATATATATATATATATATATATTGGCCTGCTCGCTTAGCCAGCGGGGTGGCGTCATTCAAAGGCGAACGCATTGTGACCAGCGATGTGTAACAACATCTGATGGTCTGGTCGGTCACGTGATCACGTGATATATATATATATATACACACACACGCACACCACAGAAATGCAAACCCATTTGTCCCCTAATCCACTTCTCTTTTCTTATCATTATTCATGTGTGTTGTTTAATGTAATCATAATCACATTCGAATATTCACTGAAAGATCAGTTTATAAAACAAGAGTAATATTTTTTACGACGAACATGTTGACAGTGAGTTCGACATTTCGCGACGGACGGCATACATGAGTATGTATGTGTTTTTGTTTTTTTTTCATTATCGCAAAATATGTCCAACTTGTTATTCTCAGAATCGATCCTGGTACTGCACTCTTAATTTACTGATGAACCCCAAAAGGATAATTTAAAAGCAAAAATAATATATATCAGTTTCTGATCCGATTTGAACTCAGAGCGCAAAGACCTCCAAACGAATACTGAGCCGGGGGTTTTATTTGATGATATAACAGGCTCTGCCAATTCGCCATTTTTAAAGTTGCATCAAGCCGTATTTGACCTGGTGCGTAATGCCCTCGTTTCGCTCCAAAGAAACTGTGAATATTATACAACTGTAGCCGGTTATATATCATGGTAGATTCCAACGGAGAGAGCAAACATTACGAACTAACGACTGCTTGGGCCACCTACTGTTCCTTTGATTTTTACTAAATCTAAGTTAGTCGACAACAGTTAACGCTGTCAAATAAGAATTATTCGTACGTAAAAGAAAATAAATATAGTTGTACTAAACACTACTTTGTAACTGGAATAGGAACACTTAGAATATATCCGGCAAGTGTGACCTTTGTGGTCATGAAAATGGGTGTGAATATCTTTAAGACTGTATTTTGGTTAATCCAAAAATGTTGACCCAATAAATAAAATGCTTCTGTGTTTTACTATAATTGGTCCTTCAACTACGTCTATAAGTATATTTAAAACATGTGTCCTATAAATATATAAAACGAGTAGTTTTAAAAACGTATGCACCTACACATAACCCAGGCGCAGGAGTGGCTGTGTGGTAAGTAGCTTGCTTACCAACCACATGGTTCCGGGTTCAGTCCCACTGCGTGGCACCTTGGGCAAGTCATGCACCTACACACGCACATACAAACACACACGCACACGCATACAAAAACACGCACACGCATACAAAAACACACACACGCATACAAAAACACACACACGCATGTAAACACACACGCATTCAAACACACGCACAAACATGCAAACACACGCACACACATACACACATACAAACACACACACACGCATACACACACCCGCATACACACGCACAAACACACACACATACAAACACATACACGCACATATAAACACACGCACACATAAACACACACACACATACAAACACACACATAAACATACATACACACATAAACATACATACACACATAAACACACACACACATAAACACACACACACATAAACACACACACACACACACATAAACACACACACACACACATAAACACACACACACACATAAAACACAAACGCATACACACACAAACGCATACACACACACACACCCATCATGCCATGTATTGCGAATTTAAACTAAAACTCAGCGCCTCTTCCGCCGAAGCTTCACTACTCAGTACTCGTGTACTGGGCACTGAGCTCATTGACCAATATTCCTGACAGAGTATCACATAACTAACAGTGATATCTCCTTCCATCAATATCTTAGTTTCTAGGTCGAAATGGAAATTTTTTTCAACGTTAATATCGTTTCGATTGTTATTTTGTTTGTATATCTTTTCTTTCCCATTCTAAATTTCATTAGTAAAAATTAATATCTGCCGTCAGTTCTCTGCGTGACAATATTATATAGGTTTTTAGACTAAGCAGCAATGGGTGTCAGTTAATATATTATGTAAATGTATACTACATAATGGTTGTGCGTGTATATATACATGTCTATATATGTATATTTATGTTTGTATAAGCTGATGTGTATCGATAGATATCTTACATAAGTAGCGTGTACATATATGGAAATTTAAAAGCATGGAAATTGAATCAACAGGTTTTAATCACACATCGCAACAATTGTTTCTGTGCAATGGTAACAGCAGTCTGTTGCTAGATTTTCCGCAGGAGTGGCTGTGTGGTAAGTAGCTTGCTAACCAACCACATGGTTCCGGGCTCAGTCCCACTGCGTGGCACCTTGGGCAAGTGCCTTCTGCTATAGCACCGGGCCGACCAATGCTTTGTGAGTGGATTTGGTAGACGGAAACTGAAAGAAGCCTGTCGTATATATGTATATATACATATATATATGTGTGTATGTGTCTGTGTTTGTCTCCCTAGCATTGCTTGACAACCGATGCTGGTGTGTTTATGTCCCCGTCACTTAGCGGTTCGGCAAAAGAGACCGATAGCATAAGTACTGGGCTTACAAAGAATAAGTCCCGGGGTCGATTTGCTCGACTAAAGGTGGTGCTCCAGCATGGCCGCAGTGAAATGACTGAAACAAGTAAAAGAGTAAATGAGTAAAAGAGAGAATATGATGTATGCCGACCACATCAGCAGGTGAGTGGCTTTGATAGCACTGGTAGTCCATAACCAAGGAGAAACTTTAAAATGCACGATATAATGTTACTACTCAGACAGTATTAAATAATATGGATGTGTGTGTGGGGGGGTGGATTTGCAAGTGTAATAATATATGTATATGCTTGAACGTCTCTGATGAAGGGATATATAAAATATTCCGGAAACAGCTGTAAGACCTCTTTATAAATGTTCTTAAAACTATAGATAGATAGGTAGATAGATACATAGATAGGTAGATAGATACATAGATAGATAGATAGATAGATAGATAGATAGATAGATAGATAGATAGATAGATAGATAGATAGATAGATAGATAGATAGATAGATAGATATGCATATATGTAATCAGGTGACTGAGTACATGAATACGCATGTGTATGTACGTATGTATATTGTATGCAGGCCGTCAATGGCATGCACATGGGTGTATATATGCAGGCATGTGGGTATATAAGCATGTGTGTGTGTGTGTGTACAGCATTGGAACCCACACACAGGCACAGGAAACATATATACACTCTTCTGCTTAAATAATGGAACTGCAGATACAATATCCTTACGTATCTCACGTCTGTTTTCATTCCTCCATTTCACTCTGTATTTCATAACTTCTCTAGAATAACTATTACTTTAACATTTTCTCGCACCGTCTCTGATGAAGGGATATACAAAATATCCCGGAAACAGCTGTAAGGCCTCTTTATAAATGCTCTGAAAGCTATTCACAGCCTTGGAATTTTTGTCATTCTATTAATTTATATATATATATATATATATATATATATATATATATATATATATATAATATATATATATATATATATATATATATATGTGTGTGTGTGTGTGGTGTGTGTATATATGTATATATATATATATATGTACACGCGCGCACACACACACACACACATATATATATACCGGGTGTCCCAGAAGTCGCGCAGCATTCTGGTTTTCATTTAAAATAATTAAAGCATTTTATTATATTTTTTTCTGCATGTTTTATTGTAGAGGGTGCCCAATTTGAGCATTTGTTACGATTAATTTCAAAGTGTTTTTGAAATCAATAAGGGTGTATTCTTTTAAAAAACCAGGGTGGTGCGCGACTTCTGGGACACCCTATATATATATATATATATATATATATATACATACATATACACACACACACACACACGTAGAGAGTAACGTAAAAACTTTACGAAGGATATGTAAATAAGATTATTTAGGAATATATCAATGGCCAAACATGTTATCATTAAATATAAAGAAGAAAAAACGTTTATAATAATGAGCAAGTCACAATTAAGACTAAGAGAGTAAAAAAAAACCTTACATGTTAAAAATAGCAGCCAAAACCGCTTTAAGGCCATTATATCACTCCTATTATTTCTCTTCGCGATAAAAACTGTCTTCGGGCGACATGACAAATAGAATCCACAACTTGAAAATAATTGGTTAATTCCCTATTGCAATTTCGGCGTTAAGGACCACTTGAGGGACCCATTCGCCTCATCAGGGGAAATATTCCTATAGATAGCAATCAAAACAAGACTTTACCTTGGGGCTAGCAGGAATCCCTGCCGGCAATAGAGATGTCTTCACCTCTATCTACACAATCAAGTTTTGAATTCAAATGCCATGCACAGCGAACGACCCCCACGAATGATTTGTTTACAGAGATCAAAGGTACATGCTGTGCACTAGCTCATTCTCTCCATCAAATTGATGTCACCTGAACAGGTGCACTGTGTGCCGCGCGTCAGGTGTTACAATGATCGCAGAGCGATGTTAGATGAAGTGTTTTGCTTAAGAATACAACGCACCACCCGGCCTGGCAATTGAAACCGCGATCGAGAGCGTTGCACCCTAACCACTAGGTTTATGCACTCTTTTGTATACACACACACATACACACACGTATGTGTACTTGTGTGTGTGCGTGTGTATGTGTGTGTGCGTGTGTATGTGTGTGTGCGCGCACTTGCGTAAGGATATGTAGGTCGATAGACAGACAGATTAATAGACAGATAGACAGACAGATTGATAGATAGACAGATTGATAGATAGACAGATTGATAGATAGACAGATTGATAGACAGACAGATTGATAGACAGACAGATTGATAGATAGACAGATTGATAGATAGACAGATTGATAGACAGATAGACAGATAAACAGATTGATAGACAGATAGATAGATAGATAGATAGATAGATAGATAGATAGATAGATAGATAGATAGATAGATAGATAGATAGATAGATAGATAGATAGATAGATAGATATGCATATATGTAAGCAGGTTGCTATGAGTAATAAGGCGGCGAGCTGGCACAATCGTTAGCACGCCGGGCGAAATGCCTAGCAGTATTTCGTCTGCCGTTAGGTTCTGAGTTCAAATTCCGCCGAGGTCGACTTTGCCTTTCATCCTTTCGGGATTGATTAAATAAGTACCATTTACGCACTGGGGTCAATGTAATCGACTTAATCCGTTTCTCTGTCCTTGTTTGTCCCCTCTGTGTTTAGCCCCTTGTGGGCAGTAAAGAAATAGGTGGCTATGAGTATATGTGTATGCATGTAGTTCTATGCATGTGTATGTACGTATGCATATTGTATGCATGCCGTGTTTAACATGCATATGGGTGTATATATGCACGTATGTGGGTTTGTATATATTTATACACAAGCACATATGCTTGAGAATAAGCATATACGTGTATATTTGTGGAGACGTATATATATATATGTATGTATGTATATGTATGCATATATATACATATATGTATGTATATACATATATTTATATGTATGCATAAATGTATATAGATATATATGTATTTATATATATATACATATATGTATTTATATATATATATACATATATGTATGTATATATATACATATATATATATGTATGTATATATATATACATATATATATATGTATTATAATGCATATTACTCTACCACTGGTATTTGAGTACTCTTTTTTCCACCTTGTTTCACATTTATGTGTTTACTCCGGTATATATATATGTATGTATATACATATATATATGTATGTAGGTATATACATATATATATGTATGTATATACATATATATATGTATGTATATACATATATATATATGTATGTATATACATACATATATATATATGTGTATATATATACACACACATATATATATATATGTATGTATATATATATACACACATATATATATGTATGTATATATATATACACACATATATATATGTATGTATATATATACACATATATATATATATATATATATATATATATATATATATATATAGTATGTATATATATATATATATATATATGTATGTATTATATACATATATATATATGTATATATTATACATATATATATGTATGTATATATATACATATATATATATGTATGTATATATATACACATATATATATATGTATGTATATATATACACATATATATATGTATGTATATATATACACATAATATATATGTATGTATATATATATACATATATATATATGTATATATATATGCATGTGAATGTGTATATGTATGCGTATGTATTGCATACATATGCATGTATGTACACGATTATATATGTGTGCACATGTGAATATATATATATATACACGCACACACACCCATGCATCTATATATGCTTATATATATGTGTGTGTGTGTTCATGTCTCCGATAGAAATCAGGTGATGCTATAACGAAAGCAAAGTGCATTTCGCAAGAAACTCTATCGTATATCGGCTAGCCATAATACACTGATCTGGGCGTGTATTGCCTCAAATGCAATGTTGATAGCAGATATTAATCCCCTGCTTACGTTAGTAAACAGGAGACAAAAATATCCCCCCCCCCACACACACACCTTCAAAGACTCTGGAGATTTATGGTAACGCAATGTCACCATGTGAAATGTTAGTGATGAAGTCTCGTTTAATATTTTGCAGCTTTTTTTTACTCCCTTGGTTCCATAGATTTTTTTGGTTTTTTACATAGTTTGGTGAATGAATGGGAAAATATGTTTTCTCAATATTTGTCGTATACCAGAGAATGCGGCGAGATGGCAGAATCGTTAGCCCGACGGGCAAAATGCTTAGCGGTATTTCGTCTGCCGTTACGTTCTGAGTTCAAGTTCCGCCGAGGTCGACTTTGCCTTTCATCCTTTTGGGGTCGATAAATTAAGTACCAGTTACGCACTGAGGTCGATGCAATCGACTTAATCCGATTGTCTGTCCTTGTTTGTTCCCTCTGTTTTTAGCCCTTTGTGGGTAGTAAAGAAATAAGAATCGTTAGTACGACGGGCAAAATGCCTAGTGGAATTTCGTTCGTCTTTACGTTCTGAGTTCAAATTCCGTCGCGGTCGACTTTGCCTTTCAGCCTTTTGGGGGTCGATAAATTAAACACCAATTAACCCTGGCGGCATTTGAAACCAAAGCATCTCTAAAAAAAGATGCTGTAGTATCTCCTACAATAGTTACGGTACAGTGGGATGGAACCCGAAACCTTGTGGTTACGCAGCGAACTTCTTAACCCTGCAGCCATGCTATATCAGGAAGACAGTCACTATCTTTAGTTTACAACAAAGGTGTCAAGTTCGAATCTGGTTCGGTCCTGTGTATATAACTGATAATCATTTATTTTATTGGCACGGGACCAGAAATTGCGATTGAGGGAGCTAATCGATTGCATAGATCCCAGTGTTGAACTGGTACTTATTTTATCGACCCCGAAAGGATGAAAGTTGAAGTTTACCCTCGCAGAATTTGAACCCAGAACGTAAATCTAGATGAAATTCCACTAAATACTTCGACCAGCGTGCTGACGATTCTGCCGACTCGACGTCTTTACTGATAACGCGCCGCCTCGTGTATAACAAATTGTAAAGCACGCGATGACGGTCGGAGATCAAATATATCCAAGGATCGCGCAGGTTTAAATAGTAAAACCTTTCCGTCTCCAATTATGAATTTAGCTAACCTTGTAAAAAGTCTATTGTTGCATTAAATTGTGACGAGGATGTCCGATAGCGAAGCTCCAGCGTGGGCGTTCGGGAGTTTTGGAGAGTATGTAGATGGTCCTTGGTCAATACTACTGCCAAGATCGCTCAGGCTCAGAGGTTTTGCATATCGAGAGTAGCAATAATTTGGTTCTGTGGCTAAAGCAGGGCTGGATTAAGACCGATTGAGGCCCTGACCATTTAAAAGATTTTGGTACCCCATATATATATATATGATAGATCGCAAGCCACTAAACCTGTTTCTATTTTCTCTCCCTGTTTATTTCTGTGTTCCTTTCTGCCGAAGAGCGTAGGCTCGAAACGTAAAAGACTTTCTCACTTCCCGAGCGTTAAACTAATACATTTGTTTGTGGTTTACACACCCATCTTCGTCTTTTGTTTCTTTTTGTAAATTCTCACTATATGTGTGTGTGTGTGTGTGTAATTCAAAATATAAACAATAATAAACCATAAAATAAAATTCGATTTTCAAAAATGAAACGAGACCAACAGAAAAGTGGGAAGTGGTTTTTTTGAGTTTTTTTTTTTTTTTTTTCACTATGAAAAGTTTTCTCCTATTTTAATTGCAGTCTTTGATCAGATCCTCACCATGACACCATGAACACTTCGAAATTAGATTTTCGCTCATATAAATCACTTTGAATATTATTTTAGCAAGTTTAAACGGATTTCTTTTGTACCGTAAACCATTTACTATTTCTCTGGTGCTCCTTCCTTCCCTTGATGCTCTAAGCACGTGCTTATTCTGCTTAATGGTTGATCCAGCGCTGGACTAAAGACGACTGGACATGGAGGACGACTGGTTCCCAGACACGTCAGACAAGCCCTGATATTATGTGGACCGCTGACCGTAGCCGAAACGTTAAATAGACACTGTACCTCGAGGATAAGTTTGAGAGAGCGAGAAACAAAGCAAGCAGTAAAACAAAGTGACAGAAGGCAACGGAAAATCATTGCTGTGTCTTTCTCAAGAAAACTTATAACCTTTAGATTTTGGGCATGAAGGCCCATCATCCATTTTATTCCGACGCCTGGCACGCGAAGAGAGAGAGAGAGAGAGAGATTAAACGATAACTTATTTCAGACATCCTGTGAATGAGATGGTCATGGTGAGAAAGCTTTTGGTTATAGGTTTAATCGATCGAAGCTGACTACAAACTACAGCAGTTATCATTTCATATGCATCAAGAGAATAGCAAGTCTGTGATACGGTTTCAATTCGAGCTTGTGCGGCATATGCCTCTGTGCGGGTCAATAATTCCGAAAGTTCCTTCATTTCATTTTCGTTAAAAGTTTATTTTTGGTCACTTGTGATTCTGGCTAGAGAGAGTGGAGCTGAGGAGGGATTGAGGTGGTAATGGTGGTGGTGGTGGTGCTAGCCTGACACAATCTTCATAAAATAATAAGATGAGAAATTTTTCAGATAGAGCCAAAGCGCCGTGATTGCCAAATGTCAAACGTTGTTAGCAGATACAGACGTAAATCATTATTGAAATATCATATAAGAGGGAAACAGAATTTTAAAATATGAAGAAGGAAGGGAGGAAGGAAGGTCGATCGGTCGGTCTAAAGAATTATTTTGCTTAAGAAACGACTGGAAGAAAAAGACGAATGGAGAAGTGGAAGGAAGAAATGAATCGGGTAGGAAGTAAGACGCTGGAAGGAGGGAAAGAGAAAGACACTGGTAGTAGTGGTGATGCTGGTGAAGCCGAAATAACTAAATGGTACTCCGTCACTTACGACGACGATGTTTCCAGTTGATCCAATCAACGGAACAGCCTGCTGGGGAAATTAACGTGCAAGTGGCTGAGCACTCCACAGACCCTTGTATTATTAACATAGTTGTCAGGGAGATTCAGTATGACACAGAGTATGACAAGGCTGGCCCTTTTGAAATACAGGCACAACTTATTTTTGCCGGCTGAGTGGACTGAGGAAATGTGAAATAAAGTGCCTTGTTGAAGGACACAATGCGTTGTCAGGAATCGAACTTGCAACTTTACGATCGTGAGCCAAATACCCTAACCACTAAGCCACGTGTCTTCACTCATCTAATAATTACGGTCAATAAGAAGACACTGGTTTTAAGGAGATTTCTCTGTCTACAGTTGCTCTCGACATGGCATTGTCACCGTCACAGAAAGCGGCGAGTTGGCGGAATCGTTAGTATGCCGGGCGAAATGCTTAGAGGTATTTCGTCTGTCGTTACGTTCTGAGTTCAAATTCCGCCGAGGTCAACTTTGCCTTTCATCCTTTCAGGGTCGATTAAATAAGTACCAATTATGCACTGGGGTCGATATAATCGACTTAATCCGTTTGTCTGTCCTTGTTTGTCCCCTCTGTGTCTAGCCCCTTGTGGGTAGTAAAGAAATAGGTATTTCGTCTGCTGTTACGTACTGAGTTCAAATTCTGCCGAGGTCGACTTTGCCTTTCATACTTTCGGGGTCGATAAATTAAATACCAATTACGCACTGGTGTCGATGTAATCGATTTAATCCCTTTGCCTGCCCTTGTTTGTCCCCTCTGTGTTTATCCCCTTGTGGGCAATGAAGAAATAGGAAACGTTAGCACACCGGGCGAAATGCTTAGTGGTATTTCGTCTGTCGTTACGTTCTGAGTTCAAATTCTGCCTTTCGTCCTTTCAGGGTCGATAAATTAAGTACCAGTTGCGTACTGGATCGATTTAATAGACTGCCCCCCTCCCCCAAATTTCGGTCCTTGTGCCTAGAGTAGAAAAGATTATTTTAGGCAGCGAGCTGGCAGAAACGTTAGCAGGCCGGGCGAAATGCTTAGTGGTTCTGTGTTCAAATTACACCGAGGTCAACTTCATCTTTCATCCTTTCGGAGTAGATAAATTAAGTACCAGTTACGCAATGGGGTCGATGTAATCGACTAACCCCCTCTCCCATAATTTCAGGACTGGTGCCTATAATAGAAAGGATTGCCACCGTCACAGAGCTCTTGTTGTCGTAATGAAGAAAACCCGTTTCAGTATCTTTGCTCAAATAAAAAAAAACTTCTTTCATGTTCCGGAAGACTAAATGCTACCGTCATTGATGAGATCACGTGGTAATGTTATTGGAATGTCTTAAGGAATTTTTAGCTTTCATTGCTTCTTTGTGAATGGCTCTCTCTCTCTCTCTCTCCCTTCTCTCTCTCTCGCTCGCGCGCGCGCGCGTACTTTTTGTGTAAAAAGGAGAATGAGAGAATTGGGAGTGAGAGAGCGAGAAAGAGCAACAGAGATTTAGAGAAAGAATGAACGAGTAAAGAAGAAATACAAATGGCAAGCCAAATGAAAAGAGGCACGCATGCATGCAGGCAGGCGGACGAGGAGAGGGACGAACGGGGAGAGAGAGAGAGAGACAAGCAAAGGGTTAATGAGAGAATGGAGAGGAGAGAGTGAGAAATAGAAACAAATGTTTCAGAAGATAGACTGAAAGAGACAGACGGAGAGACAGACAGACAGACACAGACGGAGAGACACACAGACAGAGAGACAGACAGACACAGAGAGAGAGACAGATACGGAGAGAGACAGAGATAGACAGACAGACACACAGACACACACACACACACACAGGCACAGAAAGGCACAGACAGACACACAGACACAGACAGACAGACACACAGACACAGACAGACAGACACACAGACACAGACAGACAGACACACAGACACAGACAGACGGACACTCGGATAAGCACACGGACAGACAGACGGACGGACGGACACAGATAGACAGACAGACAGACAGCGATCTGTGGAAGAGAACCATTTAAGCAGAAAGCAAAGAAATCTTGAATCCCTTGATTTCAAATTTTGGCACAAGGACAGCAATTTTGGGGGCAGCGGGTAACTCATTACATCGACCCCAGTGTTCAACTGGTACTTATTTTATCGATCTCGATTTAATCGTTTCAGGAGTGTGGTTTACGTAAGCAAAGCGGCTGCAATGTCGCCAGATTGTGAGTGGTAGAGTTTGAGAGACGCTGAAGGCGACTTGAAATATAATAAAGCGATCTTGCTTAGGTTATTTATGATGTAAAACTCTTAAGTGTTATAGATGAGTTATGTTCTCTTCAACAGCTCAGAAGGTGAGGATAAAAAGTGTAAAAATGAGAAAAGTAAAAAAATTAAAATTAAAATTTAGGATATGTATTAAGTCGGATTAGAACTACTGTAGACATAACAATGATTGATCATCAAGTACAGGTGAAGTAGATATGAATACACTAAAAATGATGGAGTGGGGCCAGGATACAAAAAAAAGGAAGCTGGAATGTGAAAACAAACGAGGGAAAAGATTAAGAAAAACGAAAATAAAGTGAATGCATATGTATTTTTAAGAGGTGTTGAAGCCAGTATGACGCACTTGCACAACAGATGCTTCTAAAAGTGTCTACATATCACGAATAGTTTTGAAATGGTGTTCAAATAGAATTCATGCTTATGGTGTGTGTGTGTGTGTGTGTGTGTGTGTATAAATAGGGACGAAAGTCGTTTTTAATTCAGAGAGTTCTTCAGTCAGAAGAATTATAAATTTCTACCTTATATCAGTGGTTCTTAACCTTTTTATAGTAGTTTCCAACCCTTTTACTTAAATGAGTTTTCCCACGGACCCCTTTTAATATGCTTATCCTTACATATATATATATATATATATATATATGAAATTTTGAATTTAGTTCACGGACACCTAGTACTAACTTTGCGGGCCCCAGGTTGGGAACCACTGCTTTATTTTATACAAATAGATTTCTAGAGAGCCCTTCAGATTCCTGTCTATCTTTTCTTGTGATGTGCAAAGATCGCCCGCTCAACTTTTTTTTGTAAAGTCTAAATGTTTAGATATCTTTTCATTTAATGTCACAGCAGACTTTTTCTTTGACTTACCATATGAAGACTGCTAAATTTGAAGCATTTCTCATGGATTTGTATAAAAGAAGGTATATGGCTATACAATCTTTGACTGAAATTGCCTTCTGTCGTGTTTATATATCATTTATGTTCCACGAGATGCTGAATTTTTTAGAGGTTCCCCTTTGTCTCATAAAATGTCTTCCTGCAGGATTTATTTAGCGGAAAGGAATTAATATTAATACACAAGTTTGTTATTTATCAAGAGATACATGGAATTAGTGCTACAAATTTAGTTTTGGTTTAGGGTTGTATATGTTTAAAAAATTTCGATATCTATGCTTCGTAGAGAAGTGAATATTAATGCGCGAAATATTTTTGTGACATTTGATATAACATTGTTTGAAAAAGTAAGTTGTGAACTATGATTTTATAAGCCCTCTTTCTTTTTAAATTGGTAGGGTAGGTACTTAGATAAGATAGTTTCTTCGTTGAATCTCCGACGAAGCAAGAAGTTATTTTAGTGTTGTAGTTCGTGAATATTTCCTTGACAGTTTACTCATAAAAAAGGGGAGTTACTTTATCATATCACATTATAAATTACATAATCTTTACACGTGTTTCGTTTACGAATACTTAATACGTTGTGCGGTAACTGATATGTGGACGATTGCATAGTCACATTGAAGCGTCAGGTCTCCAGAAAAATAACAATTTAATCCATTATCATTTATCAACAACAGTCGGTTGACAGTGGAACACATGTAAAGATTAAATATTTTATAATGTTATAAAAGGACTAGCCAATTCTCCTGTTTTATTCTACTATCGGTTGTACGCTCAGTAACTTATTTAAACGTATATAACACAAAAAGGAAATCAGAGGAGAAATTATGTTTAACATTTGCTGGAAAGCTGGATTTACTTAGTACCAAGCATTGGTAAATTATTATGCTATCTCATTACAGATTGCTATTCTTCAATACACAAAAATATACGCACAAACACGTGCGTGTATATATATATATATATATATATATATATATATATATATACACATACATACACATACACAGCACAATGAATCAACTGACAATTTTTTTCTGATTTAGTTAACATCCAACGATATATTTATCTATCAATCTATGGAACTATCTATATATATCTCATTCATTTGTGTGTAAAATTAGATAGATATATAGATAGATGGATAGATAAAATCCTGCTCGCCTTCCACCATAGCCTTACCTGCTATTCTACCGTAATGTTTTCAGCCAAGCATGTTGCTGTTGTTTGTTTTTTTATCTCCTCTCAATCTCCGGCTATTGTTCTTCCTGCCACGCCTCCATTCATTGTTTCCACCAACATTACTTATCTCTGTTCGTTATTCAAGATATAACAAACGTTCGTGCGGATTATGCAGCGAACACTCCCACCTATTATGTAACCAAAATCTGTATTTCTAGTTCAGCACACACAAACACACGTGTGTGTACATATATATATATACGAACATACGTGTGTGTGTGTGTGAGAGAGAGAGAGTATATCTTTGTATATAACCATGTATGTATACACAAAGGAAGACACTTTAATTAGGTTAATACATATATATATTAACCAATGTTTATGTGCATGTTATATCACACACACCACACACACACACAATTACATGCTCTCTTTTACATAGGATGTGCGCATGTGTGTATATGAGAAGGCGTATGTAGATGTCTGATGATAGAAACACATATTAAGCGCCATTATTAAATGCTAAAACCTTCTGCATGGTAGATACTCAATTCTTTCTTTATATACATATATATATATATATATATATATATATATATATATATATATATATATATATATATATATATATATATATACGTATATATATATACACTTATATATATATATATATATATATATATATATATATATACGTATATATATATACACTTATATATATATACGTATATATATATACACGTATATATATACGTATATATATATATATATATATATATATATATATATACGCGGGCACACATATACATACACAGGTAAATAAGGATATAGATAGAGGTGTATGCGTACATGAATTTCTATTTTATACGAACAAAAATCTATAATTGATAATACTAATTAACAAGTTTGTGTGTATAGCACACACACACACACACTCATAGATAGATAGATAGATAGATAGATATATAGATATGTTTCTTTATTAGCCACACAGGGCTGCACACAGATAGAACAAATTACAAGTAGAGCTTTTTTTTGAAGGTTTAAAAAAAAAAAAAAGGAAGGGGGAGGGAGTTTCGATCAAAAGGGATCGTAAAAGGAGAGAAAGAGGACAAAAAAAGGGGGGGTTAAAAAAAAGGGGGAGAGGAAAAAAAAAAGAAAATTGATCAATAGGGATCGTTATCACAGAAATGTCAATATGAAGTGTAAAGGGGAGGACAGGTGAGGTTTACCCGTGGAAAGAAAAGCCTACGGAAAACACCACGGTAACCTCGGTCAATGGAGTCACATGTTATATTTCTTTTTTTTTTTTTGCGAATAAGCAACTCTCTGTTTTCAATTTCTGGGTTCATAGGATCATGCTCAAGGTGGCTTCGTCATTCATACGTGCCATTCTTGCTACATTCACCCATCTTTTTTTAAAACATTCGCTAGACAAAACTTGCCTCTCTACTCTCACTTTCCTTTTCAAGTGGTACTTGAAGAAGTTGATGAGAGATTGACCAGAGAGGAAAGTGTTTGTCTCCAATCCTTTCAGACGCGTCCACCAGATACATTCTTTCGCCATAGCCACAAGGATGATGAAAATAGCTCTTCCTTCCCGTTTGAAGGAAGGAGGCGTGACAATATTGACGATAGACTCAGCTGATAAACCGACTCGTCCCACACGTGACAGCAGTTGTTTGACATAAGCCCACAGGTCGGAAATTGTTGGACACTGCACGAGTGCGTGCAGAACGGTTTCGTCGTCGCTCTGACCGCATCTCGGGCAGGTCGGCCCCGTGTTTCTCGAGCCGTGTCTGTAGAGCTTATCCCGAACGGGTAGCGCTTCTCGGTAGCACTGCCAGGCCAGGGATCTCTGGAAGTGGTCCATGGGCTCTGGCCCGAAAGTCGTCCTGAACAGGCGGGTCAGGTACTCCTCGTCGACGTCCAGGTTCGCCCCGAGCTCGTCGTCGTACCTCCCCTCCACTAAACCCCTATAGAATGCTTTGGTTGTGTTGAAGTCACTCAAGGTCGACCCAGGACGGCAGAGTTGCTTGAGAGCAACGCGACACTCGCGGTAGATAGATAGATAGATAGATAGATAGATAGATAGATAGATAGATAGATAGACAGATAGCACTCTCACATGAATGCTGTATATGCGTTCTCTCATAGACGCAGCCATGGGTGAGTGGTTTAAAACTTCAGAACAGAATCGTAAGTTCTTGAGTTCGAACTCCCTGCCTGGCTCATGGTCTCTCGAAATGAGTACGTACCCTGTGTCTTTTACCATAGATTTGGGTCGATCGAAGCCCTTTGAAAGAAAATGACCAAACGAAAACTGTACGGAAGCCCTTCTGTGGATCTTTTTCTTTAATTCAAAACTCAGTTCCTATCGCATATTTAGTATCATGGTGACTGTCTGAGTATTCCGCTAAGGTCTCTTTCTCTATTTGGTTTCAGTCATCCGACTGAGGCCATCCTGGAGCAGCTTCTCGAAGAATTTTTACTCGAACGAATCGACCCCAAGACTTTTTATCTTTTTAAGCCCGGTACTTATTCTATTGGTCTATATTGCCGAACCACTAGGTTACGGGGATGTAAGCCCACCACCACCGGTTCTCAAACGGTGGTGGGGGCAGACACCAAAACACACACAGGTGTGTGTGTGTGATGAGCTTCTTTCAGTTTCCGTCAATCAAATCCACTTAAAAGGATTTGGCTGGCCCCAGGCTATAGTAGAAGATACTTGCTCAAGGTGCCGCGCTGTGACACTAAACCTGAAACCTTGTGGCTGGTAAGCAAGATACTTACCACACAATCACGCCTGCGTCTGAGGAATACTCAACTACTTAGAAGCTAAAATCAATAAGTAGGCGGCTCAGCTGGTCGAAAAGTTGAATGCTCATCGTCGAACCCGAAGAGGATCCCTTTATCCTCAGCGTCTACTTTTCTAAGAAAGAATGCCTGCGTTTTCATCACCTTTTCTTTTATTTTCCTTTCTTTTCTTCCTCTCTTTTTCTATTTTCTTTCCTCCTGTCTTTCCGTCATTCCTTCCAACTGTCCTCGCATCCCTCCATTTTTCTCTCTTTCTTTTATTTTCTATCTTCTTTCCTTTGTTTTTCTATGTGTGTGTGAGAACGTGTGTGTGTGTGTGTGCATATCGATTGATAGCGTTTGTTTAAATACACATAGTTTCTAGAAATTGAATCTTTGTTTTGCCACTTGGATTTCACACCTTCAGATATATATATGTGTGTGTGTGTGTATATGTGTATGTATACATGTGTATGTATATATGTGTGTATGTGTATATATATGTGTGTTGTATATATATGTGTGTATAAATATATATGTATAGATATATATGTATATATGTGTATGTATATATGTATGTATATATGTGTATGTATATATGTATGTATATATGTGTATGTATGTATATATGTATATATATGTATGTAAG
>NC_043013.1:51001373-51066373 GCF_006345805.1 Octopus sinensis | reverse complement strand
TGACTGAAGCAAGTAAAAGAAGATCAACCGGGTTGTTTCGCTTCAATAAAAGCTGACCTCAGTTTAACAAATCTAAACAAGAATCGTGCCTCTCCTTCTTTATAAAATTCAACAGGCAAGTCATTTGTGATGCACGCTGATGTCTCCCAAACCCAATTGTAAATCTTCATGGCCATAGAAAATATCGAAAACAAATGGCGTACGTATTCATTCTTATTACGCTCCGGCAGAGTTTAACGTGAATACGTGAATCATTGTTCAGCCTCTGCCTCGTGATGCACTGAAGATTGAATTTAAAATATTGAACGTCGCACTTTCATTTGGCAAGTTTGATGAAGAATTTTAGAAGACTACTTAAAGAACACAACTATTTGCTTTGTTTTATTTACCGAACACGGGGCTGTGTGGTGAAGAAGCTCGGCTATGCAACTACGCAGTTTTGAGTTCCGTCCCACTGTGCGGCTTGAGAGATATTGGTAGACAGACACTGAATGGTAGCCCGACGTGTGTGTGTGTATGTGTGTGCGTATATGTATAATATAAATGGCAGAAACGTTAGCACGCTGGGCGAATTGCTTAGCAGTATTTCGTCTGTCTTTATGTTCTGAGTTCAAATTCCGCCGAGGTCGACTTTGCCTTTCATCCTTTCGGGGTCGATAAATTAAGTACCAGTTGCGTACTGGGGTCGATCTAATCGACTGGCACCCTCCCCCAAAATTTCGGGCTTTGTGCCTAGAGTAGAAAAGAATGTGTGTGTATATGCATATGTGTGTATGCATATATGTGTGTGTGCGTGTATATATATATATATATATATATATATATCAAATGTGCGCGCACACACAAACACCATTTACTAGTTACAATCCTTAAGCTGCAGCTACGCTGGAGCAACTCCTTGAAGACTCTTACTCAAACAAACTGACCTCTGTAGTTTTTCGTTAAGCCTGATACTTATTCCATCGTTCTGTTTTACTAAATCGCTAAAGTACGGGACGTAAATACACCAACACCGGTTGTCAAGTGGCTGAGAAGACACAAACATACATATATATGTATGTGTGTGGAATATATATATATATATACACACACACACACTACAAATGCATCCCGGCGTTGCCCGGGTGTTATCACCTACAACCGCATTGTATTATTTGTTCCTTTCTTATGGTCAGAATCAGCACAGCTGATATAGAGTGACCTGGATTACTGGCGTTTGTTTAAAAGTGAAGGGGGGATACAATTTGCATGGGTTTACAGGAAAGTGCTTTCTGTTCTTAAGGTGGATCCCAAACTATGTATTGTTTCACTGTATAAAAGTGGGGTTAATGCGATTTTGCTCAGAAATCACGTTTTCAAAAATTTTATTTCCTCCCGTCCTCACCGCAATTTCTTAATTTGTGACTTTTTTCGAATTTTTTGTCTTTTATTCACGTAGAATAATACAGAGATTACGAATCTGGGAAATATATTTTTTAAAGTTTAATTTTTCTTAAAGAAACACTCACTGCCCCTTCCCCCACCTCGTCCACCCATCAACTACCTGCTTTCAAAAAGCTAAAATCTCCCAATGCTTCCCTTTCTTATGTTATTTCACGCATGCGTAGAATTGTATTAATACCAGACCACTACCAAAAACTCGACATGCTAGAAACAACAGGTAAATGACATTATATCTGAAGAAACTTACCCGCTTTCCAAAAGGCTAAAAGTGAAACACTGGGAGCTTGTAGCTTTTTGAAAGTGGTGAGGTGATGGGTAGGTGTTTGGGAAGGAGATTTGAGTGTTTTTTTAAGAAAAAAAGAAATTTTTTTAAAATTCGGGCATTGTTTTTTCTCCGTGAATTACCAAGAAAAAATTGGAGAAAAAAGTAAAACTGAAGAAATTGGGGTGAGGGGGGAGAAAATTAAAATATTGAGAATGTGTTTTGGAGGGTGAAATCTTAATCTCTTACATCGAAAACAGGTATCGGAAGAAATTTATGAAAAAATAAGTGGGATGCGGAAATGCCACCTTGAAATAACAGGTAAAGGACAGAATTTCTGAGATAACGTAGAAAATATGTAAATGAAAATAAAGTTTATTAGCCGAAAGATTACTGAATCTTTTGATACTCCATTCGTCAAAATCAGCGTCTTACCAAATGCAAAAGGTATGCACATATACGTACACACATGCACTCGACGAACATCGCACTTTCCGTCAGACAAATTCCCTCAGGCATTGGTCAACATGTGGTTAGGTTAGAAGACACCCACCGAAGGTGCTGCGCAGCGGGACTGAACCCGAAACCACATGGCTGTAAAGTGAGCTTTACCACACAGCCATACTTGCACCTATACAGAGTACTCACGGAAACCCAGAAATGTTTCATGGAACCCTGCTCTTCCTTGGAACTCAGAGAAACACTGCTCTATTGTACCAACCAACCTGGATTTTATTTTATGCAATCTCATAATTTCTGTTTTGCCTTTATTACGTTTTCTTATTCAGTTTCCGTGAGTTTTTTTTTTAAGCATGTAAGTTGTATCACATTTGAGCACGACTGTCAGCAAAATGTTGTCTTCCGTGATGTAGAAACTTAAATACTTCTAAGAAAGAAATAGTTATCTTCATACAAATAAAAAATAAAAATAAAATGAAGCTGAATCTCGATTTTAAATTCAACAGACGAAGACTGACAACTGAGAAATAACAACAGAACAGCCATGTCGTACGGCACTAAAATATGACCGATTATTAAGTTACATTCAAAACACGAAGTGATTGACAGGTAACTACCTCAGTTGTAGACATGACTGACGTGATTGGTGGTATTTTAGTTTCAAATTAACATCGGCATGCACCCCGCTGGTATTTACATATTGACAGTCTGTATACAAATGTTTGTGGTAGTTACATGTTGAGAAAATATACGTGATAGATACATATATAAGATAGATATTGAGAGTGTGTATAAAAATATGTCTATCGAAATATAGATGAAAGATGGCAGTCTGTTTCGAAACAGATTACTGGAGACAAGAAAGGTCTTTGGCAATATTTCCTCGTACAATGTCTGGATTGATTCGTTCATGGAGCCAAGAGCTTACTCAAAGTTTCTTCTCAGCTGTCTTTAAGTTTCAAACGAAAGTTATTCAATGTTATCCAACCAGCAATATTTACCAAACTATTTCGTTGCAGACCTTTGGTGTTTATAGTTCTTTTAATAGTGTCACTTTTATTTGACTTTCGGTTTGAAAGTTTTTGAGACAAGTAGGGAACAGTGGGCAAGAGCATGGCTTCGTGAGAGAAGAGAACCTCGCCCGTCAGTCACCGTATGAGAAATTCTGCTACTGTTCATTCTTTGTTTCTTTTGTCAAATCACTAGATTACGGGGACGGAACGCACCAACACCGGATATCAAGCAGTGGGGAAACATAGACACACATGCACACAGTTTAAATTTACAGAAAACAAAAGACGAAGACAGGTGAGGGAGAAAAACAAGAAGGTGTATTAGTTTGACGCTCGGGAAGAATGGAAAAAGTCTTTGACGTTTCGAGCCTACGCTCTTCGACAGAAAGGATTACGAGAAAAAAAGTAGAGAGAACGAGAAAAAAGAAAAAAAGCGTAGGGATTAAAGGTTTAACATGAACACACACACATTTATATATATATATATATATATATATATATATATATATATATATATATATAATGCACACACACACATACGCGCACACATATTTCAGTTTCCGTCTACCAAATCTACCCACAAGGCTTTGGTCGGCTCGAAGCTATTGTCGACGATACTTGCCCACGGTGCCATGCAGTGGGACTGAACCCGGGATTCATGTGATATGGAAGCATACTTCTTACCACACAGCCACGCCTGCACCTATTCTCCGTGTGTGTATGCGTGTGTATTCGTATTTATATTTGTGAAGCAATCTGCTGTATCACAGATAAACTCTACACTTAGATCTCTTGATTAATAAATAACACCATAAGCTCACAAGCTAACTTTCTTCCAGCGGACACGAATGGATTTTTAAGCTTTATTGAATAAAAGAAATTAAAGTCATATTGGATTTTTTCCCCGGAATGTTTATTTATTTCATCAATAATCGTAAGTAAATATTGACATTGTATATATTATTTACCATTTCATTGTTTCTGTTTTTTTTTTTATCGTTAATTATCTTTGGCTGAATGTGTTAAGATTTTTTTGTATTTATTTATTTATCATTTTCTGACTTTTCTTTTAGTTTTCTCCATTTAGGCTTATGAAGAGGTCTCATGATTTGTGTGCGTATGTGTTCTTTGTTGTTGTAGTTATTATTGCGGCCATGCTGGGGCACCGCCGCCAAGGGTTAAATCGATCATATCAATCGCGCTCATTTAAAGATTCATATTTATCTATTCACTATTGTTACTCGATGTTCATTCATGCATGTAAATCGATGCTGGTTTAAACAAACTACACGCATGCACACACACACGCACATATGTATGTGTGTGTGTGTGCGGAGGCGCGTGCCTTAGAGGTTGGGGTGTCAGCATCATGATCATAGGACTGTGGTTTCGATTCCTGGACCGGGCGACACGTTGTATTCTTGAGCAAAACACTTCATTTCACGTTGCTCTAGTCCACTCAGGTGGCAAAAATGAGTAACGCTGCGATGGACTGGCATCCCGTTCAGCTGGGGAACACATATGTCATTGAAACCGGGAAACCGGGCCCATGAACCTGGCTAGGCTTTAAAAGGGCGCAAAAAGTATATTATATAGGCACAGGAGTGGCTGTGTGGTATGTAGCTTTCTTACCAACCACATGGCTTCGGGTTCAGTCCCACTGCGTGGCATCTTGGGCAAGTGTCTTCTGCTATAGCCTCGGGCCGACCAATGCCTTGTGAGTGGATTTGGTAGACGGAAACTGAGAGAAGCCCGTCGTATATATATATATATATATATATATGTATGTGTGTGTTTGTGTGTCTATGTTTGTACCCCCTAGCATTGCTTGACAACCGATGCTGGTGTGTTTACTTCCCCGTCACTTAGCGGTTCGGCAAAAGAGACCGAAAGAATAAATACTGGGCTTACAAAGAATAAGTCCTGGGGTCGATTTGCTCTACTAAAGGCGGTGCTCCAGCATGGCCGCAGTCAAATGACTGAAACAAGTAAAAGAGTAAAAGAGTATATATATATATATATGAAGTTTGGAGGCACATACCTCAGCAGTTAGAGCATCGGGTTTCCAATCGTGAAGTTGTGAGTTCGATTCACAGACCGGGCTGTGTGTTGTGTTCTTGAGCAAGGCACACTTCTCCAGTTCACTCAGCTATAAAAATTACTTGCCGCGTCGCTGGTGCCAAGCAGTATCTGCCTTTGCCTTATCTCTTGGATAACATCGGTAGCATGGAGAGGAGAAGCTGGTATGTATGGGTGACTGCTGGTTTTCCATAAGCAACTGTGCCAGGACATGTGCCTCGGAGGGGAGCTTTCTAGCTCCTATCCCCTGGTCATTCATGATCTTAGGGGGTCTTAATATATAAAGGACAAAGCTCCTTCCAGACCCATAAGGGCCGGTTTCTCGCCAGTCTGTCGCAGGATTACTCAGTTTTGCCTGGTGAGGGGACTGGATAAACATGAAACGAAGTGTTTCGCTCAAGGGATGCATGGCTTAGTGGTTAAGGTGTTGGATTCCTGATCGTAAGGATATGGTTTCGATTCCTGTGTCGCGAAATGCATTGTGCTTTATGTATGTATGTATGTATTTATAAAGAATTTAGAATGACAAAGGAATATGAAATTATATCATGGCTTTCATTAGCTTACAGTTGTTTCTGCTGTAAGATACAAGCACTCATATTTGAGTGTTTGTGTATTACCGTATGCTTCATCGGAGCACCAAACTGAAATGCGCATTTCATGTTTGAAGCTCTAATCTAATGAAGTTCGGTACATTATTTCCCTGTTCGTTTGTCATGTATTTAATTTCTTATTAGACTCTGTAGGCCTCAACCGATGCTTCGTTCAGAAGCATATCTATATTGGGTCCTTACACCAGGTTATTAGCATTACTATGCCAAAGCGGAGCAATAAAATACATATATTCTGCATCTACTAAATATGGGGAAAAATCGATGTGTGTTTGTTTGTGGCCTTATTATCTAACTCATCCTACATCGTTTTATTGATTTTGATGAAACTTGACACGTGAGTAGAACTCATGTCTGGAAACGTCGTGACATACTTAGATTGTTGAAAAAAAATCGATAATACGGTCCCTGGAAAGGACTTCTATATCTACCTCATATAACTAATTGTTCACCGATAAAATAAAATAACAGTGAACTAATTTGCTGAGCTCAATCGATTATATCCGGCTAAAACTGTACATAGATACATGCCTATATTATCAGAGCGTAGCTATCTTGCTAGAATAATATTCTTAGTCCAATTCTCAGCACCTGTACAATATTTTTTTAAACACTCAAGGGAAATAACTAATTTTGTTATTTATTGATTTTTTTGTGTGTCCTATTTTTAATTTTTGCAGATAATATCACTTTTATACTTTATTTGACACGTGAGTAGAACTCAGGTCTGGAAACCTCGTGACATACTTAGGTTGTCGAAAAAATCGATAATAGGGTCCTTCCAATGGATCCTTCTATCTACTACATATTACTAATATCTTATTTAAACAACCCAAGGGAAATAACCCATACCACCTGCAGTTTTTAGCGAAGTGATCAATATTTGATTCTCACGATCAGCTGGCCTAATTCTGCATTTCACTACTCAGTTTTTAACTGCTAAACATTATTATTGAACTTCCTTAGTTTGAATCTTAAACATTAAAGGTTTCATTCATACATTTCTATACATACATACTTTTTTGAATGCCCATTCCTCCGATAATTTTACATTTTTACAGTTACACTTTTTCCATGACAGTAGATAAATTTTTTATTCCGCAACGTATTTGTAGTGGATTCCTGCAGGCATAGCGTGGATTCGATCCTCAGTTGCCAAATTTCACTTAACACTTCAACAGCGCTTTTCTCGCGGTAAAACAATAGTTTTTTCTGTGAATGACAGCAGTTATACATTTCCCAGATGCATTTACTAAGCAGAATAATGTCTTTACCTCTTGCCAACCTCCGACAACCTCTTTTGCCAACCTCCGACCTCTCTCACCAACCTCCGAAAACCTCTCTCGCCAACCTCTAACAATCTTTCCCTCCTCCAGCTGAAAGTTTTTGTATATTTTCGTGACGGAATATACACCTTTTGTGGCAGTTATAACGAAACTGCTTTCTTATATCAGAGTAATAAGGCGTTTCATAGAACATCTTTACCCTCGTGAATTACCGGGTACACCAGCTAGTATGTTCATATATCGAATATATATATATATATATAATTAATTAATAAGGGTGAGAGAATTAGATACTAATTTAATAGTATGTCCATTCAACACCAAGTGGCCCAGTGCCTCGAGAAACCTGGATTATTATAATATTTTATAATATATTATAATATTATTTTATACAAAAATAAATATAAGAGAATGGTCACTATGTGGCTCATTCTAGCACTAGAAAATCCTGAGCTAACAATCGTACTGACTTTTATGTGAAACATGTATTTTTGTGGTTGAAACCTTTTGGATTTTCTAGTGCTAGAATGAGCCACATAGTGACCATTCTCTATTTATTTATTTTATATATATATATATATATATATATAATTAATTAATAAGGGTGAGAGAATTAGATACTAATTTAATAGTATGTCCATTCAACACCAAGTGGCCCAGTGCCTCGAGAACCTGGATTATTATAATATTTTATAATATATTATAATATTATTTTATACAAAAATAAATATAAGAGAATGGTCACTATGTGGCTCATTCTAGCACTAGAAAATCCTGAGCTAACAATCGTACTGACTTTCATGTGAAACATGTATTTTTGTGGTTGAAACCTTTTGGATTTTCTAGTGCTAGAATGAGCCACATAGTGACCATTCTCTATTTATTTATTTTTATATATATATATATATATATATATACAGCATCTCACTATCAAAGTATAGTACTAGGCCTACAAAGAATACGTCCTAGGGATGATTTCGCCCACTAAAATCCTGCATGGCTGCAGTCAAATGATTGAAACGTGTTAAAAATAGCTAATGAACCTTATTAGCTAACAGCTGATTTTGTTACAAGATGCAGTTCTCTCATAGCTAAATAGTTGTGTATCACCTGCAGCTTATGTTTGAACGCGTTCGATGCGCGACAATTAAACCACATAGGTTTCCGTTCTAATGTTAATCGCCCCAAACTCCCACCACCGCTTGTACACAGATGGTTGTCCGTGTCCAACAGTAGACTACGATGTGATACAAAGAGCGCAGCAATAATACGAGAAAAGAACTTGGACGTCACTCGGTTCTCCTTTATTCCATTCGTACAAATTTGGTTGCTGTTTTGTCTCTGACTTGTATTTCTTTTTCGATTGCCTGACGATGTATTTGCTCCATGTTGGTTGGCCCAAAGCTCCGTCTACTGCTTGCTTCTATAGTGCGACATCATGTGTTACCGAATATTAAAATATATGTAACAACTGGAATAAAGGAGAACGAACTTATGACGATGTACTTTTCTTCTTTACACACACACATGCACTCACACACACACACACACACACACATATGCACTCACACACACACACATGCACTCACACACACGCTATATATATTCTTTCTTTTGTTTCAGTCATTTGACTGCGGCCATGATGGAGTACCGCTTTTAGTCGAACAATCGACCCCAGGACTTATTCTTTGTAAGCCTAGTACTTATTCTATCGGTTTCTTTTGCCGAACCGCTAAGTTACGGAGACGTGAACACACCAACATTGGTTCTCAAGTGATGGTGGGTGGGGGACAAACACACACACATACATGACGAACTTCTTTCCAAACCCACTCACAAGGCTTTGGTCGGCCCGAGGCTATAATAAAAGACACACATGCCCAAGGTGCCACGTAGTGGGACTGAACCCGGAACCATATGGTTGGTAAGCAAACTACCTACCACACAGCCACATATATATATATATATATATATATATATATATATGAAGATGTAGATATGAGAGAGTGCTGAAAAGTTCCTGGTTTAAGAGAATCACAAAAGGCCGAGTTTGATGTCCAACCTGCTGCGTTTTCTTACAGGACAAAGAAAAACCGAAGGACTGCTGCAATAAGTCTGTGAATCTGAGAGGGGAATATGTTCAATAAAATCATAATTAACTCACCCCACCCTGTATTTTTTTTGAGCAAATGCAAGGAACTTTTCAGCATCTCCTCGTACATGTATGTATACACATATACATGAACGTATGTGTTTGTGTGTGTGTGTACTGTCAAGCCGCAGTTATCCGAACGTTAGTTAACTGAATTTCCAAACCATAACCTCTTAACATAATCCCTTGAATATTACTGGTACAATCCTTTCATTTTTGTTTACAATTATCCAAAGGAAATTCGAATTACTGAATGATGCGTAAAAATAAAATATAGTTTACATCAAAGATATGGCTGTGCGCCAAAACGTATAAAAGAATGGTGAGACGTTATTGTTTAGGTTCTCTCTATTCTGTGTGCCCCTCGTGAATTATTATTAGTTTGGTAGACATCAGTAAGCTTTAGTATATAATTTCTTTTTTGATTTCTGTAAACAAGAGCCAGATCTCTCGTTATATTCGTTAATCTAAGGTAGCTTTGACTGAGGAGTAAGATCGAAACAACGCAATGTCTGAAAGTCCTTTTACTTTAATGGATCGCGTGTGATGAACACACTTCGTCTAAAAGATGTTTTTCCAGTGACGAAAGCCATCCGTGATCGTCATATCCATGCTCGAATTTTCCAGAACGTATTCAGAATGAAAAGATACGAAATCGCTTGGATTTTTAGTATCCTGCATGCACTTCATGAATTGTTATCAGTTTGGCAGACATCGTGCATCAATAAATAATTCAATTGCTGATTGCTATAAACAGGAGCTTGTGCCCTTAATAAATTCATTAGTCCGACGGGGTGGCTTTGACTGAAGAGACACAGTATGGCCGAAACACCATGGTGTCTCAAAATAGCCTCACACAAATCCCATGTGTTGTAAATACGCATCTTTGAAAAGGTGGATCTTCAACAACGATGAGGCGTTCACGTTCAAATCTATCAACACGTAGTGAGGATGAATAGATATGTTATAATGTTAATTAGCATATATAATCCACAAAAATGAGAAAAATAATTACAAAAGCTTTACCCGTAATAAAACACTAAAAGCCTCCAAACTGATACATAACACACAAAACAAATCGGGAAGTATAGTAATACGTTGCGTTGTAGATTTTTCTTTAATTCGTGTTAATGTTTTTTATTAGGTGCAACAGCATTTCAATGGTCCTTTGCAAGCAACACGCCATTATTGTTAGCATCACACTATTTTGATGATGAGATTGCGAAGATCTAGAATCTTTAATAGATTAATGGATTTAGGAATGTTTTTGTTCTGAAATAGATTTAGGAACGCTACTGATTGTATATATGTATGCATTTTATTTTTATTTGATTTAGTTGTCTGACTATAGCATGTTGCAGCATCGCATTTGATGGTTTAGGTGGTCGTATTAACGCTACAGCTCTAAAGATTTGCGTTCATGTAGTTGTTGTTGTTGTTACGCTGTATTCATAAAGACAAAGACACAACCCAGCTCGACACAGGTTTAACCGATGAACATAAATACAAACACGCGCACATAGACACACGCATATATACAAATATGTATGAGAGAGAGAGAGAATGTGAGACCATTCAGTAAAGTATATGGCTACGTTCACCTAAGCGTACTTATTCAATAGTTGCACAATACACTCATCTTGTGCACTTATCATTGTGTATCTTATCCTTCTCCCGTTTTGTGACAAATGGAAAGCTATTTAAATAGGATGGATGTATCTTTGGTAACATGCTGAATAACACAGAAACTCGCCAAGGGAATTACCTCCTTTTATTTGGTGGAGGAGGGTTCAAAACATTAAAGCTAAAGATGGCGAATAAACGGAAAAAAAGAGGGTCAGATAGTTGTATTTATACCTGTTCATATACAGTAAGGTTTTTTTCAGAATTTTCTTTTATCCTGTAATTCATAAATGATTGCGCTAGCGTTTCTTGAATTTACTGTCAGTCATATCTATACACTGCTTGCTATCGTTTAAGTGTTCAACCACCGATAGATGAATAACAACATTGCTGTTTCAAGTCCGTTCAGTGGACAATCATTGATATTTCGATACAAACAGCTTTCGTCTGTTTTGCTTGTGGGTCAGCGCAATATAATGTTTTAAGTTTGAACTGCAACTGTAATTCAACTTGATGTGCCTACCAAATATCATCTTATATTTGTGGTACGGAAGAAAATGCTTATCTACTAAGTTAAGAAAAATTTTAGTTACATTTGATTGCACATTGACAGAGAAAGAGGTTGAATTAGATTAGATAACAACATTTTCCCGAGACCCTTTGAATGATTAACGATAGTTAGAACAAGTTGTCTCTAGAACCACTCGTCTTTAGCTCCTCAAAATAAGAAGCTGCTACGTCAAAAGTACCATTATACATGGACAGTTAACATTACCTAATGTTTGAAGCAAAGTTCTGAGACAGTGATGGACGGCACCATGATTGTGTATACGTGTTGTAAGAGAGAGAAAGGAAGACAATTTTGAACGTAAATAAAGTCATGCAAACAGTAATTGAAATCATTCGACATCGACATGTAGTGTATAGGATTAATTAGAAGAAGAGTTTCACAATGACACTTAAAATTCATCGAAAGGCAGCACGACCAGATTTATAAAACTGACCGTTGGCGAAATTTCGAAGCCATTATCACATTCCCCCCCCCTCTCTCTCTCTCTTTCATCACAAGTTGATGGTGTTTTTGACGTAGTGTATCTATTCCAGTAAGCAAGTATATTGTATTTCATTTAATTTGTCTTTCGACGAGCAGGTCATGAAGCTGTGAAACAGGGTTTTCCCTGTTTAATGAAAAACCTAATATACTGCTGTACACACACACATACACACGTACGTATACACACACACACACACACACACACATATATATATATATATATATAATATATATATATATATATGTGTGTGTGTGTCTATTGATTCTGAAATGGTTTTGTTAGCCTTCGTCTCAATACATTCTCTTTGTAGCAACAACACGCGCTCTTTCGTTAATCTGATACTCTTCAACACAATTCAGCCTTGCTCCCTAACTTTTTCTCGCTCTCGTCTCCTTCACATTCGCACACGTTTAATCTTTATAATCTCTCTCTCTCTCTCTCTGTAACTGGCTCTTTCTCTCTCACACTCGCTCTCCTACTCATTATATATACAACGTTAGCTTTTAATTTCCCCATCACTGTTTTCTCTTTTCTCTTCTTCCTACTTCACAACACCTTTACTAACTTCCCCTCTTACTTTGCTTTCCTGACATTCGACCATTCTTTCACTATGTTTTGTAACTCTCTCTCTCTCCTTACTCTCAATCTCCCCTCTTTTTCTTTATCCCTCTCTTTCTCTCTCCCTCTCTCTCTGATTCACTTTTCTCTACTTGTCTCCCTCGTTCTCCCTCTGTCACACATTTATAAATCCTATTACATCTTTTTATCCCCCCCCCCATACGCTTTCTACCGATATCTTTCAAATCTATGATTTACCAACCTACCTATCTGTCTGTCTACCTCCTAGTTATCGTCTATCAGTTTATCAATCTCTCTGTCCGTCTGTCTACTTTATCAATCTGGACTTTATCAATCTGTCTGTCTTGCTATCGTGTAACGAATTAGCTGGGTCGTTAGCGCATTGGACAAAATACCTACCGATCGCCTATGCTCCCAGTTCAAATCTCACCGGAGTCAACTTTGCTGTTTATCCTTTAAAGGTTTTCAAAATATAATAATAGTCAAAGCTGTTTGATTGGTGCAGATATAAGAGCATCGGATAAGATGTATTGTGCTATTTCCTCCGGCCCGTTGCGTTCTAAAGTTTTCGGTGGAGGTAGTCACCTAATTTAACACAATTTAACGCAATGCCTGATCCCTCAGTATCGTTAGTGGCGTTCACTGGATTATAAGAATGTGGACCAGACCTTCAGTATGAGAAAATTACTCTCTTCATTCAGGCCCTACAAAATTTAAGGGTTTCGGTGCTCTCCTTTCTTCTCTGACTAAAAAGTAAAAAGAATCTAGCCAGCGTTAAGGTTTGTGCACACGTGCATACACACACACACACACAACACACACACACACACACATATATATATTATATATATATATATATATATATAATATATATATATATATATGTGTGTGTGTGTCTATTGATTCTGAAATGGTTTTGTTAGCCTTCGTCTCAATACATTCTCTTTGTAGCAACAACACGCGCTCTTTCGTTAATCTGATACTCTTCAACACAATTCAGCCTTGCTCCCTAACTTTTTCTCGCTCTCGTCTCCTTCACATTCGCACACGTTTAATCTTTATAATCTCTCTCTCTCTCTCTCTGTAACTGGCTCTTTCTCTCTCACACTCGCTCTCCTACTCATTATATATACAACGTTAGCTTTTAATTTCCCCATCACTGTTTTCTCTTTTCTCTTCTTCCTACTTCACAACACCTTTACTAACTTCCCCTCTTACTTTGCTTTCCTGACATTCGACCATTCTTTCACTATGTTTTGTAACTCTCTCTCTCTCCTTACTCTCAATCTCCCCTCTTTTTCTTTATCCCTCTCTTTCTCTCTCCCTCTCTCTCTGATTCACTTTTCTCTACTTGTCTCCCTCGTTCTCCCTCTGTCACACATTTATAAATCCTATTACATCTTTTTATCCCCCCCCCCATACGCTTTCTACCGATATCTTTCAAATCTATGATTTACCAACCTACCTATCTGTCTGTCTACCTTCCTAGTTATCGTCTATCAGTTTATCAATCTCTCTGTCCGTCTGTCTACTTTATCAATCTGGACTTTATCAATCTGTCTGTCTTGCTATCGTGTAACGAATTAGCTGGGTCGTTAGCGCATTGGACAAAATACCTACCGATCGCCTATGCTCCCAGTTCAAATCTCACCGGAGTCAACTTTGCTGTTTATCCTTTAAAGGTTTTCAAAATATAATAATAGTCAAAGCTGTTTGATTGGTGCAGATATAAGAGCATCGGATAAGATGTATTGTGCTATTTCCTCCGGCCCGTTGCGTTCTAAAGTTTTCGGTGGAGGTAGTCACCTAATTTAACACAATTTAACGCAATGCCTGATCCCTCAGTATCGTTAGTGGCGTTCACTGGATTATAAGAATGTGGACCAGACCTTCAGTATGAGAAAATTACTCTCTTCATTTCAGGCCCTACAAAATTTAAGGGTTTCGGTGCTCTCCTTTCTTCTCTGACTAAAAAGTAAAAAGAATCTAGCCAGCGTTAAGGTTTGTGCACACGTGCATACACACACACACACACACACACACACACACACACACATATATATATATATATATATATATATATATATATATATATATACACACACAAGACGGGCTTCTTTCGGTTTCCGTCTACCAAATCCACTCGTAAGATTTTGGTTGGCCCGTGGCCATCGTAAAAGACACTTACCCTAAGTGCCACGCAGTGAGACCGAACCCGCAACCATTTGGTTGAGAAACACGCTTTTTACCACGCAGCAACGGCTTTTACCTAGGGTAAGTGTCTTCTACTATGGCCATGGGCCAACTAAAACCTTATGAGTAGGATTTAGTAGACGGAAACTCAAAGAAGCCCTTCGTATGTGTGTGTGTGTGCATAGGCAAATCGAAAATTAAAAACAAAACAGCAAAAGTCAAAAGACGTACACCTGGGGGGGGGGGCGGTATTTGTCCCCCAGTACTGCTTGATAACCAGGTTTTAAAGAAATAAGTACTAAGGTCGCTTTGTTCGCCTAAGCCCTTCAAGGTGTGATGCACCAGCATGGCCGCAGTCTAGAGACAGAAACAAATAAGAGATAAGATATATAAAAGGAGAACAAAAGAAAAAGTTCTCGAAAGAACGGAATATTCTCTCTCTTTACTCTTTTACTCTCTTTTACTTGTTTCAAGTCATTTGACTGCGGCCATGCTGGAGCACCGCCTTTAGTCGAGCAAATCGACCCCGGGACTTATTCTTTGTAAGCCCAGTACTTATTCTATCGGTCTCTTTTGCCGAACAACTAAGTGACGGGGACGTAAACACACCAGCATCGGTTGTCAAGCAATGCTAGGGGGACACACACAGACGCACAAACATATACACAGACACTTATATATATATATATACATATATACGACAGGCTTCTTTCAGTTTCCACTCACAAGGCTTTGGTCGGCCCGGGGCTATAGCAGAAGACACTTGCCCAAGATGTCACGCAGTGGGACTGAACCCGGAACCATGTGGTTGGTTAGCAAGCTACTTACCACACAGCCACACAGCCACAATATGCATTCAAAAGCATTTAAACCGGTCTGTGAAAATTGCTCTTCAGTTTCTCGTTCTCGATACACATGGAGAACACTGATCACGGTGTGTCCGGTTGTGGCCAATTCGTCCGATTCGTCCTCGGAAACTTCGGCCACATGTCAGGCACTGGTGATCTGCTTGGGACTGAAGACGACGAGTTGGATCTGGACTTGCCCAATTCACGTTTCCTTTTTGCCCTTGCAATCCTCCTCTGTCGGGACAGCTTTGCCAAGCAGGGCGGTCTTGTACTTGCATTTCCCAGTTGTTGGGTTCTTCAGTTCGGTGTGTGTGTGTATAAGTAATACATGCGTGTGTGTACACGTGAGTGTACGTGCAGTGCGGAACAGCTTGGGCAAGTGTCATTTTCTATAACTTCCAGTCGTCCCGTACCTTGTGATGAATTTCAGGGGAAATCGTACCCAGTATTCATAAGACACATTCTTGGTTTGCACGTGCACACACACACACACACATAGTTCCTGATTTTCCTGCGAATTACATTAAAGGTACACATGCTAGTGGAATACTCTGCCACTTTACACTTAAAGAACAAGAAGTGCAGTTCATATATTCATACAATGACTGAATCTTCTTCGTCGAGCGACCGAGGCCCACCACACACGCTCGCTCGCACACACTAACACGAATTAATTAACTCTTCCTGCTATCGGTAAATGGCTTAATATTGGGTGGGGGGCTGGGGTTAATCGATTATATCGACCCTAGTGCTCCACTGGTACTTATTTAATCGATCCCGAAAGGATGAAATGCAAAGTCAACCTCGGAGGAATTTGAACTGTGAACGTGAAGACAACCGAAACGTTGTTAAGCGTTTTTGTCCGACATGCTAACGATTCTGCCAGCTTGCTGCCTTAATAATAATAATAATAATCCTTTCTACTATAGACACAAGGCCTGAAATTTGGGGGGGAGGGGACTAATCGATTACATCGACCCCAGTGTTTCACTGGTACTTAATTTATCGACCCCGAAAGGATGAAAGCAAAGAAGACATCGGCGGAATTTGAATTCAGGGCGTAGTGAAAGATATGCCACTAAGCATTTCGCCCGGCGCGCTAACGGTTCTGCCAGCTCGCCGCCTTAATAATAAAAATAATGGCTTCAAATTTTGGCACAAGGCCAGCAATTTCGAGGAGAGGGTAAGTCGCTGTTATTGACTCCAGTGCTCAACTGATACTTACTTTATCGACCCCGAAAGGATGAAAGACAAAGTCGACCTCGGCAGAATTTGAACTCAGAATGTAGCGACGTGTGAAATACCTATTTCTTTACTACCCACAAGGGGCTAAATACAGAGAGGACAAACAAGGACGGACGAACGGATTAAGTTAATTACATCGACCCCAGTACGTAACTGGTACTTAATTTATTGACCTCGAAAGGATGAAAGGCAAAGTCGACCTCAGCGGAATTTGAATTCACAACGTAACCGCAGACGAAACTACCCACAAGGGGCTAAACACAGAGAGGACAAACAAGGACAGACAAACGGATTAAGTCGACTATATCGACCCCAGTGCGTTACTGCTACTTATTTAATCGACCCCGAAAGGATGAAAGGCAAAGTCGATCTCGGCGGAATTTGAACTCAGAACGTAACGGCAGACGAAATACGGCTACGCATTTCGCCCGGCATGCTAACGTTTCTGCCAGCTCGCCAATAATAATAATAATAATAATAATATAATAATAACAATTAATAATAATGATAATAATCCTTTCTACTGGAGGCACAAGGCCTGAAATTTGGTGGGAGGGGACCAGCCGATTACATCGACCCCGGCATTTCATTGGTACTTAATTTATCGACCCTATAAAAGATGAAAGGTAAAGTTGACCATGACGAAATTTGAACTCAGAACGTAAAGACGGATGAAACGCCTCTAAACATTTTGTCCGGCGTGGTAACACTTCTACCAGCTCGCTGCCAAACATGTATTTGTCAATTAATGACAACAGAACAGTTAGGCTCTCACTTTCATTAACTTACACTTACATTAACTCTAACAAGCAATGTACGCCGCTCTGGGTGCACGCTTACTAACAGCAGAAACAACTGTAAGCTAATGTAAGTGAATACTAAGTTATTTATTAGATAATTATTGATTAGTGTTTCATTGTTTACTCGTCTAATACTTTATTCTGAAGTGTAACCCAATTGAATTCTATCGACTGGTAATTATTATTAGTATGCCTGTGCGAAACCGTAATGCACACACACACACACGCACGCTTGTGTCTATGTTCATGTATGTTTTCGTACGTCCGTACGTACTTATATATGCGTATGTAGGCATATCCATCTACATACAGGACGTCCATAAATTCCCTTTACAATATGGATTTTAAAAGTATGGAAGTTGTAAAGAGAATTTATGGACACCCTGTATGTATATGTGTATATATATATATATATATATATATATATATATGTGTGTGTGTGTGTGTGTGTGTCCGTGTGCAAGATACTCATTATCTCTAACTGATCCCTTTCCATGTCGACCTTCAGAACCTCGCTCCTTCGTCTTCCCCTATTTCCTTTCTCTCTTACTCTTTCTTCCTCTCCCCCCCTCTCGCCCTCTCCCTCTTCTCCCCCCACCCTTTCGTTCCATGTCTGTCTTTATTATCTAATAGAATCAAAGTTGTAAATCAACAACTGAAAACCGCGACCAGAAGATTAAAGCAAAACAAACCGTTTACCCCAAACGTTCCCTAAAAATCATACAACTTCATTAAATTACTTCCCTAAATCATTCCCTACAATGAGCCAGCGAGCGCGCCTACACACACACACACACGTACGCACGCACGCACAGGCAAATGCACGCACACGTGCATGCGCGTGCGCACGTGTGTGAAACGTGTGTGTGTGTGTGTGTTCGTGCATACCCATTTGCAAGTGTGTGTGTGTATGTGTGCGTGGACGTATGTTTACATATGTAGACATACGTGTGTATATGCCTATATAGGTTCATATATACACGTTCATATATATATACACATAAACATTATACATATACCTACATATATGCACACACACACACACACACACACACAAATAAGTACATGTATATATACAGATATATATATATAAGCATACATGTATACGTCTATATATATTCACACGTGTGTGTATGAACAAATACCCCCACACACACATATATATATATATATATAGATATGCATACATATATATACATGTGTGTATATATATATTTATACACACACGTGTATATATAGAAATACACATGTATATATGTGAACACACGTATATATACACATATATACATGCATACATATATACATACCTGTGTGTATATATAGATATATATATACATACATACATACACAAACACACACGCACGTGTGTATATATATTTATACACACACGTGTATATGTACAAATGCACACGTATATATATATATATATGCACACACACCACACACACACACACGTGTATATATATATAAAATGTGTACACACACATATACGGCTTGTTAAAAATAGTACAACAGAGCAATAAATTATAAAAGCCAAAAAGAAGCAAAAATACATCAAAATATCACGTATTCATTAAATACTTTTTTCTTTTTTTTTTTTACTTCACCCCCCCCCCCCCCCCTCCCCCCCCTCCCCCAATGTAAAGTTACCAGAATTCTAGTTGGTCGCATGTTTGCACACAGCGAAAAATGACATGCGAATCACCTGATTCTGAAATTGTTGCAGCAGAATTCGTGCACCAAGAAGCACCTAGTGACACACAAGCCATAATCGAAGAGACTATGTTGCATAAATTAGCACCGATATTATCGCTGAGCTAACATCTTACATAACAGAAACGAGAGAGAGAGAGAGAGAGAGAGAGAGAGTGAGTGAACGACGAGAGAGTAAATTGAAAAAGCGGAAGATGGAACGAGCGAACACAACACACGGATACACAGACACAGGCAGAAATGGAAGCCGGGTCTCAGAAGGTCTTCCTTCAACTGGCTTAAAATATTACACAATACACAACGCGCTTCTCTCTATCATAGTATTTCTATCTATATACCTGACTGTTTGTGTGTTTGTGTGTGTCAGTCCGGTATGTTTGCGTGTGTATAGAACACACATAGAATATAGCGTTACCAAGTCGTAGATTCAGTAGCGTGTATATATATTTACGTGGAAGTATAGCGATTTTATATATGAGTATAGATGTGTATATATATTATATATATATATATATATATGTATGTATGTGTATGTATGTATGTATGTATGTATTATGTATGTATGTATGTATGCATGTATGTATGTGTGTATGTATGTGATGTATATGAGATGGAGGGAGGGTTATGTCCAAATGTGTGTTAGGGTATATGTGCGTATACATTTATGTGTGTGCGTGCGTGTACGAGTGTGTGTGAGTGTGTGTATTTGTGTATATATATCGTCTTTTTGGTCGAGTCATTGGAATGCGGCCATGCCGGAGCACCACCTTGAAAGGTGTAGTCGAGCAAGTCGTTTCCTATACTTTTTTTTAGTAAATTTGGTACTTATTCTGTCGTTCTCTGTTGCCGAACCGCTAGATTTCGGGAACATAAGCGGTGGGTGGGTGGGGTGATGGGTACGGACGCACCACAAAGACACACACACAAACACATAAATAGACGTATGTATGTGTGCATACATACGTATGTGCTTCAAAATTTATTTTGAGAATTTGTGGGAGCAACTGTCTTCGAAGACTCATATTGTCGTTCAGTGCTCGAAATGAGGAGTAGATGGACGGCCGACAACCGATGAAGGGTCGTTCTTTATGTTACTTCTCCTGTCTTCCACTTGTTTCTCTCGTTGTTTGTGTATTCAACTCATTTGTTTTCGTATTTCATGTTGATTACTGTTTGTGACGTCCTGTACCCATATATATATATATATATATATTATATATATATATATATATATGTCAGTGAACAGGTCGCGGGCTTAAAGCGACGAAAATATTTTGACAAATTAAACTTAAATGTTGAAGTGAATCGAACGGCTTTTGTGCGTTTCTTAAATGGCTTACAAACACCTTCCACGCTGCAATTGCTTTCGTTTCAGCACACGATCTCAGATCAAATCACTTGCTATGCAAGTACATCTCCGTAATATATATCGTTTTTCGGATTTGGTTTGCAAGATTCTTTATATGAGTTCGTGTGTTGAAGCATATTCTGTTGTGTCTGGGGAGAGTCATTTTCTTTTAGTACCTTATTATTTAATACTCTCGCCGGTAAAGTTTCCACTCATTTACTTATTTATTTTTTTAATTATTTTTCCTAATAAATAAGTAAATGAGTGGAAATTTATCGGTGTGTGTGTTAAATAATAAGGCACTAAAAGAGAATGACTCTCCCCAGACACAACAATGTGTGTATGTGTGTACATATATATGTGTATATGTATGTCTGTATGTATCAATATATGTATATATGTATGTTTAATATATATACATACACGTATACATATATAGAAAATAAGTGGGTGAAACTACATTGACATTCTGGACTCTGAGTGAAGAAGCAATTGGCTGCAAATGAACCGTGTATCTTGTTTTGTTCTTTTTTCCGCATGTTCTGTTTTGACGGATTCCGTTTGTTGTGTTTTTCTGTTCTACTTTTTGATTTTTATATATATGGCTGCATAGATACACACACACACACACACACACACATATACATACATGTAAATATGTGTGTGTGTGTGTGTGTATATATATATATATATATTAGTAAAGAATACGTGGGCATATGAAATACTTTGTATGAAATTGTTAATGTGTGTGTGTGTGTATCTATATATATAGATACACACACACACACACACACATGTGTGTGTGTGTGTGTGTGTGTGTGTGTATGTATGTATTTGTGTGTTTATTATGTATATATGCAGGTTGAACCAAAAGTCACAAGAGTCGTAAATTAGAAATGAAAAAATGAAATTAAAACGAATTTATTAAAATGTGATTTTTTTCGCACCAAACGTACATATAATTCCTACGTGTGTGTGTGTGTGTGAGTGTATATGTATGTATATATATATATGTGTGTGTATATATATATATATATATATATATATATATATAATGTAGAAGATTGAAAAGAAACACATGAGTTGATATGTATAAGAAAAAAGTCAAGGTAGAAAATGCTAAAATAATTTTATCATAAAAAACATTTCAGTACCGGTTTCGGTCATTGAGACTTTTTCAACTCTAGGTATGGAAAACAATTAGATTTTGGAAAAATTAAATGAAAAGTTTTTTTTAAAGAATATTTGAATAGTATTCAAATACAAGTGGCATTTTACTTGGTTCTGCCTGTCTCTGTCTCTCTTGTTTACTCTTGTGGGTTCGAGATCGTTGCGAATTCTTGGCAGAGAAGAAATACTGTTTATATTTGGTAAGGTATTGTAAATTTGAAATGGAACATAAACAAATTAACCTGTTTGTGGCTTAGTGGTTAGATTACTCGGCTCACTTTCGTAAGGTTGTGAGTTCGATTGCCGGCGATGCATTGTGTTCTTGAGCAAAGAAGCTTTATTCCACGTTGCTCTTGTCCACTCAGTTGGCAAAAATGAGTTGTACCAGTAATTCGAAAGGGGCCAGTTTTGTCACGTTCTGTATACCCTCCAGCCTTCATCAGGTGTCTTGGGGAAATTTTGAACCTGGGTTCTCATTCCTAAGATATTTTTCGATACTATTATTATTATTAATATTGTTATTATTATTATTATTATTATTATTCAGGCCACTGTCTAGAATCGAACTCGGAATATTGGGGTTAGTAGCCCACGCTCTTAACCACTACGCCATATGGAGGGTATATTAGCCGAAACGTTGTGTTAACAACAAACAAGACGAGGACAAATATCCGTCAAATGTAAATAATGTTCATAATTCCTCATCTCTTAAATACAGACCTGTACTTTCAGCATATTGTTCAATCGGTCAATTGTCCTGTCTGTAAGTTGTCTGTCGGCCAACTGTCCGTCTGCCCATCTAACCAGTGCAAGGATACTTTGTCACTACCTTGTCATATCTCACCTGTCTGCAGGTAGTTGATCACTACTCTTATAAAACTGACCAACCTGTAGATGAGCGTTCACAAACGTAACTACTTCGGACACTCGTCATTTACAATAATTTTCAATTTACAAAAGAATCTATCCCAGCTCGAAACATTGTCACTGGCTCCACCTGCATGGTGTTTACGTGTCACAAATCTCATATTCTGGAGCTTAAAAAGCCACTCATGTTTATAATGGAAGAAGAATTTTAGAACCAGGAAGAAAACAAGATCATTTGATTGATTCTCTACTTGGCTTTCTAGCCAATACATTGTTGCTTCGATCTCATCTTTAACGGCATCGATCTCGCCAGTCAAGAGGGATTATTAAGATCCTAGGCACTGTCCCTAACCCACCATGAAGCCATTACCAAATGAAATAGAAAAAAATTACCTGCAGGAGTATATCGATTCCCCAGATTTCTTGACTTCAAAGCCGTTCCGAACTACTGATTTTTCCGAACCAGGAGTGGTCACCTAAATCATCATTCTTTAAATTAAACAAAGATTAAATCTGCCTAGTGGAGGCACATGGCCTATTAGTTAGAGCAGAGGATTCGCGGTCGAGGGATCGCGGGTTCGAATCTCAGACCGGGCGATGTGTGTCTCTATGAGCGAAACACCTAAGCTCCACGCGGCTCCGGCAGAAGGTAATAGCGAACCCTTTCGCTACGACTTTCTCTCATTCTTTCCTCCTGCATCTTGCAGCTCACCTGCGACGGACCGGCATCCCGTCCAGGTGGGGAACCTATACGCCAAGGAAACCGGGAAACCGGCTTTTATGACCCAGGCATGGCTCGAGAAGGAACAAACAACAAATCTGCCTAAATAATTAAACAAAATACAGGTAGCTGTATATTGGTATAAATAATATATAAATGCGCCCTTTTAAAGCCTAGACAGACTCATAGGCCCGGTTTCTGTGGGGCGTGTGTTCCCCAGCTGGACGAGACGCCAGTCCATCGCAGCGTTACTCATTTTTGCCAGCTGAGTGGAGTGGAGCAACATGAAATGAAGTGTTTTGCTCAAGAACACAACGCGTCGCCCGGTCGAGGAATCGAAACCACAATCTTATGATCATGATGCTGACACCCTAACCACTAAGCCACGCGCCTCCACGTATAAGCTTATTAATATTGTATTTGTACTGAGCAAGGTACCAGTAAACTAGTCTGGCAGCTTTGGGAATTCGAAGTTGCTGCTCGTAAATTATTCCGGATTAAAAGAGATTTCGGACAATCAGTGTCCGGAAAATCGGTGTTGTGTCTGTGCAACCTCACTGACTTCTGTGCCTTCTTTCGACTTGCTAGAAACAGCAGTCATGCCTTGGTCGTATGAAAACCTACGTAATGTAGCCGTAGATACATGATGCTTGAGAATAAAATAGGGTGGTCACGGGTGGAATGATTTTGGTCACACATTTGGTGAATCTGGGTTAATCTTTGACAAAACAGTACATTACTATCATCACAGTAAAGTGAACCAGAAAGGGTTCTCCTTTCTCTCTCTCTCTCCCTCTCTCTCTCCCCCTCTCTCTCTCCCCCTCTCTCTCTCCCCCCTCTCTCTCTCTCTCTTCCTAGTGAGGTTGTTTACACTGAAAAGGTGTATATATTTTAGTATACATACACTTAGATTTTCAAAAAAATCGATAGATATACTCCACAAAAGAATATAGCATTATAACAGAACACCTTTCACCCACGTGCTCGCACGCACACACAGACACAATCACACAGAAACACAAACACACACAAAGACACACACAGAGATACACAGACACACAACACACACACACACACACACACACATACGCACAGGCACGCACACGCTCAGACACAAAAAAAACACACAGACACACAAACACAGACAGAAACACACAAACACACACAAACAAGAATTCACCGACAAACGCACACACGCGCACACAGACGCGCACACACACACAGACACGCATACACACTCACGTGCGTATAAAGGTGTGTGAGTGTGTTTTGCCCACACATGTATGTAGATGTACATGGATATATTTATATACACACAGTACACACACACACACACACACACATACACACACACACACACACACACACATACACACACACACACACACACACATACACACACACACACACACACACATACACACACACACACACACACACACACACACACACATACACACACACACACGTCTGTGTATACACACTCACAGATTGGGATTGAAATAGATAAGAGAAATTGCAATGAAGGTTGTTTATAAAAATAAAATTTTTAAAGAATTTTAAAATGCGTGCCTGTGTGTATATAGGTTTGTGTGTATGTGTGTATATATGTCTGGGGGAGGTAGGTAAATGTATCAGTCACGTCCGAATGTATATCTACTGTTTAAATAGTATACAACATATGGAATGCGTTTTGGTTTTTGTTGTTTTTTTTTTTTTGTTTTTGTCGATTTGTTAAAGAGTTCGATTCGCAATCATAACAACCCAGTTCCAAATTCGATCCCACGGCGTGCTGGCAGAACGGTTAGGACGCTGGGAGTAGTGCTTAGCGGTATTTCACCCGCCGCTGCGGTCTGAGTTCAAATTCCGCCGAGGTCGACTTTGCCTTTCATGCTTTCGAGGTCGATAAATTAAGTAGCAGTTGAGTACTGGGGTCACTGTAATCGATTATCCCTCCCTTCCCGAAATTTCAGGCTTTGTGCTTATAATAGAAACGATTATAACTATTATCACCTCCGCCTTAGCGAAGGCGGAGGTATTGTTTTCAGTCGCGTTTGTTTGTTTGTCTGTGGACAATATATCTCAAGAACCACTGGATGGATTCGGATGAAACTTTCAGGGATGTTTGGCCTTGTGACTGGCACAAACTGATTAGATTTTGGGATCGATCTGGTACTGGACAAGGATTCTGGATTATTCGTTATATTTACTTTACATGAAGTATTACAATCTTACGTTCACTTTCAAGTCTTTCTCTGATTACCTCTCTCGAAAGCACGCTCGTGATTTCCACGTAAGTTACGGTGGTGTTACTGTTTCCAAAGTTTTATTTTCGTTTCTCTATTATTAATCTTACTTGTGTTTCTATCTTAGTAGAAACTGATGGATAAAGAAATCAAATGATACAAACAAATGGCAACAAAACCGTTCAGAAATTAAATTACACTAATATATTCAGTAACAATAATGAATCTAATTTATCCTCGACAATCTTTAATTTTACTGATTTTGAATATATCGCTCCTGTTTAAAACCTTCTACCTACTTGACAATTGTATTTCTAGCTCTGCCTTGAAGGAAGCTTTACTTCTTGGACTCACGTTTTTGTGTACATCGATGTTGTTGAACCTTCCTTAACAGCACCGTATGCAGGTCCTTTCCGTTTTCTTTCACGCACGGATGAATTTTTCACTATAGACCTTAATTGTTGTAAAGACACTATATCAGTGGATAGACTAAAAAATGCCTTCATAGAGAAAATTGTCCCTGTTCCCACTGCAGACGACACACACACACACAGCATTAAAAACACGGCCCACACCTCTACCTTCACATTCCATGACTACCACTGGGATCGATCAGGTACCGGAAAAGGATTCTGGATTATTTTTCCAGTTTTTTTACTTAATTTTTGAGAGTGGTTGGGTTCATATTTAGTATTCTCGTTTGTGAGAGTAGTCGAGTTTATTTCAGATATTCTCATTTTAAAAATCATTTCCGTTTACTCGTTGAGAGGACGTTGGTGTTACCTTGGCGGAAGTTTGTGCTCTCTGAGTGCTCTTGTTATTATTACTATCATTATTATTATTATTATTATTGAAGGCGGCGAGATCGACTTTGACATTTTATCCGTTCAGGATCGAGTAAATAAATACCAGGTACGCACTGGGATCGATGTAATCGTCTTAATCCCTTCCACCAAATTTGAGGACTTGTGCTTCCAGTAGAAAGGATTATTATTATTATTAAAGAGCAGTGCATGCCATCAAAGGGACAATGGGGTAAAATATACGAAGCCCAGTATACCCATCATGACTACCCGTCTAAGCGTACACCCGGAACATGCCTCGCGATCATATGTGAGCGACATAGTGATATCATATCAAGATAAACAGCACATGACCTTGCAGATGGGGTCCAGTTAGAATTATCTTCAGGTCGAGTAACCCATCCCGCTCAAAAAGTTCCTGAATAAGGGTTGTTTCAGGATGTTGAACGAACCACCCATGTTTCCAAAGGTGAATTATCCAAACCCCAAAGAATCCCTCTCAACACATGGCTATGATGCTCCCCCACTACTTCTGCTCATGATCAGAGATGCACATATCGTCAGCCACTAAGGGACATGCTCAACTGGTTAAGGTCAAGCAACTGACTAGCAAATTTGTGGTATTGAGCAGAATATTTGCTATAACCCTATTATTATTATTGTTGTTATTGTTGTCTGATCAATCTATTCCCTGAAAATGAAACTTGGGCTGACAAATTGCAAAACCTCGTCGAATCTGTAAATTTAATTCAAAAAGACAACGTTTCCCAAGAATTTGTCCCGCTTATTTTGCCGAGGATGACGCTGAAAGTTACGTGAATTACGTGTGTTAGAGGAATATTCAGCCAGACCATAATTTAATCAGAAGTTCAAACTATTTTTTTAAAAAACCTTGCGGGGTCCCGAGAAAGGAGCAGTAGCAATAAGTCTTGTAGTCTTTCCAAAATTAGTAAGGTTGATTCCGTAAAAGTTATGTTCAAAACTGTTTTCAATCGAGTCCAGCAGTAAAAAACATGAGCAGGGAGAAGAGAGAAGATTACAGTGAAAAGAAGGAATGGGATTGGCGGGTTAGTGACGGGCACTGACGGGCAGGTCCGGTGATAGACGCAATAAGAGTGACGAGAGGTGCAGAGATGAGTGGATAAGAGGGGCATCTATTGGAAAAACATGAATAGAAGATTCCGGGGTATAACTGGTTCCGAGGAAGAAGGAATGGGTAGGGTGATTATTGTCGGTCCAAGCGGGCGAGTGGATGTAGTGTTGGACGCAGTGCGTGACGAGAAAGATCAGAACGAGTGGGGCCGGCTTAGCAGAGTAGAGGTACAAGACCAACTTTCTGTGAGGAACAGGGACCATTATTGTAGTGTTAGAGAAACTGGTTCGGAGGAAAAGGAGTGGACAAGGTGGTTATTGCCGATGCAAGCGGGTGGGTCGGTCGGTACGGTGTTAGGTGAAACACTTGATGAGAAGGATGAGAGAAAGTGTGGAGTGGTGTAGAGGAGGTACGAGGCCAACTTGCTCTGTGGAACAGAGGCCATTATACTGGTATTCCGTCGGTTACGACGATGAGCGTTCCAATTGATACAATCAACGGAACAGCCTGCTCATGAAATTAATGTACAAGTGGCTGAGCACTCCACAGACACGTGTACATTTAACGTAGTTCTCAAGGAGATTCGGGGTGACTACACACACACACACACACATACACACATATATAATTGTATATTACTCTGCCTTTGGTATTCGAGTACTACTTCTCCACCTTTCACCTTGTTTTGCACCTATGTGCTTATCGTGTGGATGTGTGTGTGTGTGTGTGTGTGTGTGTGTGTGTGTGTGTGTGTGTATGACAAGGTGTACTCTGTGAATTACAGGTACAATTCATTATTGCCAGCTGAATGGACTTGAGTAACATGAAATAAAGTATCTTCTCAAGGACACAACGCGCTTCCGGGAATCGAACTCACGTCCTTGCGATCGTGAGCCGAATGCCTTAACCACTAAGCTACAGCAGTGACAGAAAAGACAAAGGGAAGACAAAGCATTGGAGTGGATCAGAGGCTGGATTGTGTCCGTTGATGATTTAATGGTCAGCAGTGAAGTGTTTCTTGCCTGCATACAGGCCAAGGCATCTGTGCTTAATTAATTCATTTGATCCACTAATCAGGTCGTTCATCGTTGACACCGACGAAGATCCGTTCGTTTACTTATACCAACGCGGTTTCGTGCGTTCGTCACGTGTGTGGTGTGTGTGTGTGTGTGTGATTAGAAGTATGCATTGCTGTGCGTGTCGTTTATAATTACGTATTGTTCTGTATGTTGTTATAATTATCCATTGCCGTGTCTGTCTGTGTTTGTCGTTATAAGTATGCAATGTGCGTGTGTATATGTATGTCTGATACAAGTATATATATATATATATTGATATGTGTATGTGTTGTTTGTGTATGCTGTTCACACTCTATTTCCTCGCCCTTCACTCCTCCCCTTCACTCCCCCCCCCACCTCACAACTGTCCTGCGAAAATACAATTATATCACTAGAGGTGTTCTTCAAGCTTGCAGTACACCTGCAATATACACTACTGTGGTGGTGACGGCGGCGGCGGCGGCGGTGGTAATTGCAGTGGTGGTGGTGGTGGTAATGATGGTGATACTGGATGTGGTGGTGACAGTGGTTGCCTTACAAATGGTGATCGTAATAGTGATGCTGGCGGTGATGGTGTTTGTAACGGTGGTGGTGGTGGTGGTGGTGGTGGTGGTGGCTGTACTAATTGTGGTGGTGGTAGTTGTATTAATTGTGGTGTTGGAGGTGGTAGTTGCGATACTGAAGGCAGTGGTGGTGGTTTGGCACTGGTGATGATGGTGGTGTAGTGTTGACGGTATTGGTTGTTTGGCGGCGGTGGTTTGATGTTGTGATTCTGGTGGTACAGGTGGTGGTAGTGGTATTGATTGTAATGGTGGTGTAGTATTGGCAGTAGTGCAGGTGGTGATTACGGTTGTCATCACAGTCAGTATCATCTGCATCAGTGTAGTGGTACCCCTCTTATTGGTATAGGTTGTAGTCGTGACAGTGGTTAAAGGAGAAAACAGTACACTTATCATATACGCCATTATGGTGGTGGTGGTAGTAGTAGCAGTGGAGGTGGTAGTTGTAATAGTAGTAGTAGTAGTATCGGTGGTGGTAGTAATAGTAGTAGTAGTATTGGTGGTGGTAGTGGTGGTGATGGGGACAATGGTTTTGTTGATGTTGGTCGTGGACGGAGTGAAGTTTGTGATATTCTTTTCTACTCAGGGCACAGGCCCGAAATTTTTTAGGGAGTGGGGCCAGTCGATTAGATTGACTCCAATATGCAACAGGTACTTAATTTATCAACCCCGAAAGGATGAACGGCAAAGTCGACCTCGGCGGAATTTGAACTCAGAACATAGCAGCAGGCAAAATACCTATTTCTTTACTACCCACAAGGGGCTACACACAGAGGAGACAAACAAAGGCAGACAAACGGATTAAGTCGATTACATCGACCCCAGTGCGTAACTGGTACTTATTTAATCGACCCCGAAAGGATGAAAGACAAAGTCGACCTTGGCGGAATTTGAACTCAGAACGTGGCGGCAGGCGAAATACCCGTTTCTTTACTACCCACAAGGGGCTACACACAGAGAGGACAAACAAGGACAAAGGGATTAAGTCGATTATATCGACCCCAGTGCGTAACTAGTACTTATTTAATCAACCCCGAAAGGATGAAAGGCAAAGTCGACCTCGGCGGAATTTGAACTCAGAACGTAACGGCAGACGAAATACGGCAACGCATTTCGCCCGGCGTGCTAACGATTCTGCCAGCTCGCCGCGCCTTAGTTTATAATATTCTTGTTCCTGTTAAGGTAGTGGAGGTGATAGGAATTGCAGTAGTGACGGTGATGGTCACGGTTGTAGTGGCTTTCTTAGTGATGTTGGCAGCGATACTGATCGTGATGATGGCGGTGATAGAGATTGTAAATTCGCCGTATAAACTGCAGTTGTTGCAGTGACGAAAGTGTTGGTGGTAGTGATGGTATTTCGTGACGATTTTATCAAATTACAACCGAGAAAGTTTCCTTTCACAGCATCAGAGACTTGGGAATATAATACAAGAGAAAAGTGTCAAGGTAGGAATTAGGCACCAGGTGTGTAGAATATAGCAGCATATATACATACATATATATATATATATATATATATATATATATATATATATATATATATATATATATAATTGTAGGCACGCTCGCACTTAAATTCATACACAAATTCTCTCTCTCGTATGTATAATATATAGACATGCTTTTTCATACACATACATACATATATGTATGTACTTGTGTATAAGTGTGCACATATGTGTATATATGCATATATTTATGTATGCGCATATAATGTTTACATGTGTGTACATATATATGCAAATGTATTTATAAGTATAGGTGTGTGTGTGTGTGTGTGTGTGTGCATCAGTGTCAATATACACACTCACACATATGGCACAGGAGGATGACAATGGAATTTATAGGTAGGATGAAGAAATACATACACTCAACAGATGCAAGCATGCTCATACCCTCATCAGTTATCAACCAAACACCATCACAATTTCGACACCACGGCTTTGCATGTATGAATGTGTTTATATGTATGTGTTGTACATATATATTTTTGTTTATGCCTATGTGTGTGTACATACACACGTGCACACAGAGGAATCGATTATCTCAAGCAGTTGAAAATATGTCACGATGCACGTGTCACTTTTTCCAAGAAAAATATTATTACAGACTTGTCCCATAAACATAGAAAAAGAGAGAGAGAGACACACACACACACACACACACACACACACGGAGTATTGAAAAAGCGTATAGTGAAACCAATTAATGAGACTCCTGGAGACATGAGATCTCCGTATTAATACAAAACAAATACAGACCACTTAGTCTGTTCATCAGGGATGAAGTGATGAAAATTAAAGAAACTCACTCAGCATTTTCTGCAAGCCGTTAGACAACGGGGCTAAAATTGGCTCCAATATAGAAAATGTAGATAGACCTAAATGAGAAGATGTGACGCATAACGTCAGCATTTAATTTTCTACGCTTAGTTCTGCCGATAGAATAAGTACCAGGCTTACAAAGAATAAGTCCTGGGGTCGATTTGTTCGACTAAAGGCGGTGCTCCAGCATGGCCACAGTCAAATAACTGAAACAAGTAAACGAGTAAAAGAGTAAAACCATTTCTTGGGGTTTTGTGGTCTCCCGAATTGGTGGGTGTATAGTCAGAGTTGTATCTATGTGTTGGGTGTACGTGCATGTCCCTTTAGAATACAAGGGTGCATGATTCCCCATTTATGTGTGGGGGGAAGCGATGGTAGGCAGCCCAAGAAAGTAAACGAAGGGGTGGATTAGATATCAATAAATACGATTCAGTCCCTCGTTAAATGGGAATCGTGATGGGAGAGATAGAGAGAGAGAGACTTAAGAGATATTTGCTGGCGAAAAAGAGAGAAGGCGAGTGATTGATAGTTGCAAAAATGGTTGGTGGTAAGTGCAGTGTGATGAGTGAGATGGTACAGGGAATATGAGATGGAGGCTTAGAGAAGATGAAAGATAATCGGATCGGTAAGAGGTGGAACAGATGAAGATTTCAGGAATACACATCAGGAGAAAGGCCAAGATATTGAAATATATTTGTAGATATATATACATGTGATTCTGCGTAAATGTTCATTTCCAGGAACCTGACATGATACATCCCTGGAATGTTTTACAAATTTTCACTGTAGTTGGTTATATTTGAAAACTGCGAACCAGTTTGCTTTGTTCGTTCCTGAAAGATCTCAACGTTACAAAGTTTTTATTAAATAACCCAATGCATATCTGGTAACTGATAATACGAAAACACCTATGACCTGGATATATGAGCTGTAGGTTTGTCATCGGTTTCCCATAGGTGTTCTCCTTTTCTCTAATTTTTAGCAAAACCTTCACATTTCTACAGCAGTGAATGATTTTTATTCTTGTTCCATGAAACAATATCTGGCCTGCTTTGCTTACACTGGGTTACTGTATTTATTTGAATACTTCACCAGTATTCTTTATCTGGCCACAGTGGAATTTGAACTCAGAATACACACTAAATGCCACAAGAAATAAATTCCACACAGTATCGAGTCTCATCCGACGCTTTAACGATTCCACCGGTCTTCGTTGATATTTTTTAATCGACACTTCAAATCCTTTCTACTATAGACACAAGGCCTGAAATTCTGGGGGAGGGAACAAATCGATTATATCGACCCCAGTACACAATTGGTACTTATTTCAGTGACCCCAAAAAGATGAATGGCAAAGTCGACCTCGGCGGAGTTCGAACTCAGAAAGTAAAGACGGACGAAATGCCGCTAAACATTTTGCCCGCGTGTTAACGGCTCGGCCAACCTGCGACCTTAGCAACGACAATAATAATCGCTTTTACTATAGGCACACGGCCTGAAGTTTGTTGGGGAAGGGGGTAGTCGATTACATCGACCCCCCAGTACGCAACTGGTACTTATTTTATCTACCCCTAAGTATATAAAGGCAAAGTCGAGCTAGGCGGAATTTGAACTCAGAACGTAGCGGCAGACGAAATACCTATTTCTTTATTACCCACAAGGGGCTAAACACAGAGAGAACAAACAAGGACAGACAAACGGATTAAGTCGACTACATCGACCCCAGTGTGTAACAGGTACTTATTTAATCGACCCCGAAAGGATAAAAGGCAAAGTCGACATCGGCAGAATTTGAACTCGGAACGTAGCGGCAGACAAAATACCGCTAGGCATGTTGCCCGGTGTGTTAACAATTCTGTCAGCTTACTGCCTTAATCGACATTTAAAAAAAAAAAAAAAAGTGACGAAAGAAAAGTTTAACCTGAGTGAGACTTGAAACCGAGACGCAGCGATCCATAAAAGATATAGCATGGCACTTCACCCACTTCCCTACGTCTGTATGTATGTATCTATTTATGTATCGGTGCATATATATATAAGTGCTGTGAACACTGGGTCTGTATTTAACGTCATTGTTAGAGTTTGATATGTTTTACTAAGTCAAATGTGGAGGGGGGTGAGTGAATGTTGTGATAACACAAGTTCCGATTACACGTGAAAGTTCTTGCTTAATCCGTCAGAGTAATTCCCGGCGGAGTTTATATAACCATTGCTCTGTGATTGTTATCTCATCTGACCTGGATATGCCGTAGATTTTAATTGTTTTGTTTATTTTGAATTTGATTTTGATTTTTTAAAAGGAGTTGAGGCAATGAATCAGTGGGCTGACATAGCAGAGAGAAAGAGAGAGAGAGAGAGAGAGAGAGAGAGAGACGGACGGACGGACGGGCGGAGAGAGTGAGAGACAGACAGACAGAGGTCAACACACGCACGCACTCACATACTCAAACACGTATTTGCGTGTGTACACGAGAGCACGCACGGACCCTCACACGCACGTAAACACACGCACTCGTACACAAACACACACACAGACACGCACACATGGTCTAATACACATACACACAAATACACACACACAGTTGCGCACACATACTAGCACGCACATACATATACGCACTCGCATTCACGCACACACACACACACACACATGTACATTTGAACAAAAGTGTGTCTGTATATGAATGTATAGGACCGCACACAGAAACATATGTATATGCATATATACACGTATATGTGAATTATATATATATGTATATATATATATATGTATGTATTCACATATGCGTACATATATGCATGTGTATATGTGTGTCATCAGAGCCGGCCCTAGGGTTGCTGGCGCCCCAGGCAAACTGAATTTCGGCGTGTACAAGCTGACGTCGTGAAAATTCCCTCGTCTTTGTCACGCCCTCCTTGGCGCTCCTTAGCACATGGCGCCCCGGGCGACTGCCCGAACGGCCGGTACCTTGTGTCATATACGTCCGTATCATCACTTACGATCATTTTTCTTGCAGGCAGGGGTTGGATGTGTTGTGACCATCGCAGGCAGTCCTTTTTTCGGAAGTACTGCCCCCCTAAATACTGTCAGATCAGAGAACAACATTTCGCCCGTACATTTCATTTCTGTATAGTCAATTTAATCTTATGCCCTCCCTAACTCATTCCGCTTTACAGAACGCAATGGATGATTTTATGAAGGGCACAAGCACTAAAAATATTGTCCTGCTTCGAGGAGATATGACTAAAGGCTTCGGTCGATGTCTCTGTCAGTTTTTGCATTGTGACACCGGCATTAGTGATTCTGAAAAACAGAAAAAGATCGTCATTGCCCTATAGTGCTAACTTTTATTTAGAGTACTTCATAAACTTTCCAAAAATTTTCACGAGCCGGTCTCCTTACAGTTTTTTCGTTGCACTGCATATTTCCAAAGGTTTCAGTCATTGCCTCGGTGAGGCCTAATGTTCGAAGGCCATGCTTCACCACCTCATCCCAGGTCTTCCTGGGTCTACCTCTCCCACAAGTTCCCTAGGATGTGGTACTTTTTCACACAGCTATCCTCATCCATTCTCCCCACATGATCATACCAGCGCAGTCATCACTTTTGCACACCACATCTGATGCTTCTTAGGTCCTGTATAAAACGCTGGATAATCAGCATGAAAAAAATAACATACATTTGTGTACTGTAATTTTCGGACTATGAACTGCACTACCCATAAACTCGCAACCCCGAAAACCACAACTTAATAGAGACAGTGCACATGAAAATATGGGGAATCAGTTGATCAACTGGTTACAAAACAAATGAGAAGCGAAAAATACCGACAGCACATTCACGGCCAACTGTTATACCCGCATATTTCTATCGGCCAGTCACACTTGTACAAGTATGATTAGCAAATGAATGTGTAGGAGTGGTGTGGGTTTTTGAGGCCAACAACAACAAAAATAAAAAAGGATGATAGCATGCGAAAAATTGGGAGTCTTGAAATTTTAAAACTCAACTGTTTCGAGCCACCCTGTTTTCACGATGCTTCATCGTCCCTTCGCGGCATTTATCAATGTTTGATAAGTTCCAACGGACGAAACTATCGGTCCTTGAGTCACTCTTTTGCCTCTGCTACATATTAATAAAACTATACATATACTCATATTCTGAGTCCAGTTTCTTTTTTGCATCACTGTGTGTGTGTGTGTTTTGAAAAAATGAATATAAATGACTATTCTGATAATTTTTCCACTTTAATAATTAAATGCTTATAAGTCATCTAATTGTTAATTATTAAAGGGAAAAAATTATCGGAAAATCCATTTCTATTCATTTTTCAAATATATAATACTGTACTAACGACTTTATCTTTATATATAAAAGTGAAGTTATGTGTCTGTCTCCTACGATTTAGATTCCTAACTACTCCCACATTTTGCGGTGCAGTTTAACCAAAACCGGGTATCTTATAGTCGTGATTCATATCGAACCCTTCTGGGTATTAGCGCGAGTCTACGATGAGTCTACGATTTAAAAAAAAATTTACCATCATTTTTTTCCATTTTAATGCATTTTTTTCGCTATTATATAAGGGAAGTAACTCTCTAAAAATGTCTACGATGAGTCAACAATTTTTAAAAATTTACCATCATTTTTTTTTCATTTTTAATGCATTTTTTGGCTATTTTTTGGCTATACCTCTCTAAAATTGCTTATATAGTTATTTCCCTTACAAACCCGACAACGCCGGGCGATACTGCTAGTATATATATATAAAGTAAAGTAAAGGTTATTTTCCAGCATAATATAGCTGTCCTAGAAGGGACGTCGTTACTGTTCATTAGCCTCAAGAAACATCGTTTCTAGCTGGCTGTACGACACACTATAGGTGTCCTTATATTTTCGAACTGGGAATTCAGCATCCCCACCTACCACAAAACAATATAAGGACACAGTGTCGTACAGCCAGCTAGAAACGATGCTTCTTGGGGCTAATCAACAGCAACAACGTCCTTTCCAGGATAGCCATATTATGTTGGCAATTAAATTTTACTTTAAAGAAATGTTACTGTATGTCTCTCTCTGAGAGATTTAGAAATAATAGTATATATATATATTTATGTATGTGTGTGTGTGACAATTTCTGTCTGTCTGTTACCATCTTGTTGCCTATACCAGCGAACCAATCTTCACGAAACTTTGCATAGATGTTAAACTAACATCCAGTTCAATTATAGGACAATTGGATTTCAATAAAAGTCGATAATGCCCCCCCCCCACTTACTGGAGTTGGGCTATTATATGATAAAATGAGAAGGGTGCAAAGAGTGTTAGGTTCGGGAGAAATGTGGTTAGTATAATGAGGTGGTTAATATCAAGGAAGAAGAGGAGACAGGGAGAGACAGGGAATGTGAGAAACACAGAGAGAGAGAACGACAGACAGGGACAGAACGGAAGTGAGAGAATGTGTTTACTGAAGGGAACAGCGAATTTTAATACTTTGTTCTTTAATTTTTACCAATTACTTAGCGCATACACTTTAGTGAATTAGCTATCGTCTGCTCAGTCAAAACTTTTACAATATGTCCAACAACAGATGTAAAACTAACAAATGAAAGGTAAAGTGTTTTTATATTTGTTTTCAAATCACTGTATTAAGATTTATTAAAACTTTACCAATGTACTGATACTATAAAACTATAGATAATGTCTTTCATTTTCTTCCATAGATGAATAGCCCATCATTGTCAGGCAATTTTTACAACAAAATGTCTTATATAATTTTTTGTTCATTCCATGTCAGACCATGCCTTCGACAGAAAGGCCTCTTGATCTTGTGAAATTTTCCGCGAAAACATTTCTTGTTTTTATTTTTCCTTTTAAAATTATTTACATGTTTGTTCGACCGTTTCACATGACTTATTCATTAAAACTTATCAGAACTTCAGAAGTTCTTACAACTTTCGTCGTCTCAATGCTTTGCTTTCGTTTGTTTAATAAAAATTCCTTCTCTGAATGATTTTGCTTTCATTTTGTCATGCATAAAATGCCAGCATCCAGATCCTGTTTTCTGATTAGGTAAAATTGATTAAACTTTAAACCTCAATAACATTTTTCTGTCATTTTTCTGGAACAAATAACAAAATCGGATTTAACAGAGAAAAATTATTTCAATATATCAAATTTCAAAATTTTGACGTAATTTTAAAATTTCACAATGTCAGAGCAACTGATAATAATCAACCATCAATTGTCACATAGTCGCACGTGGTCAATACTCTCATCCTTCCAATCATCCACAAATTCAATTTTTTTACCATTACAATCAATCAGTTTTATGATTCAATTGTATTACATGTCAGTATTTGTAAATCTATCCCACGTCACCGTGTATTCATAAATCTATTTGTAATTTAAACTGCAACATGAAAAAGTGAAGAGGGAACGAGAATTGGAAATAACCTCCGCTTTTCCGGATATTACCGGGTAATTCCTCTAGTATATATATATATATATATTCTTTCACTTGTTTCAGTCATTTGACTGCGGCCATGCTGGATCACCACCTTATATAGATATATGTGTGTGTGTGTGTTAAAGAAACATACAAAATGGCATACAAATTACAAGGGAAGGGTGGGGAGATAGATGTTTCATATTTTCTTTTACTGATTTCGGTTGCTATACTGCGGCCATGCTGGGGCACAGCTTTGAAGAATTTTTAGTACTTTCGTTTTTTTTTTTCTTTTAAGTCTGGTACATATTCTGTCGTTTCTTTTGCCGAACCGCTATGCCACGGGGATTTAAACAAACCAAAACCGGTTGTGAAACGGCACGGTAGGGTTGCAAACACAAGTATACACACACACAAACACATAAACACACACACACACACACACACACACACACACACACACACACGACGTGCATCTTTCAGTTTCCGCCTAACAAATCCACTCACAAGGCTTTGGCCAGCCCGAGGCTAGAGTAGAAAACACTTCCCTAAGGTCCCACGCATTGGAACTGAACCCGGAACAATTTTCTTGGCAAGAAAACTTCTTACCTCCCAGCCACGCCTGCGCTGAGAAGACAAACGCTCACACACACAAAAGTCAGTCATTTGAAAACTATATGAAATCGAGTCCCCTGAATAATATGATATTGAAGGAGAGAAATACAAGAGGCCAAATCTCAAAACTAATCAATGTTTCTGTAAGAAACTTCTAGAATAACCCAACTTAATATATTCCAGATTGTGATGCTTTGATACTTATTCTTATCGCATCGGAAATGGTAAATTAAGTGAAGAATTTTGGTCAGAATGCCGTCATGCATCATAAAGATTTGGTGTGTGTTTTACTTTGTAGTCTAAGTTTTTGATGGATATCATATGAAAAGGTTTCGTCAACCATTTAAGTAAAAATCATACCGACATATTCGTATACGGCATTATATGTAATATTTGTAAGAGGCGAACGGATGAATGTACGCTTGTTGCTCTTGTATGTGTTCTGTTCTGCTAAGAAACCTTTTGTTTGAATTCATTGTACGATGCAAGGAGATATTAAATAAAGCCAGAGTGACACTATATCTCGCGTATATGTCAGAGGAATAGGGAATAGGGAAAGAAAGAAACGAACTAACATGCTGTTTATGATAGCAGGGGATTCTAATTAGAGAAGGGATTAAGACTGTATTTTGAAATACATATATGATGTCGTTTGACAAAAGTCGGTGAAATGGAGAACGTTCGTTTGTGTGAAGTAAATATAATCTTTGTTTTGGAAGACTCACTTAAGGGCTCGTTGCTTACAGAAATACGTATGTGCGTGTGTGAATATATATATATATATATATACACGCACACACATACACACAGATAATGATACAAATAAACACGCTTGTGCTTTATATATATATATATATATATATATATATATATATATATACATGTAAAAATATACAGGGTTCTATACATGTAAATATATATAGGATTATAACAAATAAACACGCTCGAGCTTGATAAATATACATACATATATAAAAGAAAATATTCATAGAGTTATGTGTATATATATATATATATATATATATATATAATATATATATATATATATTGATATAAATGGTAAGACAACAAAAGAATGAAAGAAACCTCGATATTATGTAAATAGAGGAATTTATCTGTAAATGTAATATGTGACAATTATCCGGTAGCCATGATACAACTCCGAGTTTCGGATGCCGAGGTGGAAATCCACGCCGCCATCTCTTCAGTTATCCGGCCATTGGAAAAAATGCTATGAAAATGACCGTTAAACAAAGGGAAATAATTGTGTAATTGACCGTTATTAAGACAAAAGAGCTATTAGAATGACCGCTAAGTGAGGGGAGGGAGTAAAAATAAGGGGGTAAAAAAGTTCATAGTGTTCGCGAAAGCGCGCATGTCCATACCTACTCGTATATATATTTGCGAAAAAGCCCGCCATTTTCATAGATATGTAAAGATAAACATTCGTACATGCTGCGGCGAATTCTACGGTTGGTTGTCGGGTATGTGATGTTGTTTTTTTTCTTATGTCTTGCGTTCGTTGCACTGAAGAGCATAGAATGCATATTCTGCATTGATTGCGAAATCACAGGTGATATGTAACTAAATTCTGTTTTTAAATGACTCGCTTTGAAGTTTTGCATTCGGTACAATTTGTTTAATTTTGTAGTTTTGACAGCAAAAGTCCCTCCTAGCGTGCAGTACCTATGAATAATAGTACCCTCTATATAATATAAATATATATATAAAGAAAGAGAGAAACTGAAAATATTCAGAAGATGAACATTCATGTATAAGCCTTTAGATATATATATATTAACCACATTTTATCCCGCAGACTTCCGAGTACAAATCATTTGAGCACCACAACTTGTTTTCTATACTGGACATCTCTGGATCTCACTCGCTGATTCTCTCTCTCGTTCTCTCTTATATATGGCTCAGTGGTTAGAGCGTCGAACTAACTACCGTGAGGTTGTTAGTTCGAATCCCGGACCGGGCTGCGTGTTGTGTTCTTGAGCAAGACACTTTATTTCACGTTGTTCCAGTTAACTCAGCTGTAGAAATGAGTTGTGACGTCACTGGTGCCAAGCTGTATCGGCCCCTTTGCCTTTCCCTTGGATAACATCGATGGCATGGAGAAGGGAGGCTGGTATGCATGGGCGACTGCTGGTCTTCCATAAACAACCTTGCCCGAACTTTTGCCTGGGAGAGTAACTTTCTAGGTGCAATCCCATGATCATTCGTGACCGAAGGGCGTCTCCGATCCGAAATATACATACACATGCATACACACATGGTTGCCCAAAACTCACCTGACAGTAAATCAAAACCGTTTAATTCCAAGATATTTTTATGCTTAATAAGTGAATGAATTTAACAAAAAGTGTCTAAATATGGAACATCATGAAAAGACTGAAATCTTTCTTAAGCGAAACATTTTTCCATTCGAGTCAATACAGAATTAAGGATAGTATTTATGGAATTTTGATTTACTGCCGGGTGACTTTTGGCCAACCCCGGGATGCACACCCTATACGATCTTTTTACTCTTTCGTTTTTCTCTCTCTCTCTCTCTCTCTCTCTTTCTCTTATTCTTTTACCTCTGCTTCTGCCACTATTCTTTCTTGTTACTCTGTCTCTCTTCCTCCTTCCTCTTTTGCTTACGTAACCATCGGCTATCTTTCTTCACCTACTTTGACCCTCCGCAAAATCCCAGATTTTATTTAATTTGCTTTGTAAGAGCAACTGCCTAATCGAAAGCGTATATTGTTGTTAAATGCTCGAAATACGAGAGTAGAAAAACAGCCAACAACTGATGAAGGGTCGTTCTTTATGTTGTTATTTTGTTTTCGATTTGTGTCTTTCGTTGTACAAAAGAATAGTTCATGTTCCATGTACTCGTGCCTTCGTATTTTTTGCTGTACACGTTTCATGACGTCATGTACCCACATATGCTCATATATATACGTATAGATATATGTACATATTCGTATGTCTCTATGCGTGCATATATACATATATATATATATGTTCTTGTTCTATCGGTATTTTTTACTCAACCGCTATGTTACGGGCACATAACAAATGAATATCAGTTGTCAACCCGCGGGTGGACACACACACAGTGTTGTATTGACTTCTGTATTTAGTTTATGTTGGTTGCTTTTATAGATAAACATAATTTTAATCTGCGAGTGCGCGTAGACATGAATCTCTGTGTATGTATGCATGTATATCTGTGAATGTGTTAATATATACAGGAGTGTGTTTGTGTGTCAACCACTCTAATTAAGTTGTGGCCTTATGACCATTTTATACACGATATCAACTGGACAACCTTATAAACTGCTAGAAGTTATATTTACGATGTTTGATTAGGTTAGTAGTAACCCGACTTCCGCTAGTTGAACTCGTGTCTGTCTGTGTGTCTAGTTTGTTTCGTTATTTTACAGTTTTTTATTAAATTATTTTCAATTGAAACCAAGAAAACTTCTCAAATAAACACACACACACACACACACACACACACACACACACACACACACACACACATATATATATATTTGTACGAGTTTTAAACTGATTTAAACTTTGTTTTGCTTATTTAATATCTGCAAGCAAATGGAAGCCAAACTATACTGGCGAAGTCACAAACTTTACCTTTTGGTTTTGACTTAAACCACAAAGGTCAAAAGTGTTTTGATTTCAATTTGGTAAATGGCAAATGTTAGCTTCATATCAAAAATATATATAATACCACAAGAAACAAAGTACCATCTTAGAACATATTAAACATGACTGTTCTGGGGAGAATGTGTGTATCCTCTATACTAAATATGAAATTATATTATATAGGGCCTCCGTCGGCCAGCGTTGACCATACTTCTTCGCACTTATGTGCGGGCCTAGGAAAGATTACTTTTGAAGAAAATTAACAGTTGCCCAAACATCCAAGTTTTCTCTCCCCTCTTCGCCAGTGATTTTTACTCAGAGGGAAGGCCATATATGGACTGCAGCAGATTGGCACTAGTATTGTTTAAGGCGTTCGTCCTAGAAGGCCAAGAGCCGAATTAGAAGTTACAAAACGACTCGTATGCCATCTTTTAAGCTCTGCAAATCCAGCGTGGTGGGTTGTCATTTTTCTATCAGTTTCCGCGTACTAGGTTCCTTGGTCCAGGGTCATACTAAAAGACGCTTACCCAAAGTTCCACGCAGTGTGACTGAAACTGGAATCAAAGCGAGTTTCTTCCTTGAGTACACAGCAATGCCTGCACTTATTTATCTTCAAACTTAGCGCCAAGTTGATATTGGCGGGCTTTGAACTCGGTCCAAACAAATACCACAAGGTATTCTAGCCATGCTGTAACATGTTTGCCAATTTGGTGCCTCTGAGTAGCCTTGAGTTTTATGACTTTATGGAGACCTACCGAAGGTTAGCGAGAAGATGAGGCAAAGACGGCTGCGGCTATCTGGTCACTGCGTGTGCCACCCTGAGCAGGAAGAATCCAATTTAGTTTTGTGGATCCCACTTCATACTCTTTTACTCGTTTCAATCATTTGACTGCAGCCATGCTGGAGCACCGTCTTTTATTCGAGCAAATCGAACCCATGACTTATTCTTTGTAAGCCTATTACTTATTCTATCGGTCTCTTTTGCTGAACCGCTAAGTTACGGGGACGTAAACACACCACCATCGGTTGTCAAGCGATGTTGGGGGGACAAACACACACACAAACATATAGATACGCAGATAAGAAGCCCGTCGTATATATATGTATATATATATACGACGGGCTTCTTTCAGTTTCTGTCAACCAAATCCACTCACAAGGCTTTGGTCGGCCCGAGGCTATAGTAGAAGACACTTGCCCAAGGTGTCACACAGTGGGACTGAACCCGGAACCCTGTGGTTCGTAAGTAAGCTACTTACCACACAGCTACTCCTGCGCCTTCATGATGATGCAAGAAGAGGAAAACGTCGTCACACACGTCGACTGTTTGATCTCAGACACTGGCCTGGAATGTATCCAGGACCCCGAAGCAGTGATGATGGACCGAGAAGTGTAGCGAGGGAACTTTGTTGCTACAGCCCGGGCTGAACCCCGGCCATAATAATAAAAATAAGATTTATGCTTCAAATTTCACTTTGTAATAACCCGAGAAATAAAGGCGACAGGCTGGCAGAATCGTTACCGCGCTAGACAAAATGCTTAGTAGCATTTCTTCTGACAATACGTTCTGAATTCAAATTCCGCCGAGGTCGATTTTGTCTTCCATCCTTTCGGTGTCGATGAGATAAGAACCTCTGAAATGCTAGAATTGTAGCAATCGAATTATCCTTTCCCCGAAAATGCTGACCATATGCCAAAATTTGGAAGCAATAATCTGAGAGAGAATGAAAGAGAGAGATAGAGACTGGTTTCTGCACAGTTTTCGTGTAAACCAACGAACTGAGATTACGGGGGAAGGCACCTGTATAGACTGCAGCGCAATAGGACGGAACGCGAAGCCATGTGGTGGAGGAACGAACTTTTTTCTACAAAGCCATCTAAATAGCCAAAGATTACATTGAACATAAGAACTAAAGGACAAAATAAATAAATCTTGAAACTGGTTCTACTTTCAGTTCGTATTTTATTTTAAAAATTTGATCGTTAAAATCAATATTTTTTCTTTTGTTTCGCTTTGCAAAAATTTAAGTTTTATCAATCACACAAAACTGCTTCGTAGCATCAGTTAATTGCATTGTGTGTGTGTGGAGGGCTTTGCTGGACATTTATAGGATCTTTTCACTTTGACCGGCAGATTTAAAAAATGATTTTTTGTAACTAAACACTTTTAAACTTCGTATACTGGTAGAATGTGTCACATAAAACATCTTTTTCTCTTGGCGTTCTTGAGAAAATTCTGTAAACAGTGACAAACGAAATATACACCGCCGGAACTTCTTGTTGACAAACAGCAGCAGTAATTGTATTCACCTCAATAGACGTCATTGATTGATTGAAATTGCCGAAATACGAGAAATTTAACAACAAATAACTTACAAACTACAGAATTTTCTCAAGAACGCCAAGAGAAAAAGATATTTTATGTGACACATTCTACCAGTATACGAAGTTTAAAAGTGTTTAGTTACCAAAAATTATTTTTAAAATCTACCGGTCAAAGTGAAAAGATTCCATTTATACGTTTAAATATACTAAGGAAGAGCATTGTATATCCGTATAGTGAGAGTGGTTCACTTGGTCTGTTGCTGGGTTTAAACATAACCACCGGGTTATCAGATGCTTTAAGTAGGGTCCATTCTGTTGCAAGCGTCTAAAAGAAGGCTCGGGTTTGAGGTAACATTCTCTTTCCCTCTCAACATTCATAGAGATCCTACAAGTTCCATGGTCATTGCAATTTCTTGCCATTGTAATATATGTTTAAAAAATTATAAAATTTAATGTTTATTAAGATCGCTGCAAACTTTAGATCTGAAGTTTCCTTTATTACGACTTTTAGGGAAGAACGGGATTTTATAAATGTACTTAGAGTATTGATAATAATTCAGAATACAGTTCCTTTTATAGAAGATATCAAATCGAGGCTTCCTTTGTCTGGAAAAGAAGCAAAGCTGCCAGCGGCAGAAACGTATCATGACGAGGTTTATGCATTTACAAGTCGTAATATAAATAAATTATTGTCTTATACCGTTCTATTTCCTGTCGGATATATTCTAGCTATACACTGAAGTGATATAATGCTGATTGTTTCCAATATATAAATTATTACAAAGCATTCAATATCACAAGGACAGTGCTATGTAAATATATTTGCAGTCAATAACATATAACTGTACACAGATTTACACAGCTCTGCTTTTATGACATTCAGCGCTGTATTGACTTATATATCATAAATATAAAGCTTCATACGAGATACAGCTTAGGTATTTTATCACTACCCTTCCTTAAGAAGTTGAGCAATATAAAATGTTAAGTCACTTACAGTTATTCCTACGAGAGAACTTGTAAAGTCGAAGCTGTTTAATGTTTTCGGTCTCGCGCAGCTTGGTTTTCGGTTTAGAGAAAAATCGATGCTTGGTTTCATCTTTTCCAACAAGATTCACCGTATTTCGTACTACAATATTTAATTGCTGTGTGCTTATACAATCTCTATAGCCATTAAAGGTCATATTAAACACGTGAAGCGTTTGGCTCAAAATCTGGGATAATTTCAATATTTCCTTTGATATCTTCGAACATATACCATCTTCTTCCAAAGCATTTCTGTAACTCTGTTTTCTAAAGCATAGATTACGTTGTCATATCTCATATATCGAAAATGTATCGGGGTCCCTTTTTGGACCACATGAGGCTATGAATCTGTACCTGCAAAATGATCTCCAAAGTGATTACCTTTTCAATACTCGTTACGGAAGAAAAACAGTTGCCTTTGAAAGAATGTCTCTCTTCTTCTCAGCCGCCTCCTTCAATGTAGTTCAAGGAAACATCAAAGATCAATGTAGGATGAAATCCGTTTAATGGCAAGCATTACTATTAGAATACAAAACTGTTAATACAATGAGAAAAGACGACAAGGTTGTTCGATGCTTGTTCTAGTTACCCCATCGTTCCACTGCTCTGGAATAGTTTTATGTTTACTGATTTCTGAAAGGGGAAAGCTGATGACCGATTTCTCCCCGATTCTCACCGAAAGTTGATGGCTTCGATTTCTCATTTTGCTTTTTATCCCATTGGACAAAAAAGAAAAGAAACACTGAACAGGTACTGCGAGGTATTTGAACGTTCAAACAACGTTCAAGCAATTTGTCTCCTTATTTCATAAGATTCAGCAATAAATACAACGATGACCGATCTCCAAACTACCGTGGAGAAGGCTAACCACTGATGAGCGATGGCTAGAGAAATATTGAGCTACATTTAATAACCAGTTGATCTAGCAAGTGGGGCCTCATATCAGTGAGGGGGGCTGGTGTGCATTGATGCCGTCGAGAGGTAGGCCTCGAAACGGCGCACATTCTCTCCTGATGACCCCGTACACTTACTGGCTTCCGCTAGGCGGAGTTCTCGACTGGAAACACTTGCATGTGCAAGTTGTTTGCAAAACATCAGTAATCCCTCGCCATGTCGCGGTTTACTATTTAAGTTTACGAAGGCTGCGAGCTGGTAGAAACGTTAGCACGCCGGGCGAAATGCTTAGCAGTATTTCGTCTGCCGTTACGTTCTGAGTTCAAATTCTGCCGAGGTCGACTTTGCCTTTTATCCTTTCGGGGTCGATTAAATAAGTACCAGTTACATACTGGGGTCGATATAATCGACTTAATCCGTCTGTCTGTCCTGGTTTGTCCCCTCTGTGTTTAGCCCCTTGTGGGTAGTAAAGAAATATGTATTTCGTCTGTCTTTAAGTTCTGAGTTCAAATTCCGCTGAGGTCGACTTTGCCTTTCATCCTTTCGGGGTCGATAAATTAAGTACCATTTCGTACTGGGATTGATCTAACTGACTGGCTCCCACCCCCAAAATTTCGGGCCTTATTTAAGTTTACGTCGATTCCACTGTAGTGTTGTTTTGCATTTATTGCAAAATAAATGTATACAAACAAAAATAATAATAATAATAATAATAAATTATACAGTAGAGTACTGTTTCTACTTAGCGGATTATCGCGGTGGTGATTGGAACGTAACATCAGCGATAATCGAAGTATGTGTGTATATGGGAGCATGTGCTTGAAAATTCCGAGTGTTTATGTGTGTGTGTGTGTGTGTGTGTGTGTGTGTGTGTGGCAGGCAGTCAGACATACAGGCAAAGACAGTTGTGTGGTTAAGAAGTTAGCTTTGCCAGCGCAAGATACCAAGTTCGATCCCACTGCACCCGGCAGATGGCGTACTTGTCTTTTATATTAGTCTTGTGCCGACCACTAGCTCGGGCGTGGAATCTGGTAGACAGAAACCGAGGGAAAAACCCATTACAAACATCATGAATAATCTTTGTGACCTGTTCCAGTAATCGGACTGCGATTATGTGAGGCATCGCCTCGGATGGCTTAATCGAACAAATTAAGCTCTATCGATCTTTTGTTGAAACGCTAAGTTACGGGGACGTAATAAAGCCAACACCGTTTTCAATCGGTGGGGGTGGACAAAACTCATATTATCTATCTATCATTATCGATGTATCTGAAATATATAAATATAATAAAAAATAATTACGCCCTTTTTAAAGCCTAGCCAAGCTCATGGGCCCGGTTTCCCGGTTTCAGTAGCGTGTGTGTTCCCCAGCTGGACGGGACGTCAGTCTATCGCAGCGTTACTTATTTTTGCCAGCTGAGTAGACTGCAGCAACGTGAAATGAAGTGTTCTGCTCAAGAACACAACGCCTCGCCTGGTCCAGGAATCGAAACCACAATCTTGCGATCATGATGCTGACACCCTAACCACTAAGCCACGCGCCTCCACACACACACACACACACACACACACATATATATATATGTATATGCGCACGCACACACATATGACAGGCTTCTATACAGTTTCCGTCAACCAAATTCACTCACAAGGCATTGGTCGGGCCAGAGCTATAGTAGAAGACACTTGGCCAAGTTATCGCGTAATGGTACGAACTAGAAACCACGTACTTTATATATATATATATATATAATATATATATATATATATATATATATATATATATGTAAACATATATATAATGCCATGCCATTTACCAGTCTATCACGCTGTATGCAAATGTGGTCGTATGTAGTTAGATTGTAACAAGTTTCAATAGAGACGCTGTGAAATAACGATCTCTATTATCCAAGTACATTCCCATTATTTGCATGTAATGATCAAAGCAGTTTCCTAGACTTCCAGTGAAATTGGTTTAAGCTTGGTGCTTATTATAACAGTTCAATAGAACTAATTTCCATAGTTTGGGTTCCGACAAGAAATAAAACCGATTCTATGTTTTCTCTCGTAGTTCTCTTGCATAGTATCAGGTGATGTAAATGTTTAGTGAAAAGTCGGTTGGTGTTTGAGTAAAACTTAACGGCAGATATTTGACAAAGCTGAATGGAATATCAATATCTGTATTATGGCTATTGAATATTTTACCAATACAAGTGGTTGGATCGATTTTGAAATGTGTATGTGTGTGTGTGTGTGGAGAGAGAGAGAGAGAGAGAGAGAGAATTAGACGATGATGAAAGATTGTAGATGTATGTCTGTGTTTGTTTTTGTGTAAGGAAAGATATATGAATAGATACAGATAAATCGATAGATGGATTTAAATAGATTTCAGATAGATATATTTGAATTTAGATATACAGATAGATAGATAGATAGACAGACGGACAGACAGACAAACAGACAGACAGACAGACATACAGATAGATAGATTTTGGATGGTGATAGATAGTATGCACAATTATACTAGTATACCCGCGCCGTCAAAAATAACAGTATGTTAAAAGAAATATGGCAGAAATTCTATTTGATAAATGCATCGCCATAATATATATATATATTCCTTATAATAGGTATGCACTTGTTACAATACATCATATATTGCCAGAATACGTTCTGATCAAAGTTCATTCACCAAAAGTTATATAATTTATCAATAATCAATGTAGCGTGCATTCTATAAATATGTGATATGAATATGATTACGACATGTCCTATATCTAAAGCAGTTATGGTGAAACATACAAATAGCACAATATGCAAATTTTATTCAATATACTTTCACCGCATATATTTCCCACGGTTAATATGAATGAGTGTCCGCATGAAATACTTCGGAATTTTCATGCACTAAATTGTATTTCCGACTGTTCTATCGGGGTCATGAAAATGGAAATTAACTGTTGAAATAACAGCAGTGAAACCTCCTTCAAAGTAAATGAGTTTTGAGTAAAAATGTATGAAATAATTCCTTGTCGAGAAATACAAGACCGGATGATCACGGATTGTATATCACGGATCATAGGCTTGAAAGATCAAAGTAAAGGATTAGCAATGACCTCACTTCGTAGAGATGAAATAGCGGAAACTCCCCTTTTGCCTTGCGACAATTTCTACAACCCGGTCTATTTACTAAGTCCGTGTCGCAGTCTGAAGAATACTTCATAGAAACTCTTGATAGGTACGATGAAAGAATGGATTACAATTTTGCGATCCATCATGACTTTGTATACTCTTTTACTTGTTTCAGTCATTTGACTGCGGCCATGCTGGAGCACCGCCTTTAGTCGAGCAAATCGATCAGACCACGTAAATAGAATTTGTTCGCCTTCAGTGGTTTCTCAAACCGGGGTCCATATAGCCCTTGGGAGTCCACATGGCCCTTGGGAATCCATATAAGATTGTTTAAATTTAATCTGCTATAAATTGCTTTTACATTTACAATACACAAAAAAATTTAACAATTTTTTCATTCAGTTCCTAACAATGTCTAATTATAAAAACATGATTTTTTTTTGACACTGAATGGCCAAGAGGGTCCATCTGAGTAAAAATAGGAATCAAAGGGGTCCATTGATAAAAAAAAATGGTCGAGAACCACTGAGTTGGACGTTTAGGGGAGGCAAAACAGTGACGTCCGCATGTTACCTTTTGGTGTTAACGGTGTGAAAAAAAAAACGTAACAATACATAATAATGGCTAAGTTGTTAAAGTGTGGCTGTTCGTTCAGGCTCTCTGGATTCTGAGTTCAAATTCCACTGAGGTCAACTTAACCTTTAATCAGCTTTGCCTTTAAACCAGTCTTTTTTACTTCTCTATTTTTCTCTCTCGTTCTCTCCCACTTTCTTACTCTTTTTCGTTCTTCTTGTTTTCTCTTTTTTCGTTTTTCCTATTTAATTTTATCAATTTCTCTCTCTCCTTCCCCTTCTTTCTCTTTGTCTTTCTCTCCATTGTACTTGTACCCCAGGTCCAGTTTTGTCACGTAGTGTTACGCTGATTCTTCCGAGAATCCCAATAACCGTACATGTCTACCGAATATTCAGCCAGTTACACATTCATTTCGTATAATTCCTTAGAACAAACGAGCAAGTGATTGAATTCAGTCGATCGAACAACTGAATGCTCATCGTCGATAAAGATCACAAATTGAACTCGGGATGCCAGGAGCTTATTTCTGATTTTCAACGGAGAGGCAAAAAGAAGAAGAGACGGAAAGAGAGAAAGAGATGGCTCGCTCCTATTTGGGAAATGGTACCTTATCGACCCTAAAAAGGCTGAAAGGCAAAACTGATCCCAATGGGGTTTGAAATCAGAATCTGGACAAACAGCGCCACACTAACGAGTTTACTATATCGATCACCAAAATAGATCGATATTTAAAGTTTATTGGAATTAAGTCTCAAATTCCTGGTAATCCTTCAGTGAAACATTTATAATGGCTTTCAATGGATATATAATGGCTTATAATGGATTCGAAACACTTAAGATTCTGCAGACATATGGGAACTGTTAACTAATTGTAACTATAATTAGTTAACGGTTCCTACGTGATTGATTATAATTTCCAACAGAGGCACAAGACGAGAAATTTCATAAGGGTTTGGGGAGCGGAAGTATCGATTATGGATCCAACTCAGTCAAGAACTGAGTTCGTTCTTATTTCATCGAACCATGACGTTTGATCGACGCGCTGATGCTTGTGTGTGGGGGGGGGAGGTCCAGTTCCGTTGGGCCGGACTCGTCGCAAGGTTCACAAACAACAGGTGGACTCGTGTAGTTGCAAAGCGGTGTCCAAAAGATCGGGAAGGCCAGTCGGAAGGCCTGTACTAGGATGGGAAGGATATTTAGTAAAAACCATTTTGGCCAAGACGGGAAGAAGATTTAGTTAAGCCATTTTGGCCAAGATGGAAAAGAGCGTAATCAAGAAAGAATTGGAAGCACATCTTGGCCAGCGGTCTATAATAACAACATCTGCAAATCCGGTCGATACAATGACGTGTGTGAGTGAGTGCGTGAGTGAGTGAGAAAAAGACAAAAAATAGAGAAATCGTAATAGAACGGAAATTAGGCATCTTAAAATTGGCAATCCAAGAGATGAGTTGCGTGGGGAGAACTCTCGAGAAAGTTTGTTTAATTCTGAAAGTAAAATAATTTAAATCTTCATGTTTGTGTAGTTTTACATCAATACAAGTATACGGAGAGATATGTATGTATGTATGTATGTATGTATGTATGTATGTATGTATGTATGTATGTATGTATGTATGTATGTATGTATGTATGTATGTATGTATGTATGTACGTATGTGTATGTATAAATATATATATATATATATATATATGAATATGTATATGTATGTATATGTATATATATATATGAATTTGTATATGTATGTATATGAATTTGTATATGTATGTATATGAATTTGTATATATATATATATATGAATTTGTATATGTATGTATATATATATATGAATTTGTATGTGTATATATATATATATGAATTTGTATGTGTATATATATATATATATATATATATATATATATGTGTGTGAATTTGTATATGTCTGTATGAACGTATGTGTATATATATATACACTATATATACACACTATACATATATACAGTATGTATATATACACGCTATATATGTATACACACACACAGTGTGTGTGTGTGTGATGGGGGTAGCAGACAATGATTTGGGTTGGGAAAAAAACAAACTAAAAAGTTTATTTAATTCATTCTAAAAGCCAAGTAATTTAAAATTCGTCCGGCTTTGTATATATAAGATTTACATAAATAGACGTAAATTTAGGAAGTTTGTTGAAATAAATAAACCGGCAATTCTATAACAAGGGAAGAAGAGGCCACAATTAATGGCATTCGACATCAGCCATGTTGTCTCTGCTATTTAAGTGATGGCTTAAAGCGGAAGCAGCCCCCAGTTGGTTGCGCAGATAATATACTCAAGGAGATAGCTTCACTATAAAGCAACAGTGGACACTCCAGGTGTACTTCCTTCGTACTTACTGTCACAACAGCGTGTCTTTTCCGGTAGAAGAGACCACAATTGTGTGTTTACTGCCTGCAATGGTAGTCCTGCCCACCCCTGTTACGAACCAACGCCGCTTCTTTTATAATCTGTGTTACCAGCATCGCCTCCGCCGCTGCAATTATCACCAACACCAGCATTGGCCACTAAATACTTCACTGTTATCTAAGCTACCAAGCATTACCAATGGCAGCAATACGACTGAGACGACGACGACCACTACTACTACTACTAATAATAATAATAATAACCCCTTCTACGAAAGGCACAAGGCCTGAAGTTTTGGGGAGAAAGTACTAGTCGATGATATCCACACAAGTATTTCACTGGTGCTTCAATTATCGACCCCGAAAGGATGAAAGGCAATGTCGATCTCGGCGGAATTTGAACTCAGGACGTAAAGACGGACGAAACGCGCTAAGCATTTTGCCCAGCGTGCTAACGATTCGGCCAACTCACCGACTAAATAATAATGATTACTATTATTTCACATTTTTGCCACGAAGGCAGCTTGGGGGACGTGGAGATGAGTCGATTACATCGGCCCCAGTGTTCCACTGGTACTTAATTTATCGACCCCGAAAGGATTAAAGGCAAAGTCGACCTCGGCGGAATTTGAACTCAGAACTTAAAGACGGGTGAAATACCTATTTCTTTTCTACCCACAAGGGGCTAAACACAGAGAGGACAAACAAGGACAGAAAAACGAATTAAGTCGATTATATCGACCCCAGTATGTAACTGGTACTTATTTAATCGACCCCGAAAGGATAAAAGGCAAAGTCGACATCGGCGGAATTTGAACTCAGAACGTAACGGCAGACGAAATACCGCTAAGCATTTCGCCCGACATGCTAACGTTTCTGCCAGCTCGCCGCCTTTATAATAATAATTTGATGCAGTACCAAGCAGGGAATCTGATCGCTTCTGATCTAAACTGATTGGAAGTGTTATCATGTTCCTGCGGGTTTTTTTTATTTTAATTTTTTTAAAGGTTTAATAAGAAATAACAACTAATTAACCAATAACGTAATCACCCTTGCTATTTACAACTTCTTCCCAACGTTCAACAAGATTTTCAATACCTCGTTGTTAGAAATCACTCGATTTCGACTCGAAAAATTGATCCAACCAAGCTCTCAATTCTGCGTCAGTATTGAACGAAACTCCGCGCATAGCATTTGAAAGAGATCGAAAGAGGTGGAAGTCCGTTGGTGCCAAATGAGGAGAGTACGGCGGGTGTGGCAGCACTTCACAGCCATGCGTTTGAATGGCTTCCTTGGTCATATTGGCGATATGAGGTTGTCATGCAGCAGAAGAACTCCATGCTGCCAATTAGGTCTTTTCTCTTGAATATCCGCGTTGACCGTTTGATTTCGTTCAAGCAATTCGTAATGGATAATCCCTTCCTAGTCCCACTATACACATAACATCGTTTTACGCGGATGAAGATCTTCTTTCACGCACGGTGTCGCTTGTTTACCGGGGCTAAGCCATTCCTTACGCTGCTTCACATTGATGAACAGGCACCATTTTTCATCGCCAGTAACGAATCGGTAAAGAAATCATTGCTTGTGTCTATGAGTTGAGCGGTGACGAGCAAGCAAACCAGCGGAGAGTGTGGCTCGTTGATTTTTATTGCTGTCACTTAAAGCATGCGGAATCCATGCTCCATACTTCTGAACCTTTCCAATCGAATAAAGATGCTTCTCTATCGCAGTGTGGGAGCATTCAATTTTCTCTGCCAGTTCCCTTGTCGTTTGACGAGAATTTTCGTGCAAAAGTTGGTTTAATCGCTCTTCATCGAACTCAACTGGACGGCCAGAACAAGGTGTGTCTTTGAGGTCAAATTTTCCATTTTTGAACTTGGGATACCAATCACGAGCGGTTCTTTCAGCTATGATACCCTCTCCATACACATCACAAATGCCGCGAGCAGCTTTAGCGGCCTTAGAACGTTGATTAAAAACAAAAAGGTGTAATCGAAAACGCTTGTTTTTCTTAACTTGATATTCCATCTGAAAATAAACAAAAATTAACTATAAAAAAAAAAAAAAATATTCCAAAATGATTCAAAAATAGAATTCTAGAAAGAATAGATTCCAAAATTTAAAAACGCAATAAATTCCAAAACTTAAATAAAAAAAAAAACGGCGGGAACTTAGTTAAAAACACATAAGCGGGTGACGATGTGGTTTTGTGTTCATGGCTCACTAATTCACAGAAATATAGTTTCAGCTATAAACACAAAATCATAAGGCTACCTGCTTTTGCGCCTTCTAGGAGTATATGCAAACGAAAAATTACACCTGCTGAAAAATATTCGTGGATTCAAAAGCTCAATAAGATTCGTTTATCTTATTATTTTTGTAATATATACTGAAGAAAGCTATCAAGGAAATAGGCACGACAGCTGAAACCAGTTCAAGGCGGTTATGATTGATTAGGCGAGCTGGCATAAACGTTAGCACGCCGGACGAAATGAGTAGCCGTATTTCGTCTGCCGTTACGTTCTGAGTTTAAATTCCGCCGAGGTCGACTTTGCCTTTCATCCTTTCGGGGTCGATAAATTAAGTACCAGTTACGCACTGGGGTCGATGTAATCGACTTAACCTCCTTGTCTGTCCTCTCTGTGTTTAGCCTCTTGTGGGTAGTAAAGAAATAGGTTATGGTTGATTAGAGATTGCAAATGGAACCCTTCAGTAAGTGAAGACTAGCTCACTCCCCACAACCACGCTCAGGTGGAGCGCGCAGACCAAGAGGCGAAATGCTTGTGACCCTGAGATGCCCAGTGACGATACACAATGGTTTCCAGCATTGCAATGGATTTACAGGAGATTGCAAAACCTCTCAGGAGCTCCTGATTCTTCTACGTGTGGTAAAGCATCTCCGATGTTTATGTCATCTTAAGTGTCAGTTTACGGTTTGGTGTAACGCCATTTTGTGTTCGTCTCGGCTACACCTGCAATGCACTTGGTGTATATAATAAAGGCGCAGGAGTGACTGTGTGGTAAGTAGTTTGTTTACCAACCACATGGTTCCAAGTTCAGTCCCACTGCGTGGCACCTTGGGCAAGTATCTTCTACTAAAGCCTCGGGCCGACCAAAGTTTGTGAGTGGATTTGGTAGACGGAAACTGAAAGAAGCCTGTCATATATTTGTGTATGTGTGTGTGTGTGCGTTTGTCCCCCAACATAGTTAGACAACCGATGCTGGTGTGTTTACCTCCCTGTAACTTAGCGGTTCGGCAAAAGGGACCGATAGAATAAGCACTAGGCTTACAAAGAATAAGTCCTGGGGTGGATTTGCTCGACTAAAGGCGGTGCTCCAGCATGGCCGCAGTCAAATGACTGAAACGAGTAAAAGAGTAATACATGTTGCATGTAATGCGTGCATCTAATGCATTCGCTGCATTGCATTTCTGTCTGCATTCATCAGTAACGTGGTTGTAAGGTAAGAAGTTTGCTTCCCAACCACAAAGCTCCGGGTTCAGTTCCATTGCATGGCACCTTGGCCAAGCGTCTTCTGTTATAGCCTCGGATCAGCCAAAGCCTTGTGAGTGGATATGGTAAACTAAAATTGAAAGAAGCCCGTCACGCGCGCGAATGTGTGTTTGTGCCTGTTTGTTCCCAAGCACCGCTTAACAACCGGTGTTAGTGTGTTTACGTCCATGTCACTTGGCAGTTCGGCAAAAGAGAACGATAGAATAAATACCAGGCTTAAAGCAAAAAAAAAAAAGTAGCGGGGCGATTCATTCGACAAGAATTTCTTGAAGGCCACTGAAAGAAGTTAAAAAAAAAAAGATGCATCTAATATTTCTTTACGGAAGTGAATTGAAATGCTCTCCTAAACAGTTTATTTTACCACTCTCATTTAGTAGTTACGTGACCATTCACTTATTCTCATGTGCATGTATATATATGCATTTGTTTGTGTTGTTTTGTGTAAACTGACGTAAAGTGTCTTTTGATTTTAATCTCAGTGTTTATATCTACAAATGGAGTTGTATCGGTATTGCTTCGACTGTTGAATCTCTCTACTGCGTTGTTCTCTAGGCCCTACGTTATGTTCACACGTCTTCCATTACAACTACTGTATCCTCTATGTATGTAGTGTGTATTAAATGTTTGTGTTTAGGCATCACTTTTTCTATTGTAGCTAAGCAGAATATGGCAAACGTAGGTCGTAAGGGAGCACCCATAGTTATTCCATCTTTTTTATTTATAACAATAAAAATTTGGTAATATATGCAAAATCTCCAAAATAAAGCCTTTAACGAAATCATCAAAAATATTTTTTAAGAACTGTTAGTAACTTGCACCATGGAAGTGCCGTTTCTGTACGCACAAGACATTTAAACAATCATGAGCAAGTGCCTTCCACGACAGCCTCAGGTTGTGAGGCTACTATGAAGACTGTGATATCTGCATGTATATATACACACACACGTGTGTGTTCCAGCATGGCTGCAGTCAAATGACTGAAATAAGTAAATTAATAAAAGAATATTGTAAAGATCTTTTGAGCACTATGTGTATTCTTGTATTCTATACGAATAGAATGGATCTCGTCTGTGAACTATATATATATATATATATATATATATATATATATATATATATATATATATATATATATATATATATATATATATATATATATATATATATAGGCAGGCGGCGAGCTGGGAGAGTCGTTAGCACGCCGGGGAAAATGCTTAGCGGCATTTCGTTGTTTTTACGTCCTGAGTTCAATTTCCGCCGAAGTCGACTTTACTTTTCATCCTTTCGGGGTCGATGAAATAAGTACCATTGGAACACTGGGGTCGATGTAATCGACAAGCCCCATTCTCCCATAATTTCGGGCGTTTTCCCTATAGAAGAAAGGATTATTATATAATTATAACCTCTGTGTGTGTGAGAGAGAGAGAGAGAAGGGGAGAGAGAGAGAGAGAGAAGGGGAGAGAGAGAGAAGGGGAGAGAGAGAGAGAGAGAGAAGGGGAGAGAGAGAGAGAGAGAGAGAAGGGGAGAGAGAGAGAGAGAGAGAGAGAAGGGGAGAGAGAGAGAGCAATTAGAGACAAGCCTTGACACCATTACTGATTATGATCCAAAAATAAAACCCAGATGTCTTAAGTGGCCTACCACCGGCAACAGAAATGACACGATCAATAATACTACTACTAATACTACTACTAATACTATTACTGCTGATGCTGCTGCTGCTGCTACTGCTGCCACAATGACTTTCACTAATTCCAACATCGTCATCATTAATAAAAACGCTTCCTTCTGCTAAACCAAGAACTAATAATTAAGCACACAAACATGAATTTCTAATGGAAGTCTTTAGTTTCGATCGTATTAAAACGGAGAACCAAGGAATCAAGAATTAATACCGTCGGCTCTACCAAGACCACTAACCATTCTTTATACCAGTGGCTCTCATCTTTGCGCATATAACCGTCACCTTTCGCCCAATGGCTTTTTGCAAATGGCCCATCCCTATATTTAGTAACCTACAAAAAATATTTTAATCAAGTAGCTTGCTTACAAACCACATGGTTCCGGGTTCAGTCCCACTGCGTGGCATCTTGGGCAAGTGTCTTCTACTATAGCCTCCTCGGGCCGACCAAAGCCTTGTGAGTGGATTTGGTAGACGGATACTGAAAGAAGCCCGTCTTATGTATATACATATATATATATATATATATATATATATATATATATATGTACGTGTGTGTATATGTTTGTGTGTCTGTGTTTGTCCTCCCAACATCGCTTGACAACCGATGCTGGTGTGTTTACGTCCCCGTAACTTAGCAGTTCGGCAAAAGAGACCGATAGAATAAGTACTAGGCTTACAAAGAAGTCCTTGGGTCGATTTTCTCGTCTAAAGGCGGTGCTCCTGCATGGCCACAGTCAAATGACTGAAACAAGTAAAAGAGTAAAAGATTAAAATAAAAACTAATATCATTTGATTGAAATACCTCTATAATATAATGGTCGATATAAATGTTGGCTGGTTTCTCCAGTTATACATCACCAGCTTAAAAGCCGCACTCTTTACGGATTTTGAACTAGCTCCTGTGGAGGGCTGCGGCCCAAAACTAAAGAAATATCATGACTGTAAAACATCTATAATGACTGTATGCCCCGGTTGTGTTTGATCAGAGGTTAAGGATGGATGAGAATTAATTCTGTAATGCAATCATTCTATTGTTCCAGTTCCGAATTGAATTCCAACTGTTGAACTATTTGTCCCAAAGTTCTTTCCTCGATATAAAATTAACGAAGCGAATATCATTTATCTCCCCCCGACATTCCTTGATCTCTGACATCATCTGACAAACGCCAACCAGAATGACGTGAATTAGCCAAGCTTTACCTGCTGGAAATGGCAGCCCAAATGCTTATAAATCAGATCCTAACGCTGTATGTTCAAAAACCAAATGAAGGGCAAATTTTTTAAATCCTGGGATCATCCTGATTCCAAAAAGGTATAATATGTCTATGTAGAGCAAATGTAGACTGAGACACAGGGGTACGGACAGACAGAATTTCACTTTTATTATAAAAGATTTAGAAAGAGGTGAGAAGTAAATAAAAGCGATGCAGTGATATTCAACATGCAAGGCACAGGTTGAGAACACATGCAAGGCTTGGTGGCAAGCAATGCGTAGACGAACTACACACACACACACACACACACACACATAGTGACAGAAAAGTCACAGGAGGAGGAGGAGAGGGAATATGCTATTCGTTTTGACATTGTGTGTTAGTTTAACGCACATAATTCCACATAAATACTACAGCAGAAACACGTGTTGGGTGGAATCTAATGTGAACGTGACCCTCATGTTGATATTGTGCGTTAGATTAATATCTAAATCACCATACACTAGGTTAATGACCCTATTTTAAATAATCAGTTTTAGTTAATTCTTTTAAAATGCTAATGACCCTACTGAAAGCTATGAATATTATAATTCCAGTCTCTGCAGGAATCTTTCAGAAAAGCATGAACATCACAATACTTCATTTCTCTTTTCTCTAAATGAAAAGTGGAAATAAACTATATAAAGACTGTATTGTCAGCTGATTAAGATGGTTATTGACACCATGGACCTCTCGCCCTCTACTCCAAGATTGGCTTAATTACGTTAAGGTATTGTCCCTCATTTTGGCATTGGCCATTCCTTAGAAATGAACTCTGTACACTAGGTTAGAGAAGTATCAGAGATACAACTCCATTTTTAATTATCAGTTGTAGCTAATTCTTTTAAAACGATAATGACCCTTTAGGAAACTATGAAAAATAATAATTCTATTTCTTCGCTGTTTTACCAAGAAAATTTAGGAATCTTTGAGAAAAGCCTGAGCATCACACAAACTCGCTTCACTTTTTATGAAATGAAACATAGAAATAAAGTAAATGGCGACGATATTTGAGAAGGTGCTGGATTGGAATCTTCCTCTGGTGTTTCGTTAAACGCTTAATTCTTTATGTCTCAGCTCAGCTGGCTGTTGGGAATAGATAAGAAAAGATCATCTGGGAATGTTAACTAAGATATAAAGATATCGCAATCAGGAAAGATTTATCTCTCTTCTTCCACTTAACGCCATGAAATTGGAACTCAACACAATCATTTAAAACGTTTCAGGGATTTAGAAAATATTTTTTATCTTACTTTATTTCCTAACTCTGCGATGCCGTATCTTTGTTTCAAAATCGATTTTCCCAGTTCTTGGCTTCAGCAATTTTTTTTTCCTCATAGCTTAACTTCAGAATTCACAAAACTGAGATTTGTGTAAAACGTTTAAATAATCCATCAGAAAACAAAGCTGTTTTATTTAATATCATTATTCCGCAGCTGAAGGGTGGCTGGGTAGCAAAATCGTTTGGCAAAGAAGAATTGCCTTGCAGTATTTCTTCTGGCTGTTTGTGTTCTGAGTTCAAAATCCGTCAAAATCAACTTTTATTTCATTACTCTCGTTGATAAAGTAAACACCGCGGTCGACTTGCCTTTCCTCCCTCCAGGGTCGATAATATATAATACCAGTCAAGTAATAGCACTGATGGTAGCCACTAGCCTCTCCCCTTAAAATCGTTGACTTTGTGTCTAAATTAGAAACCACAATCTCGTTACTGATGGGCGGTGAGTTGGCAGAATCATTAGATCATAGGAAGGAAAAGGTACTTCGTGGTGTTTCTTCCGACTCTTTACGTTCTGAGTTCAAAATTTGTCGAGGTCAGCTTTTCATTTCATCCTTTTAGGGTCGATAAAATAAAGCACCAGCCAAGTACTAGAGACAATGGTATCGACTTACATCCCACTTCAAAATTACCGATAAACCTCCTCATTATTATTATCATTGTTTTTTTTTCTTCTTTCTTCAAATTTTCTTCCATATTTCACCGAGTGTTTTCCGTACACCTAGGGCAGAGAAGCTCATTGTATGCATTCCCAGATTAAACACGCAAATTCACAGGTAAAATATGTATAAAACAAAATTAATAAATTCATGACTGGATGTTGTTTCCACAGCGATAATGCTCTTCTCAGTACATGATTTGTTCCAGTTAACACGATTTTTGCACTTCCTGTAGGGATGGTAAGCCTGGTATCATTTTAAATAGGTTTCAGTACCTTTTTTTTTATCATTCCTAGAGATCCTATAATCACTGGTACTGTAGTCGCCTTGAGATACCACATTTTTTCAATTTCTATTAGCAAGTCTTTATATTTACTGATCTTGTCACATTCTTTCGCCGCTATATTGTGATCGCAAGGAATACTCATGTCAATTAATAAATACACCTTTTTTTGTCTAATCTTTTATAATAATATCTGGTTTATTATTATAATTGTTATTGTTATTGTTACTATTATTATTGCTCTTTATGTCCTCTGTTCAAATGCCGCTAAGATCAACTCTATCATTCATCTCTCTGGGGTTGATAATATAAAGTTCTAGTCAAGTCCTGGGGAACTTGCTAACCCTTCTCAAAACTAACCTTGTATCTAAATTGGAGACTGGCGAAATCGTTCACAGCTCAGAGAGAAAAGGCCTTGTATGTCTTCTAGTACTATACATTCTGAGTTCAAATACTGCCGAGGTCAACTTTGTGTAACATATCAACCCCATTATTTGGTTGATGAAATATAAAACTACCATTATTCAAATTTGCTGGGCTTTCTTGTGTCTGAATGAAAAATGCGGGTGGTTTAGAGGTTGAGGTGTTGGGTTCACGGGTGTAAGGTCGTGAGTAGGATACCTGGAACAACGGTCGCATTGTGTCCGTTTCTCCAACCCATTTCTTTTTCTTCTTTAGATGCCATGCCCAGAATGTGGATCATGGGCGATCATATCCTACCACAATACTCTGTTCTTTGACTTCTCTAACAGTTCCACTTCCTGATGTTTAATGCTTCTTTCTTCCAACGAATTCCTCAAGCTTGACATCCATGTCATCCTTCTCCTTTCTCTGTTTCTTTTCTTTTCAATCTTTCAGGTCATCGCTAAATTCTCCATGTCCTCTTTCCTCACCGCATGACCAAGAAACCTCAGTTGCTTGGCTCTTATCTCACGAAGCAATTTCCTATTTACTGCAGCTCGGGCCATCAATTCTTCATTCGACACTTGTCTGTCTGTGCTATCCTCAAAATTCTCTTTATGAACATTTCACAACTCTCCAAACACCTCATTTCTGATGTTATGGATCAAGTGTCACTTCAATACATTGACACAGGGTAGACCGGGTAGCAGTCCAACGGATGGACTTTGGCCTTGATGGTCAGAACACGGTTTCTCAAGATGTTATACAATTTCGAGAATGCAGACTTTGCCAGTACTGTTCGTCTTTTTGATCTCCTTTATACATCTTGCATCTTCTGTGATCAAAGTTCCAAGGTACCTGCTTAGTAATTTGATTATTTACCTTCAGTAAGGACCTTGGGGCTTCCCCTCTTTGTCATCATCATACACTGTCATCTTGCAATTTATAAACAGACCCTTTCTCTCGCTTTCTCTGATCGCAACATCCAGAAGTCTCTGAAGTTCCTTTTCCGATTCTGCACGTAAGACTGTGTCATCTGCATATTTTATGTTTGTGGTGTTTATTTAGAACAGTGGTTCCCAAACTTTTTCAAGCTTTGGTTCTAGGGCCACATCCCTAGTGCTCCTCTCCCACCTCATCATCACAAGCGTCGACCATTTTTTGCAGCAAATTCAAAACAACAGTATTTCACAAATAAAACTTAACGTTGTTACCCTCTTATTTTGCTTGTTTTTTTTTTTTACATCCATTTTGGTCACCCCATTATCGTCCCATTTTTATGGATCTTTCCACTGTCCCCAAGGGGCGGTACCACCCACTTTGGGAACGACTGATTTAGAATATGAAAAAAATGAACCTTGTACTTGTGCAGCCCACTCTCCATCTGAATATTCTATGAAGTCAAGGCTTGGAGGGTTAAGAAGTGGGTTGTGTCTGCTTGTAGCTACATAAGGACCAAAAGCAATTAAACAAGGCATGGTACATACTGTCAAGTCATAATCACTTACGAGTAATGGATTAAGTTAATTAGGTTAACAGAGTAGATTAGTAGAATTTGTATTAAAGCATAGCACTAAAAATACTTTGCTATATAAAAACACTTTATGGTTCGAGTTCAAATCACACTAAGGCCAGCTTTGCTTTTGTCCTTTAGGAGTTGATGAAATAAAATAGACCAGTTTAATAAGAGCGTCAATATAATCAACTAAAGAAACCAGCCAAGCAACATAAATATTGGTTATTATTATAATAAAACGAAATGCTAAGCGGCATTTCGTCTGTCTACGTTCTGAGTTCAAATTCCGCCGTGGTCGACTTTGCCTTTCATCCTTTCGGGGTCGATAAATTAAGTACCAATTGCGTACTAATCGACTATCCCCCTACCCCTAAATTTCAGGCCTTGTGCCTATAGAAGGATTATTATTATTATTATTATTATTATTATTATTATTATTATATAAGGGGGCCTGTTGTAAGAAACGCTAGCAGGTCGGGCGAAATGCTAAGCGGTATCTCGTCTGCTGCTACGTTCTGAGTTCGAATTCCGCCGAGGTCGACTTTGCCTTTCGTCCTTTCGGGGTCGATAAATAAGTACCAGTTACACACTGGGATCGATATAATCGACTTAATCCGTTTGTCTGTCCTTGTTTGTCCTCTCTGCGTTTAGCCCCTTGTGGGTAGTAAAGAAATAGGTATTTCGTCTGTCTGCATGTTCTGAGTTCAAATTCCGCCGAGGTCGACTTTGCCTTTCATCCTTTCGGGGTCGATAAATTAAGTACCAGTTGAGTACTGGGGTCGATCTAATCGACTCATCTCCACATCCCCAAAAATTTCAGGTCTTGTGCCTCGAGTAGAAAGGATTATTATTATTATGGTGGTGAGCCGACAGAATAATTAACACGCCGGACAAAATGCTTAGAGGCATTTCGTGTCTTCACATTCTGAGTTCAAATTCCACCAAAGTCGACTTTGCCTTTCATCCTTTAGGGATCAATAAAATAAGTACCAGTAGAGTTTATTGGAAAAGTTTATAGGTTGAGACTAATTTTCAAGTATTATGTATAGATATTTCTAAAGCTGAATTAACCCAGATAACTAAGGACCATGGTGACTGTAAGCCTATCAGACAACTTTCTAATAAGTTTGAGTGGTTAATACTGAAAAACCGACATCAAAAGAACCTGACATAATCTGGTGGTTTTGAACTTTGACTGATTAATAATTAGTCTTAAATGTCAATGTGAAACGAAATCCGTTTGGATATCATACTTCACTAATTAAAACGGTTTATTTTATTTTAAGTATATGAGAGATTATAATTAAAAGAGAAATAATTAAATGATTTGGTTTGCTCTACACACATGCGGGCTCGCACACATACACACACACTAAAATATATTTATATGTTTGTATGAAAGCTAAAAATTTCATATCAAAGCTAAAAATGTTCGAAGCAAGTGTGGCTGTGTGAATAAGAAGTTGTCTTCCTAACGTTATGGCTTCCTAACGTCTCAAAGCGACGAAAATATTTTGGCAAATTAAATTTAAATGTTGAAGTGAATCTAACAGTTTTTGTGTGTTTCTTAAATGGCTTATAAACACCTTCCACGCTGTAATTGTTTTCGTTCCAGCACACGATCTCGGATCAGGTCACTTGCTATATATATATATATATATATATATATATAAGTTCAGCAAAATTTAGATTCAGATGAAAATGGTACTTAAGTTAAAGGCACCAGAATTTTGTATGGTATTATCCATATAAATCAAATGGTGTGATTATAATCAAAATAATCAACAAGGATATC